>NW_017256957.1:2476041-2542541 GCF_001594055.1 Mycetomoellerius zeteki | reverse complement strand
ATTGCTGCAAGAGGTGCACATTTCGAACAAAATCTTCATTAAAAAGTTTATAAATAAAATAATTAAAATAATAAATTAAATATATTTTTTTCTTTTTTCGTGATTTCCTGCGAAACAAAGCAAAAAGGAGCATATGTCTATAGGACTTTTTTTCTTAGTTTTTTACTCCTCTACACGCTCCCGAAGTTTTGCCATTTAATTTGGAAACACCCTGTATATATATGAGCCTGTTACATCCTCGAAATACAAAAAGAATTTCTAATTTAAAAGTTACAAAAGTATCTCTAGAGAGAAACGTTCGAAGTGTTAATATACAGTCGGTTTAAAAAGTTCTGAGATTGGATTCAGGAAAAATCGAGAAACAAGATATATAAATTTTATTAATAAAAACTTTCAACGTAGTCCGACCTCAATAGACTGCTCATAACATTATTTAATCGTTAAAAGCTTTTATAGAAGTCATCTTTTGAAACAGCCTTTAATACGCTCGTCACATTGAAATCTATTTCAAAGTCAATTTGTGTGTGTGAATGTTCAAAATATCGTCGAAACTTCAAAATATCATCGTTCCTTTTTTGCGTTTTTAACTTTGAAAGTCAAAGCTATCTGCATCAAAGAAAGTGACCAACACGTCCGAATTTTGAATTTTACCTTTATACCTGGATTTTTCACTTTAGTCAGTTTTGTTTTCCCTGAGATCAATTCTAGGTTTGAATTTTGAAACAAAATTTATTTCAAAATACGAATCTGAGGCAATTCCTAAGTTTGGCTTTTAAAACAAAATTTGATAACAGCTCGCTGTTCTATTACAAAAACTTTTACAAGAGAAAAAATCTAACAAAACCTACATAGCCGTTCTGAAACATACTGCTTGCAACGCCGTGAGAAAAATCGCATGAGTGATCAAATATTGGTACTAAAAAGTGTCGGAAAAATGGCGTTACTTGTATATTCAGGAAAAAATTAATTTCAGAACTTTTTAAACAAACCGTGTAAATAATATGAATCTAATTTCTAGTTAATTTTATCTAAACTACAAAACATTTAATATTAAAAATCAGTTATAATTTTGTTAAACAAACAACAATTGTAACTTTGTCAAATTTGTAAATTGTAGGAAAAATGACGATATATGTTTCTATTAAAGTGTTAAGATAATATAATTGCATGCCTGAAAATGACTGAAATTGTGATTCTACTTTGCCAAAAATTTGGCTGCATGAAAGATAATCGTTCTTAAGGTGGAATATGAAGTGATTCGTTAATGCCGTGGAATGCTATTGTATATAAATTTTACATATAAGTGAGCGAGATTACATTGAGCGCTAAGCTATGGCTTTAATGGTCATCAAGAAGTCCAATTTGCGATGCTAAAAGCTTTAGGACAAGTTTCTAAATCTTCAGTCCGTTATACACCAGTTTAGACTTTCTAGTGGTCAATATTATTGCATTACAGAGAGTAATAAGAGTAATTTCAATTTTTAATCAGTTTTGTGTTATTACAACGAATCGGAAATGAAGACCCTAGGTCAAGCTTTTTAGTGCTAAAATAATTTTGTGTGAATTTATGTATTACATGTATCTACTATAATACCTCAAAACGCGTATTTTCACTTTAAATGCGTACTTACATATTCCTATATATGAGTTATTACGAAGAATATTACTAAAGCCTTGGTGATCTAAAGTTTCAACTCTAAAGGCATAGGAGCTAACGCTCGAACAAAATGCAAAAAATCCTTAAATTTACGGGTTCGATCCCCAGCGCAGCGTGGCCGAGGTAATATTTTTCGCAATGAAATTATTTACAGATTTTAGATGCTTATTAGCATAAGAATATTAAAGATCAATCTAAGATATAAATTCATATAATTCAACATTAAAGGTCTAGCGTGACTGTTTAGGGTCTTTATTTTCGATTCGTTGTCTAATTACATTACGGTCTTATAAGACACTTTGTTTTGTGTTATTACATATTTTATTGAACTGTGTGTGTGTGTGTTATTAAAAAATACTAAACACTATACTCTATATTATTTAAAAATTAAATTTATATTATGCTTATTTTTTTCTTTCCTTTTAAATTAATAATTACATTATTTATATAAAAGTGTTTATAAAAGTCCAAATTATAAGTATTTTGTTAGAAGTGTGAAATGTACGAAAATCTTGTGTTACATTAATTAAGGTCTATTTTCTTGTACGAAAAATTTACGTATCAATAGCAACAGTATCATTCAATATCGATAGTGTTCTAGGGTTAATTAAATTAATTAATTTTGTTTATGTGTAATAGATAGCTCTAATGTAATAGCATCAATATGAGAATCTTGCTAAAATTAGCATTATATAAAGAAATTTCTGCTCTATTACGGTCTACATATTCGTTCATTATGTAGATTTGGAACGTTGATTAATATTACCCCGATCTATACGCTACTCCAATATGAATTCGTGCGAATAAAGTGCATTATATTATTAACCTATTCTCGAAACCGCGCAGCTGCGTATCGGCTATCTGTCAATAAATTATTCAACAAACTGAAAGAGTCCGGCTTGATAAATAACAAATTTTATAAGAGTGCTACTTGCAACATCATGTTTTCTTGTAGGTTTGCTAACACATGTAGTTAAGATAACGACTTATCGAGGAAAACGATAGTATTAAAAAACAGATTACTCATATATATATTTTTTGTGTGTGCGTGCGTGTGTGTGTGTGCGTGTGTGTGCGCGTGTGCGTGTGCGTGCGTGCGTGTGTGTGCGTGCATGTGTATACGTGTATTTAAGTTATTTTTCTAATATACAACGATATTGCCTTACACGTATATTCATATTCATAAGCAGTAATAGTGAAGTACCCCTTGTGGAAACATACTATTGAATTAATAAAAAAAACTTGGAACGAATAGTATGCATTTTTCATTCGAATAGTTTTCTCAATTATTTCCAATAGTTTTTTTGCGATTCTAATAATATTTTTCTATTACGTAATACACCTATTAAGTAGGGGAGACCAGGGATAGTAACTCATTTTTCAGTTTCAAATTTTTATAGACGAAATTAAGAGACTTATCGAAAAAATGAATTCAGTTACTACATACATTTGACTATCTAATAATATTTTAATAATAAGGGAAAACTGATAATTACTATGAAAAAAAAATGCATTTTTCTAATGCATTCCATCTGATTTAATTAGCCCCGGGACCGGGATAAAATAACTGATGGTATGGGGTAATTTAATTAACATTATTAAAATGAAGATTAATAAAAATTTTAAGGTCTTTGACTACATAATAACAAAAATTTTATAAAAATGTATTTTAAACACAAACATATTTATTATAAAATAAAAAATGTATAACTTTGTACTAAATGACAATTTATCTAATTCGAATCGTTATCCGAATTACAGTTATAACAAACATAATACGATAAGTTACCCTTTATGCATTTAGAGTATCCACACACATGTTCACAAAATTATCCTTTTAATTATTCTTAATATTTTCACATTATTATTACTAATTCTATTACACTTAAAAATAATTTTACCAAAGAAAGAAGGATGTATGAACATATATGGATATGTTTCATATATAATTATATTATATATGTTTATGAATATTTATACATGTTTGTTTGTCATATTGTTATTAGCCCCGTATTGTGGTTAGCACTATGTGGTAGCTACTAACCCCATCCGTTCATTTTTTAAAAACATTAACAGTATATAACAAAGACAGATAAACAAAAAAAATCTGTTGGACTTTATTAAGTAAGAACTATACGTTTACTATCTAAATGGAAATAAAATATCTCAGACAATTATATACGATTGTAAAACAAAAACTTTAAGAATAAAAATGTTTACTTACGATTTTTATACTGTACGATTTTTTTAAATTGTAGCGTAACTTCTATCATAGATGTGTTAGTAACGAGATGTTACAGCAGACTGAGCGGCAGTCGCTGCTACGTGCTCAGCGTACGGGTTTACGCGTGTCTTGCGCGATTTGTTTATAACGTAGCCTCGATTATTCTACTTACCCCTATAGTTTACTGATCCCGGTCTCCCCTACGTTAAATATGCTTTTATAACGTATACGAGATTGCTATCAAGTACTGTTCTAAAATTCCATTTTGCTTAGTAAATTTGAAAGTTTTGATTGACTATCTTGAAGGCAGTTTATGTGATAAATAATAGCTCGCTGTCTTACATTATGAGACGAGGATGAATTCTTCATTTCAATTTAAGCTTTAACAATTTTGGAATTCGTACTGTCTACTTTTTACAGAATACATCTCGAGTATTATCGCATGAAAATAGTTAAGATTTTAATTAGAATTAATACCGATAATTTGTTCCATATATAAAGATGTACAAAAAGAGGGGGGTTTATAAATTTAAAAGAATTAGGATATAACGCTTCAGTGCTAATGAATCGACAGTGAAGCGTTTCCTTTATAAGCATTTTTCTCCTTTTTGGCTCAATATTACCGAGAAGAACTTCACAGCTATCTGTGATTTTTCAACTGTTCTTTACTAGCAGATTGGTTCGAGCAAAAAGAGCAATCTTCATAAAAAAGATACAATCGAAATCTACGAATAGAAGAAAGAAAAAGAGTCGAGAACGAAGTGAATAAAAGAAGATGAAAGGTACATCAAGGTGGAAGCACACAAGAGGCAGAAAAGAGACATTTCTCTTCATCAAAAATCAATTCCTTAAGGACAATAAAGTGGCGATAAACTCAGAAGATAATATCGACATTACGTGATATACGAACGAGATAAGAATTATAGCGACGGGGAGGCATTGGAGCGCCCCGTTGATATCGTGAAATCCAAAATTAATTATAGCTAGTTATGTGTACCCGGCTTTTTCAAGAATTTTCAGTAACCATGAACGAAACTGCGAAAAGCTCGCGATGAAAAAGTCGAGCCGGATTATCTCGCGACCGGCGTAGACGTTGAACGCAAATAGAGTAAATAATTAATCACCGTCCGCCAGCTGCATAAAAGATAATTTACTTTGCAGGCAGACGGTTTGATGCATCAGTGCGACCAAATGCTGCAGCCAAAGAAAGAGACAGCTAGACTACGTTTATGATATCGCACGTTCGCGATGTTCGTCAAACTACTTTTCCGAAAACTCGAATGACGTATCACAAACATGTGCCAACAGTTCGTGTCCCCTTCGATTTTATTCCATTATGCCAGATGATATTAAGACAAGGAACAATTCGATATGCCTTCCATCTCGCCATAAAAAAAAACAAGTATAGGAAAAAGGGCAAAGCGAAGGGAGGGAAATATAGTGAGGGGATCGTGATTTCAGAGTGCATTTTTCTGCTTTCTCGATTTTCTCGAACTCATCTCTATCGCGTCCTTATCTACCCTACAGCACCCTCCTTTAACCCGCCTATTCTCACATTCTTACTCCCATGCAGTGCCTTTGCCTTTTTTTTGCACCCGAGGGAAACACGGAGTACCTTTTTAGGGAGATAAAGAAGAAGCGGTTGTCTGGCGCGGATGCTCGCCTACGAAGCAGTCGATGCATAAGGAGACGAAACGACAATAGCAGCCGCTGCATTCTTGAGTTTCTAATCTACTGATTGCTCACTCACACGATTCGATCGGTATATATCGAAAGAATCTGTGAATCGATCTGCCGTACGAGTTATTTACGCATAAAAGTGACGCGTGCGCGAGCAGGAACCAATTCTCCAACTATGAATTTAATCCTAAAATATTAATAACGATTGTTCCGCTTACACACAGTTTTTGTAATTAAATATGAATAATAATGTTGACTATCGTAACACATTTTTCTGTATTTTACATTAAGCATAAAACCATATAAAAATTAAATACGTTATTTAATATTAACGTATTAGAATTAAAATTAAACTTTAAAACATTAATTTGAGAACTTTAAAATGATAAATGCAACTGTGGGTACGAGCACGACAAAAAATTTCAATAAAATTCTTCCAGTTTGATTTATAAGTCTCTAATTTGACTCATAAATGAAATAAAACATTTCTACACAAATATCTGACAAAATCGCTCAATTAAATCTTTCTTAAAAATTTCGTTGCAAAAAATTTTCCTAATTTTTTTGTATTTCATACCAATTGGATTTAAAATATAATTATTCAGCCTAACCGGATATACCCACTTAAATTTTTACTGCATTCTTTCCCTTTCATGCACGTTGCGACGGCAGATGTATTTTTTATCAGCGATATTACAACGCATTCTCGTAAATGGGAAGACCGCAGGCGATGGAAAAGTAACCGGTGTAGTTATTGATTTTCTGTTAACTGGCTATTTCGCCGAGAGAATTACCGCGAACGCATTTTCAACGTGTCATTTGCTCCAACGTAACATGAAGCTACGAGAAGATGCACAGAAGAATCTGTGCACGTAACCGTATATTTATCGTTTATGTAACAATATATTCGCGTATATTTATAGTTGCATAATTGAAAAAACGTTTGTTTTCCAAAAGCTTAGAAACTTGCTTTGTCGACTCTCTAAGATTAATTCTTATATTTATTTTACCCAACAACCATTAAAGGTACCAATCGTAAACATTGATAATGGATAACATCCATTACAGTATTTTTCTCTTCTGTCGAGTATACAAACTTTTATCAAAGAGGCTTTTACTCAGCAAGAATTTTAAACAAATAGTTTTACAAAAAATGAATATCATGCAAATAAATAACATTATGTCTTATATTTGTTGCCTCATTTTAATGAAATCTTCTTTTAAAGATTTTTTAAATATTCGAATCTTAAAATTTAAAATAAACTACATAAACAATTTCTTCTTAAACGAATTAGTTGAACAAGGAAAAAACAAAAAGATTTGATTGCACTCACCAGTTTCAACCATGCGTTGGTCGTAAGTATTTGGTTCTTTTCATCCTGCAAAAAAAAAAACACAAATCATTATTATTTTATACAAGTACTACAAAAATTACGTGATACATGTATTGTGTCGTATATAATTATAATTCAAGATATATAATATATTTTTTATGATATATTTTTCTTCATATAAACTTAATAACTTTTGATTCAGTTGTAATATAAGGATAATAAGATGCACATAATTACATTTCTCTTTGTTAAGATAATATTTATTCATTAATTTACGATTTATTCGCTCATTTTTGTTAGAGAACGTATAATTAATTGTTTACGATTCATTATTTTTCTAACTTTACGTACTAATAATTATGTTTGTTACATCGTTCCATTTCTTTATTTATTAAATTTCATATTTATTAAAATATTATTTCTAGTACAAACAATGTTCAATGATGATACTATTGATGCTACGTTGTCGATATGTACATATATATACATTGAAAAAAGTCTGGGCTGCATTAATTGGAAAATATAGACAAATCAGAATTTTATAATTAAACCTATTATAATTCTAGTCGAAATAACTAAGTCCAATTATAACGACCACAATTTTAATTGATATAATCAGAATCTATTGGT
The DNA here is from genome assembly GCF_001594055.1 of Mycetomoellerius zeteki. NCBI lineage: Eukaryota > Metazoa > Arthropoda > Insecta > Hymenoptera > Formicidae > Mycetomoellerius > Mycetomoellerius zeteki. Next base: position 2,535,016 of record NW_017256957.1, on the reverse strand, counting down.
TTGCTCATTGTTAACTATGAATTTTTTCAGAGTGTTTATTATATATACATATATATATATATATATATCTCTCTTTAAATATAACTCGTATCAACACACATACACACACATCCTATAAGGTAAACTCGGGTAATTTCCATACGGAAAAGATGGCCATAAACTGTAATTTCTCCAATAATTGCTAAATAGTGCATTTTTATAATCGTTCTCAAAGATAATCAATATTTACAGTAGTTTATGTGCGTACTATTTCAGTACACTCGAAATAACAATATTATGAATATTACGTAATATTTTTACTTTTGACTGTCTGAAAAGTTTTGCATGTATCCACTAAAAGCTGCTATAACATCGAATAAATTACAGCTAAGCTATGTATTCAACGTTATATACATAATAAAAATACATAAAAATACATAAATTGTAATATGACCTATAATTTGTATTTTCATTTCCACACACACACACACACACACACACACACACTATTTATTTATATTATAAATACTATCACCATTCTTCCATCACAGTTCGGGAAAGATAGCCATTTACTAAGTAACACACATATACACAATTACACACACACACACACACACACACACACACACACACACACACACACACACACGCACGCACGCACGCACGCACGCACGCACGCACACACACACACACACAATCTTTTTTAAATTATAGAAATCTTTGTTTGGTTTCCTTAGTCTATAAGAATTTAATAATTTTTATGTTACTATTGCAATATAATTATATATATATATATTTGTATTAAATATATGGAATCATAAGTTTTATTTATCATTTTAAAATGTTACATGCATCTTTAACATAAAAAAAATATATATATGGTATATCGTGGCATAACTTATCCTTAAAATTTAGGAAAGATGATTAACATGCATACATTATACTATGTTGATAATATTAAATTTCTGTTAAATGTTTTCTTTTTAATTTCGATAGTATTTATTATTTTAAAAACTTTAGTGAAGTTATATGCATCAAATACATTAAAAAAATAACAAAAATAAAAGTAATAAAATTAGAAACAAGTCCATTATATAAACATCAATATACGAAAAGCTCCACTTATTAAATATATATAAAATAATATTAAATAATAATAAATATTAATTTATTTATTTTCACCTTTATTAATAAACATTTACAGCTATATCTCAGTAACAATGAGTTTGCGGACATACGTTCATATGAACTTCTTTTCATATGATTTGGGGGGATTTTCATATGATTTTTTCATATGTTTTGATGTGGGGAGTTTGACCTAAAATTTGTAATCTTACTTTAGTTACACTCTTGTATATGTACTTTAAATCAATTTATCTCAGAAATATGACTGCACGCCGATTGGTTTCGAACTTTCAAGACAATCAATCTAAATTAATAATAATTTCCTCTCAAATTTAATTAGAAGTGTCTTAAAACCTGTAAAGAACTTATTGCGAAAATAAAAGTATGGTACGTTTTTTTATTTTAAAAGACTATAGCCATCTTATCCGGGTTTACCCTATCTATTTCATTCACGTTGATGCGCAAACTCAGTCATACGTTTCACTCGATGCAAACAGCACACGCATATGACAAATATTTATTCACAAAATGAGTTGGACGTGCGATTTAACTTCACTAGTGCGCACTCGATAACATGTATTATGTTCACTTAAAAAACTTTAAAAGCACTAAAACAAAGTTTGATCATATTATTTAAATATTCATATTGTGTTCAACGTAAAATTTTAGTATAAAAAATCAAATTAGAATTGTTGCAATTTAATATTGATATGCAACATAATTAGGAATATAGTTGGATAATTAAATTAAAAATTATTCATCATTAAGAAGAGATATAAATTAAAATTTGAAGCTGTAAGTTATATAAAATTGTTATTGTAATAAAGATTTTCCAAGAGAAAATATTTGATTTTAATGTACGCGCAGTAAAGGTTTCTTTGCTGCGAGAAACCTTACAATTGCTTTATTCGGACAGATTGCATATAAAATATGCGGCACTAAGAAAATCTGAAGGATCGTGACAAAGGAAAAAGTAACGACAGGAAAATGCGATCCAATTGTAAGAATCCCTGCTTAGAAAAAGATAACCAATAACGGCGAATTGCCTGCTGTAAATTTTCTCTCTGGTGGTTTTAATAGAGTTGGTTGAAAAGAATCGTTCTCTCATGCTGTGTTATCGAGAGTTTTGAAGTAATTTACAAAACAAAATAGTGTTTTCGGCATCGTTGCCGACAGACAAACTCCATACTCCTATAGGCAGTCGCATTAATTGAATTTTCCGGGTGCATTTTGCGTTACTGTACAAAGTAAAACGAGAATAAATTGGTGAGTAGCTTTTGAGAAGATCGAAAAGAGTGAGCAGTAAATATTTTCTATTTGAAAATCTTCTCTCGCAAAAAACATATGACGTCGAACGAAAAATAGTACGACGCGGTTTACAAGTTGTGCAGATGCGTTCTTCATGTTTAATTTAATCAAAATCTGTTACTATATTTGGGGGGCTAATATATTTAATTATATTAATAATTTAAATAAGTATTTCATCGTTTATACTATAATATACCTACACACTCAAGTGATTGTAGCAAAATTTAATTTAAAAAAATAAACTAATTTGAAAAATTAAGAATTAAGAATTATACGAAAAGGTGCAAATTTAAATTGCAATCTTCTCGTAAGCGATTCGAAATAATATTCAATCAAGTTTATATCATTAAATTGTATTTGAAAATACATGTTTTCAGTAAAAAAACAAAAATTTGATTTTATCGTCAACGAAATTATATTTCGCACTAAATACAAAATTATAATCTTTAAAAAAAAATTTAAATTTGACTTAAAGTAATTTTCGATTTGTTTATATTATTGTGATTCGTGAAAGAGATTAAGGAACTTGTACGAGATAAACTTTTAGTAAAAAAGCGCAATAAGTAAGCTCGAAAGAAAATGATTTCAGGTTTTTGTAAAACTTTTGTTCTGTTTTCTTGTTGTACAGTATGAAACTTAATGACGAGGATTTTGCGTGACAAAGATACCGGTCGTACGATTCGCACATTTCTCTTGCAGTCACGTCTTTTCGCGGCGCGCTTCCGCTTCCGTTACGTCAACGTTCTTTATGTATGAGTAACACGGACGCGTTTTGTCACGACTGACTCATTGGCGCGACATAATTGCACCTTGTGACAAAGACTAAAAACTTACGGCATAGTGCAATGTTCATCACTCGTAGTGTCGACTTGAATAAAAACAAATGAAATTACAAGTGATGTTACAAATTAATGTTTGTTATCATACGCATTGCTGTCATCTCGCGAATCATGAGATGATCGTAATTGATATTAACAAAGTTATTATAAATATTTCTTGATTCTAAATAAGGTTGCAATAAATAAATAAAAATCAATTTCTTTTTTTAGAATAAAAGCGAAAGAAAGATATACATATTTTCAGACAAAAATAATGTTTCCGGAACATTTATAAATTCTTCAGTTTTTCGTAACAGACAATGTTTTACTCAGTTGGGTGTTTTATATGTAATATATTTTGCGTTACAAACTGTCGACATGATATAACAATCTATCACACGCGCTGAGCTCAGCTCAAAACGAAATCCGGCAAGAGGAATGAATAAAAAGTGCGAATTTCGCGGCTCGCTTTGCCGTCTAAAATGATGCGAAATTGGCATACGGATTCCCCGTGACGTCGACATTATTCGACAGAATTTACGAAGATACACAAAATGTGCGATTTCTGATCGATGAAAGTCCAAGAGTTTTATTTCGCGGCTAACAATGGTAGCTAACAATGAATACTGCATTTCTTTCGTTTCCCTATGAATGAAATATATTACAGATTGAATTTTTATCGATTTTACCGTATGGGGAGACTGTCCATGAAAGAAGCCGTTCAAGTTAAATAAATACCTATCTACGTACCGTTACAGGATTTATTCACAGAGAGGAGCAAGAAATCTTAATTAAAGATTACATTAAAAGAGTGATTAATCAAGATAATTAACGTCATCAGGCGCTGACAAAGTACATAAACATTCGTCAAGTGGAAAGGCGAGACCGTTTCGGAACAGGAGTTCCTGCAATATACACTATGATTAATCGATCGAATGTGTCATGCGACGCAAAAAGTTCGACGACGCGTGTATTTTGACCGTATAATGCACAAGTTGCATATGTGTATTACATGAGCAAAACCTTGAACCTGTCACTAATAATTTACAGTCGCTATATATTCTATTATTTTCTCGCATTTTCTCGCATTTTAAAGAAGAAAGCACGAAAACAATATTAAATTTGGACTATGCTTCGATGTCATTTTTCACTATTTTTATTTATAAAGTGTATAATTTATGAATTTCATGATAAATAATATATTATATTTTGACGTTAAGAAAAACAGTAAGGCAGCTGAAAATACAATGAAAATATCTTCGGTGAGACCAGAATGTGTCTCGCTCGATTGCAACAGAAGTAAACCAAACAGTAGTACGACTCGACGCCATATCGGCCATGAGAAGTAGAAAAAGTCGCGACTAAGCGCGACTAAATGTTTACGACCTACCGCCAAACATAAAAAGTTTATAGTACGCTGAAGAACTTGGAAACGAAATTAAGAAAAGTGTAACCGTTGCTTGCGATATTATATTATATTTCAATGTATTGTCGAAGATAAAACCTGCGCGATATGACATTTATAGTAATTATCGTAATAAACATTGTAATCGTATTCATATAATGCTATGTTTATAATAAAACAGTTCCGAGAGTTAATATTTTTCGCGTAAATAATAGTGTTGTTTCATGCTCTTCAGCTACGCAAAAACGTGATTAGTTTTATTTTACGACTTCCACGAATGCCGAAAGTTCTGTTGATCTTGTTTCGCCATCGCGTTCTCTGATTTACCCAACATACGGAATTAAGTTTCTGCCATTATAAACTTTTCTACTTATGTGACCAATTAAAGGGTCTCCGCTTTTACGAAAGATCTCGCTTTCCAATTCCGACATCAAATGAAAGTTTAAATTTAATATATTAACGAAGAACTTTTTCGGTTGGTACTTCAGTATTTATTAAATTACGTGGAGTGCCATTTTAATAAAGGATTCAACTGAGATTAAATAATGTCAAATTCATTTTCAATTAAAACTAATATACAGATTTTTGGGCAGATCATTTGTACACAAATTATAGAAATCAAAAACAAAATTTTATTATAGCACCTGTTCTTCATTGAGGATTTCTCTGAATTCTTTTGCGTTAATCAAGATGCCGGATTTATATTAAACACATACATACAAGTATATACAATTTAGCGATATCTTTTAAATAAAAAATATAATATCGATTCTTTTGGTTAGTCAATCGACATAATGGACTGAGTGTTCCTGCATAAAAAAATATGCGTTTGCTATAAAGAGAATCTACATAAAAGCATCTGTTTTGTCTGTCTTTTCTGTCTGGCGTTTCATTGGTAATTTAATTTTAGCAGAAGACAAAATTGCGAATGAAATACTAACAAAATCAAGCATAAACCCTCTTCCTATAAATCTTCTCATTTTACAGCGTATTTTTCTACAGGGACGCGCACACTGTTAAATTTATAATGTCAAATTATATTCAATTGAGTTATTTTTAATCATTTCTATAGGTCGCTACTGCTCCTATTCAATATATTGTTGATTTAAATAAAACAATGGAGTAAATAATTTAACTAAGAAAATGTATTAAATTTGATTCAAATTTAGTTTATTATTTATTAAGTGCATACGTTAATACTTATTTACAATAAAACGTTATTTACTTTAAAACGGTCCATTGAAATGAATTGATTTACATTTTGAAACGCATGAAAGTTAAAAATAACAAAATGTTATTTAATTCAAGGGTTACACCATTGTTCCTTTGATACCTATCAGTGTAGATTTGCAGTGCATATCTATTTATACATGTAATTGATTATAACGTCATAAGAATTCGTATAAATGCGGTTAGATTGTTAGACCATAGATTTCACACATATGAACTGGCAATACAAACAAGACTGTGTCTGTATTTCTCTTTTCAGAAGAATCCGGAAATAGGTACACTGAGAGAAAAACGTCGAAGTATTGTGAAGCAAATGTTACTACGAAATTTGATTGTGATAACGAAATATATATTTCTGTGAAATATATCTTATTTCTGTGAAATATATCTCATTAATTGCAAAAAAATAAAATAGATGGCTTATTTGCTAGGAATAAAATTTTATTTCGCCCGTATTTAAATAAATATTTATTTTAGTGAAATAAATGTATTTCTCACAAATATATTTTTAGACATCTTTTTCTCAGTGTATGTTTCGCGCATGCGTGACATATACTATACATTGAACATGTTTTGCCAAGGTTATCTCTTCCTACAATTTTACAAAGTTTTATTTTATGTACTTTTTTTAATTACCTGTATTTTATGTTTAAAAAAAATTTATTTCGTGTTTTATTAACAGGGACAGAGACTTTTGACTTTTCTGGGTGTGGAATATCTCATCCAAACGAGGGGAGAGGGATGATTTCAAAATAACACGAATATTTTATTTCTTTTGTTGTATGTGCAAGATATATTTCTACATATACATCCCAGCTAGATACTGTTTTTTGTCAACAAATTTTTTTAAAATTTGTCACAAATTAACATTTTTTTTTAAATACTCCGAATTCTGGATATGGAATTCAACACCTACAGGAACTCTGAGTGTGGAAAGCTCCATACCTTCCATAAGGAAGTCTCCGTCTATTTTTGTTACAATACAGAGTAACTATTAGAATTGTGTTGTAAGTAAACTGTAATATTTTTCTTCCTCCGTTTCGATGACCGTTTTTCTGATTAGTACCAGGATTTGAGACTCGTTAATTTCATTTGAACCGTTGTACAAGCCAGTTTATGAATATCAGCATGAACACATTAACCGCCGAAAGAAAGACGTTCAAAATTTAAAAAAATGAAAAAGTTAAAAATATTATTAATGTAGGTGAATAGAGGTAACTTTATTATAAAATTTTTGTACAAAATATCTTTTAATATTTTGAATTATTTTGGAAATATAACAAAAACAATTAAAAACGTTACCCGTAAAAAAATGATTTTATCCCGTTTTTTCATACTAATATTTTCTAAATTCATTAATTTACGTAACATATATGTGTATACAAAATTTCATACAATTTGAAACTTCGCAAGGTATCCTTTGTGTGTTCCTTTGGTTGATTCATATTTATTGCGGAATCTCTGATACGCTTCTGTATAGTTTTTGCCTCCTATACTGTAGAAGTACTCAATGAGAAACACTTTCCCTTCGATGATTAATACGTTCATGCCGATACTTGTAAACTTTATATAATATCTCAAATAAAATTGAGTCTCAAATACCTGACCCTAATCAAACAAACGATTGTCAAAAACGAAGGAAGAAATAATATAGTGGTTTATTTTCAATACAATCCTAATGGTCACCTTATACAATATATTATTTTTAATTCTGATGTAATTTTAATGTGCCATATGCTTAATTGATACGCGCAACATATTATACATTTCCAGATACTTTGAAAAAGAGAAATAGTTGAAAGGTATGTTTCTCTCTCTAATAGTAGAAATACTATAGTAATTGCCAGTCCATATCTATGATCTAAAGTCTATGGTTAGATGAAATATCAATGGATTTCAATTCTCTTGATTAACCGTCAAAGGGATTCGCCTTGTTGCTGTGTTGTCTATATTTCATGATCAGGAATAACGTGACGCTTATCCCATAATAATTATGTAATATTGCTCGATTTATTTTTATTTACGTATCTATGTGAATATTACAGTGCATTAATTAAACATAGAAATATTAATATTCTTAATACGATTAATTCAATGCTGGCTTTATTTGCTTCACAAACTGATTAATTCCCAATTTCGAAACATAATGTAATCACTATTTAATAATATCAAAATTTCTTTTATTTTTATATTTTTTATATAGTTTTAAGAGTTGTGTTAATATTTGCAATTAACATTTATTTTAACTTAATTATTTATCGATAACAGTGATAATGAAATAAATGTTCAAGGTATACTTTACACTTTACTAAATTTTTTATTAAGTAGAATATAATTTCAAAAATAATTTAAACAGTAAAATTTGTAAAATAATTATTTAAATAATAATAATAATACCCCCCCCCATATTTCAATTGTAAAATATTAAATGACGAATTTTAATGTTAATTATTGTATGAACTATATAAAGAAAATAATTCAAGGCTTTTATTCGAAAGTTAATAGTAGAGAAATTTTGCACTGTAAGATTTATGAATTAATTCATTAATGTTGCCGGATTTCTTGTTGCAACTCACGCCGAATAAGAAAACTACAGATACAGCCGTCGTTTCCAAAGGCAACGATACTTTGAAAAGGGCAACGACAAAAACTACAGTCAGTTGAGCGATACGACTTAGCGAAACGACGATGCGGACGTAAGGATGGCGAGCAGGGGTTGTAATGGAATATGTTTTGCTACTAGAGAGAAGAAAGAGAGTTCGCTCTGGAAATATCTGTGCTCTTAATGTCCAGAACACATAGCGGTCTTTTGTTTTTACAGAAAATATATCAGATTGTATGAACTTCTAAAGGAAAAGCTATGGCGGAATATAACGATAACTGTAACAATGAGAATAATAATAATAATAATAATGATGGCACGAAACCGAATAAGAAAGATAAAGGCTCGTGTTATCCGGATAATCATATCCTTTGTGAATAAATAAAAGAAATGCCAGCAGCATGCGCGGCATGCGCGCGGCTCGCGTTTGCTGTAAACACGTATTGTGCTTTTTATAATTAAGTTGCATCAACCTTACATTTATAATCATATTAAGACTTCAGACAAATAGTAAGAATAAACTTTATTATTTAAAATGAAGGTGAAGCATTTGAGAAGGATGTACATAAAACGTTGTAAAATTTTACGGTCTTGATCGTTGCGAGTGAAAAGTATATCAGAAGCCTGTGGTATAAAGAGGCTCAGCGTGACAGATATATTCCCTCGGCCGTTAACTCTGACCATAAGGATGTTTTGAGAGGAAACACCTCCAATCGGTTTCTTTAATCCCGGCTATATATTACTTCCGTCAGGTTGGTGGAACCAAAGTGGATTGCAAGTATCTTGACGTACTTTCCCCTCAGTCCATTTATAATTGTAATCGGAGATCGGGGGAAAAAACTCCTGCATCTTAAATTCTTAATGAACGTTTGAATGCTATCCATTCGTTATGTTCATCAAATATTGATCAATCGGTATGTTATTTATATACGAATCACGATAATGTTCACAACTAGAACGCTATCGACTTATTCTTCAACTGGTCTACGGGGATCATTCGATACGCTTGCAATTTCAAGCTTGGCTGATATAATATGCATGCATCAGAAAATATCAAGATACGAAAAAGATATACACGATATCGCAATCGATGAAAATTTAATATGTATGATTGCTACGAACGGAAAGTTATTTAGATAGGATTTATTAATATTTTGCCGTACACACAGAAAATATATGTATTCTACTTTTCTTGCCAAGAACTGACATCCGGCTCGACGTGCTTCTCATCCAAATCGAAATATTTCAACTCGAATTGTTTCTCATCTATAATAAAATATATCCGAAATGAAAATGTTAGCGTAATAATTTCTAGTTTTTGCGCAAAATTGAATTACAATTTCATTTGTTTTTTTTTTCGTGGAATTCACAAAATAATTCGTGGAAAGATTCAGTGAACCTCTTTCGAAACGTTTCGCAGAACGAAAATTTTTTTAAATACAAAATTAACGGCTGCACGCTGAATTCTTTTTGGTGTTGCCAGCGTATTTTACTATGAATGCGTTTTCAGATCTTTTCTTAAGAACCGTAATGTTCGTTGCATATATATACCGCATATATAGATGGTATATGTTGTATATAATGCTGATGGAAGTAAATAACGGCGGTGAGGGAAGTGCGAAGACGGAGAACGTAATGCAATCTTACCTCATTCGTCCCCGTTTAACTATACTCTCATTTAGATAAGCTCGATATTTAGACGTACAAAAACTTGCGCAGCTAATCTTGGCGCTTCTTATCTCGAGAGTTCACACGGAGGCTGCAGAATAGTCGCTTCATAATGGATATTCACCCTTAACATTTTAAATACATCCGCAAATTCATGCTACTCTTCACTATGCTTAAGATAGGCAACTATGGCTAAGATAACCAATTTTATATGTTGAAACATACCTAGATACACAGGTACAATTACCTACATTGAGATCTTTCCGTATCTAGGTAGTACTAGGTAGGTACGGGATGCAATTTCCACTAAAGTACTTAAGTACCTAGATACTTCAAAAGGTAAATTAAGTTTAATTGCTAAAGATACCTAATTACCCAAATATTTCCAAAAAAGTATCTAAGTTTAGATACTTTAACAGAAATTATATACCGTACCTAGTATTATCTAAATATAGAAAGATCTCAATTTAAGTATTTGTATTTGTAGATCTAAGTATGTTCTAACATTTCATATATATATAATCGTTATGTGCTATCAATATTAGCAATATTACATATTCGACTAATCACTATCAAATGAGTATCTTGACTTTAATCATGATGTATTGAAATAGTTGATATAACGATTTCAATAATGATATCATCAATAAATGTGTACTAAGATTACGATATGTGTGTGTTTTATGTCTGTGTATGTAATATGTCTAAAGCGACTCCTAGTTAATTTTACTGCACAATATTATTAATCGTCTGGAAGCTATATATTGAGCTCCAGATTGTTTTGAATTGTTTAAGAGGATCCTAAAGTCGTCTGTGTTTCATCGATCGAACGCAATCATTTTTATACCATTTTTCCGTATAATGTATTACTTTTACAAATGTGAAAAAATCCTCCAGAATTAAAGTATAAATAATAACACAGTCCGGATTGCATATAATTTCATATGAAAAAAATTGGAAAATTGCAGTCTTATAATCGATTTCTGACATCGATTTGTAACAACATATACTGCATATAAAAGTTTTATATTTCTTATGTATAAAACATGCTTTACTCGGATTAGGGATTACATAAAAAAATAATATTGTAATTTTTCAGAAATGAGAGAATCTAACAGCTTTAATATAATAGAAAAGATTGCGTGAAAATTATGTGTACGTACGACATTGATGTAATACGTAACAATCTGTCGATATTTCGTAAATGTTATTTATTGTTCGTATTCGTATGTGTTATAAAGTCTATGTGCATAGGTCAGTACAACAACAATGCTGTCAAAACTCGGTCTTCAATTTAGGATTTCATTAAATGGGGCATCAATAATATTGTACAAAATGTTGAGCGTCTAGGAGCCGCTTAAAATATGTGACAAAAGAGTTGATTTGATAACTTACCACGTCGATGATTTGCTGTAGAGTGATGCCAAACCTCACCTCCAGTGGTTCGCTCTCATTCGCGACCGGTCGCTCCAAGGTGTTGTAATTTGCCAGCAGGTGATTCAGTAAGCGTTTCTCGTGGCGCCCGCAAAGGCTTTCTGCGATAAAGAACGAGAAAAATCGAATGTCAGTCAAGCCTCGTATGTTATTCCGAAGGGTGAGCCGTAAATAATCGCGACCCTTGTCAAAGCGTATTTACGAACAGATACGAGAGAAAAGATTCTCACTTCGTCGACAACAGTCTTTTACTGTCGCAAAAGGTATGATAGAAGGCAATTTAATTATTTCTGTTACGTGAGCAGAATAAACAATTCCGAGAACGTTTTCCTAGTCGCTGCTTTTTTGTTCTCAAATACTAATTCGCGTCAAAAAGCAATTATTTACGCAGATTTTAATACTGATAAAAGCTACATGAAGTTTTTCTCTCATCGGTTTCAACAAACATATTACAGAATCGCAATCAATAATTGATAACATTCTACATATTAAATTTAATTCGGATTAAATACAATCGGATTAAAATACAAATCTATTTTAACTATATATAGAATTATATCATTCTCTTTTCAGATATAAATTCCTTAACAAATTATTATATATTTTCTTGTTAAATATAAAAACTTACTACGCTAAATAATTAAGATGTAATTAAATATAAAAGAGACTTATATATAATTAAAATTGTCGAAGAGAAATTCATAAATAAAAATCAAAGATTGCAGCATTACATATCACTTTTCGAGTAAAATATTTTACTTGTTGAAAGTAATTCAATAAATAAATCAACCTATAATTTGTTCTTAAACTTGTAAATATTAATGTCTCGCTAGTGATCTTCAGTTCTAATGCACTGGGGTGGACGAATTAATGCACGTCGACGATTATAAAGTTCGCTAGTTTCCAACTTGCACGAGCATCGATGGAGAGCTCCGAATCCGTCAGAGACCGAGCTTTGGTCTACTTTCCCGTTCAATTCCGGTCTATCCGCGGCCAAACGACAGCGCGAGCAAACTACTTTAATCCTTCGACAAACACGGCGCGAATGCATTCCGTTTCCGGCCAGGATCTGGGCCAGATTGTACTCGAGCACGTGCCGCTGCGGGATCAAGTTTGGGCTCCAGCGCGGTGTGTGCCGACGCCACAGAATACGAGATGCAACAGGACTGCGTCCACCGGGAGAATAATGGTCGTCGGCCCCGCGGCTGAATTCGGCGCACGTGCGCCCATTCAAGACAAGGGCAAGTATCGTGAGGTCGCGATAAATATACTGTGCGCCGTGAAACGTTTACTGTCGCGCAAAACACGGTCTATCGCCTGATTCAAATATTTCGTGATTGCATTCCGACTTCCCCTCCTTGCTTCGTCTTCCCTTTAGTTATATTAATATTCCGAGTTCAAGCGGGGTACCTCAGAAGGTTTGAACTTCATCACAGAATTCATCGCTTCATCATGTTACGAATTCTGTTGGTCGATAATCACGTACCTATACTTTGTGCAACTCGATTCGCCTGAAACTCGGGGTCGTTCAGATTGACAAGGGAACATTATAAGCATAATACAATACGGTATATTCTGTTTGCATAGAATTAATGTCTCACGTGTAATGATTAATTTGATATTGAAACGGTTACTTCGCATACAATTGAAATGTTTCTTTACAATAAAGTGCACTGAGCAAGCAACATACTACATTTTTAATAAATGTAGATTTGTTAGAGTACGAATTCATATCAAAAGTCTGATTTCTGTTTGAGACTTCTTTCCCTTAAAGTAAATCTATTTTGTTCCTCAAATATAAATAAATATCGAAGAGAAGATATTGTCAACAGTCGACCAAATTCTATGACTTGGAAAAATCGTAGATGAGACCAAGGCTCTTTGGAATATACAGAGAGAATTTTCTCCATACACAATTTCGGTATTACACTTTTTAAATTAATTATGATTAAAATGTACTAAAATGATAGAGAGAACCATTCTCTACGTTTTCATGTCAGGAACGTTCTATGTATATACTATATAGAATATGTTCTATATACTGCATAGTTTTTTTGTAGTAAGTGAAATACGAACATGCTACATTGTAGCTAACTTGCTCCCATAGTGGAACAAACATATCACAATGTAAGTTGTCTACACGATAATTTCACATTAAACTAATAAAATCATAATAAAAATAAGAAACAGATCCCAGATATGTACTTCTTGGTAAAAATTATATCTTTAAAGTTACTTTGTAATGATTAAATAGCACAATGTAACAGAAAAATAAATATAAACTATTTCCTTGTAGTTGTACCTTATTACTAATATAGAAATATTAAATACAAATTATATAGAAATATTAAATGTAATTAAATAATAGAAGTATTAAATATAAATTTTGTCAGAGTTAAGTTGTAACTAAATATATGAGTTAATGTATTCCCTCTATATACATTTACGTCTGATTTCAATCATTTTATGATAATAAGTTACTGTTCTTTTCATTTTTACTCAAAATACATGTCGCATGGTAACAGAAACTTTTCTTTTAACTAATTTGTCACGTAGATTTAGGACCATAGTATACAAAAGACTTAAGCAGTAAAACATAAGCAGTAAGTAAATTGATTAATCACAGACTGTAAGGCTATAACGTAAGCAATAGCAAATCCAACATGTTGATTTTCTTACTGCTTACTTTTTACTGTTTACATTTTTGTGTGTGCCGTGACCTCTACTCTTTCAAGCTGAAGAACAATAACATGAAATTATTTGAAAATTTACTTGCCTCTTTTTGAATCAGATTTTTTCTTTTTTTTATTGCAATACTTGTTTGATTTAAATGAATCTTAGGGAAAAGTACATGTCATAAAAGAGATACTTTGCGATAACTTTTCCATTGCTTTTTTCGTCATAAATACATAAACGGAATGTTAATTTATTTCTTGTACCAACAAGCCTTAATCTTCCGTATATCTTTTCGATATAGAAATTGAGATAATCTCTAATGCATCTATTTCAATTAGAACGATATCCGCATTATTCAAACATGTGTAATTACTTACGCATACTCTCTCCCTCTTGTATCTATAGGTTAATTATTTTCAAACCAGCCTTTCATGGAGCATTTCTGGATTACAAAAATGAAATTAATTCAATCGTTCATCAGATTAGTCAAATGTATTACGCACATATCGATCGGGCGTTAATTTCTAGTTTATACACTACGGGAATTCGCGTGGCGTTGATTAATCACCTTTGTAACGCCCAACGTAGAACGCATGCCGCACATTTGACTACGTGTGCTGTGTAAACATACCGAATTATTAGGACTGCAATTAATTATGCGGTAAAAAGTAATTTATTGTCGCATTCCCAGTGGCCAAGTCCAATGAATGATTTATCGAACATTCGTTTGGAGTACAGAAAAATTAACAAAAAAACGCCGTTTAATTAGCCGCTTTGATGGTAACGAGCGCAAATTCGTAATCAAAAAACGCCATCGCGTAGAATTTGAAAAAAAAAGTCGACAATGCGTTATCGGCCAATTTTCGCTTCGAAAGGCAGCGCGTCGTATCAGGAATATTAATGAATTGAAAAAATCGATAGTACCGCTAAAGGATAAGCGTGAATCCCTTTTAGCGATCCTTCGTACGGAAGTAATATGGTTCGAGACTTGTCTTGAACTTCTTGAATGAGCAACGGCGAAACGGAGCAGCAATAAGCAACTTCGCCGAATCGTGCAACCATTTAGCCGAGTGTTGAAAGACGGTGGCAGTAATTAATGAGGCATACGTAAAACCGGAGGGGAACTTAGGGAAAACTAAGTAGGCACGTGCATTGTAACTCCCGTGTACCAAGAGAACTTGTATTAAGTAATGAATCTCCTAAGGAAAAAGAAGCAACTGCACTAGAACTGTAGAGAATATCTTCTAATTATTACACACAAATTATGTATTTGCTCTAATAGATAAAAGATAAGTAATTTAGATATCATCATTGAAGTCTAATAAAAGAACTATATATATTTCGAAAAAAGAATTTTTAAATCTAGTCAAAAACCATGTTAAAAAATTATTAATCCAGCCAACTGAAAACAGTGTAGTGATGAATTAATCTTTTTTTTACTTATTTCGTTATGCTTAGAAGAGATATCACACGGAGGGAATTTTTTCTTAGAGTTTACTCTGATAATATGATAGTGGGACAGTATTGTATTTTGAAGAATTTTAATGTAAATCTCTCATTCATTAATAAAACTACAATAAAGTATAAAAGTATAAGTTTGATTAATTTTACTGAAAGGTGCATGATAAAAATCTTTAAAATATTGTATCACAACTACCATATTTTCAGGGTAAATTTTAAAAGAAAATTCTCTCCGTGCAGTTACATCAATATAATAAATAATAAATGTGCTTTGCTTGAAATGCTGCATGTGCTATTTCATTTATTGTCATACTTTGTCTCCACATACAAGTTTATACAGTATCTTTTAGCCTTCTATGTTATTTTAACTGCCTAACGTAACATTCACATTTACCCCTGCATCGTTCACCATTTCCATAACTTAAGTCGCATATATCTCAGGTGTGCTGCGTAACGAGTATAACTCTCGCCATTTTGAACGATAGTTTCCACAACTTTCCAACGCATTTTCTCGTTACTTCCGATAAAGCTTTATAATTCATTACAGTTCATTCGGTGGGCATTAAGCGCTTTTATCATACGAATTAAACTGTTACAACGCAACGGTCAAATTGTTAACCAATGAGAAACAAGCACATGTTGAGAGCAGCCAGAGAGCATGAGGTGAAATTATGAATTCTATAAACAGGATTATCTAATGCTAATAATTCCTGAAAATCAACATTAATCTGGGAAAAGGCATAGGAAATACACTTCGCAAACGCCATGAATAGAATCAATCTCGGTACACCGTCATTCCATTTCCGAAACTAGCAAAGCGGATTAACGAAGAGTTTCTCAACAAGAAGTAAATGTAAAAATTATAAATTAAATGAGATAAAATATATAATCGTTACTTTATGGATAATATTTTTCTAAATTTACGTGTAAATTAAGTTGGAGTGTTTCATCTTTTTCTATCACATGAGGATAAATAAACTCATAATTCACGCACATATGGCTTTATACTGATCTTTGCTTTGATCTAAATAGACTTTGTATTTTAATCAGTAACCTGGTTTCTAATCTTATTATTACAAATCAGTAGAATTTATACACAAATCAAATAAAATAAATTTAACATAAATAAGAAAAAAGAATTTTACTAAAAGCACAGAATAAAATACAATTAATACAAAGTAAAATACAATTATTTTGATTGCTTAGCAGTTAGTATATCTTTTTTAAACTAAAGAAAGAAGAGAGAGAAAAGAAAAGAAGAAAATAAAAAAAGAATGAAGATAATAATGTAACTTTATAGAGAAGTTTGTCACTATTGTTGATTTAAATATTTAAAAATATTACCTTTAAATGTCGAGTTTAAGAAAGTATTTAAAACTACTCAGTTTATTTAAAACAACAGTTTAAATCGTTGTAAAGAAGAGTTTCGAATGTATCATGAATATGCTGGAAAAACTACAAAAGTATATAGTATCGCCAATGAAACTTCCTTCGAGCGAGATTATTTTTATTTCAAAATATTTAAGAAATGAGAAATTCTAGACAAAAGCAGCAAGTATGACATTTGTGACTTTTTGACAGACCTGAGAAAAGCTATGACGTATCATTATTTGACGGAGGATGGGCCTTTTAATGGCACTTCACAAAGGGTTTACAAAAGAACCGCAGCAGCTGTCTATACGACAGTCTACGTCGATTTAGATTAATGAGACTGACAATGAGTTTGAGGAAGGAATTTGGAAGGAAACAAAAGCACAGTATAGAGAGGGATTGAAGTATAGCCCGTAGACTGTGATATAATGACCGGTAAAACCTAATTTAGTCAAAATACGTGTCGAAATACGCACCGACATGAATGAGCAGTTGGATATTCTTTTCGCTGACGACGACGTCACTACCATTATCGACGAAGTATACGAGCTTTGCAGGAAGTATCGCCATGGATGGCAGTCTTTGTAAGAGCAGATCATGTGCCTATCCACGCGTGTATATGCTTGACACGTGCGCAGGGCTGCGATATTTTCTGTCCTACGTCACTGCTGACGACATGCGACACTATAAAAATACCGATCGTAATAAAGAATGGACAACGATTGTTACGGTGTCCAGTACACTAGGAAATGCAAGTATCCGAGAACGATCAATGAAGTAAATGGAAGCAAGTTTAGTATCGGAAATAAATTTTTCAAAACGTCCCAAAAATTGTTTAAGTTTAAAGTATTTCTGTCTCTCTCATTTTCAACTAAATTATTTTATACTCATTACACTATCTTATACTAATCGAGAAAGATGTTTATTTTTTTATTTTTGATGAATATAAGATATGCAATTAATATATTATGTAATTATATTACTAACATGTAATCAATAATTTTAGATATATATACTGAATTGGTGTTTTAACATAATTGAAAATAATCCGATGGATATTTTAATGCAAGAATGTCTAATATTATTGAGAAGTCTCGTAGGGAAAAATTAAAAAATCAGTGCAAGTACTCTAGAAATTTATAGTTTTATTATTATTATCACGCTCGCCGAGATTCTTTATAATCCTCACTCATCCTTTTGTTTGCCGCGGTTCAACCTCGAAGGGAGCAACTTTCAATAAACTTATATACCGGATAAATAGGATTACTTTTATAGAACGGCGTCAGGGGCGGTTTTTACAGCCCCAACGTCATCCTCATCGTCTCGACCGGTTAAGTCTTCCAGGCACCGACAGAATCCACGCTATGAATGGCAGCCCTCTTGAATACCGGCGTGAATTCGCCCACCCGAGTATTCACGCGTGGGCATCATCGCGCGCACACCTCAGCCTTTATGCATATAGTAATATATATATCTTCTCGCGGAAGCCCACCTAACTGTGGGTCACGTGTGGACGACAGCTCGATTAACTCTCTCAATCCTGAGCTTTTCGACACGTCCCTCATATTAAACGGGATAGTTCAGGCCTCACAAAGATTTTCATGCTAGTGACAGTCTATTCTCCGCGATTGTGCGCATCGACGTATATGAGAATCAGACACAAACATGTTGATTTCAATATTTAATAGTTACCATCTCTTCGCTTACGTAAAGATAGATTTCGCGTTGGGAGAATCTTGTTGAAATCAATCAACGGAATTTATAACATGTCGGTAACTGAGTTCATATCAATCTTAAAATAAGCAGTTTTAAATCCAATTTCATGCGCTTGAGGCTAACTTAAAGTGAAAGTATCAATTGCTGCGCTTGCATTTCAAAGATGCACGAGTCACATTTCAAAGTATTATCAAAAATATAAAAATTTCATAAAAATATAAAACTAATTAATTAGTTTTTTTTAGATTGTTTCATTATTATGTTTAAGTGTCTGTGTAAAATTTGAGCACGATTCTTTTATTGATTCAAAAGTTTAGTTTTTGTTTGCCTAGAGTCTTACGTAAAATCGCGTTTTGTACCACTATTTTGCGAATTTGACGAGAAAGTAACATTACGAATTAAATCAATTTTTTATGTATATTAATTAAAATTTTAATGAATATTTGTGCAAAAGTTATTTTACCTAAAACTGCAGCAAAATATGGTTTATTGTACCGCACAAGCCATTATAAGGCAAATTGTTTGTTGTTTTTTGCGGTTAGTTTTAGGGCATATTCATGACCAAAATTTTTCAGCTGATATTAGCGTTTTTAGTTGATTTTTGATTGATTTTTAACTAAATAATATTGTACAGTAGAAACAGCTTTAAATCCGCCACGGATAATGGACAAAATAAAATTGTTTTTATGACAGAATTTCTATATCAGAAACTAGTTGAATGATACGTTTAAAGATTTAATGGCTTTCGCTACACAGTCGCATTGCGATCACGCGTATGCCTGTCTTTATTGTCGCTTACGAGGTAGATCAACATGTTGCGATACGCGAAGCAGTTTCCATAAAGACAAACATTACTATGTCCATCTGGTACCGTAGCACATGCCCGCGTCGCGACATATTCGCGAGATGTGCATTTGGTAACACGTAGCACGCAGCTGCATTCCCGTGCGATGCAACGATGATTCTCAACTCAATATGGAAACGTAAGTGCCATTGCATGAGCATTACCGTTTACTTGCAAGTTTCGTCGTTGCATTACGCAATTGATGATACTGACATCTGTGAAACAACGATATGATCGACACAATGGTTGCAGTTAAGAATACCAATTACGCGATATCTTGGTCATCATCGATCTTTACGTAATACTCTCTTTTGTTGTAAAGAATTACAAAAATGTCCGTATTAAAAAATATGTCATAAATTAATCTATAAACGCAAAAAATTGAAAGGAGTTAATTAAATTAAAGAATTTTTTAAATATCGCTCGGTATGCTTAGAACTTTCTACAACGCTCGCGGAGATTGTTTTTTTAACGTACCTTGGTACGGCACTCTTTCATAGAGAAGGAATCCTAATAAATAAGCGTCATTTAGTAAATACCAAGACATCCTTTACGTAGTACATATACAAAAGACGAAGTCACGAGGAATAATATTCGCATCTGGCATCGAGCATTTTTATTCCTTTCGAGTGCATTCGTCTCGTAACGTAACGGTAAAGTTAAAGAAACGCTGTTGCTCAACGGCATTTTTCATTTCCGTCGTTACACTGGAAGAAGTCTAAACTAGTCCACACCACTACTGCCATAAAACTGTCTCTGCCAAGCAATACCATTGCTCCCTTTGCCTGCGCGGTAAATTTTTCGAAATGTCAGCGAAGTCTATCAGTCAGTGCTTGCGACCGACGCGACGTACGTGCCTTCTCTTCTAAATTTTTCCTGTTGAATCCTGTCGCAATCCTGAAGGAGGGCACCGAAAATTATTATCACGCTGATGTTAATGTATCGTCCATGCCAGTTCTCTGCTAGACAGGACGTAGGGAGAGAGGAGAGGAAGAGAAAGAGAGAGAGAGAGAGAGAGAGAGAGAGAGAGAGAGAGATATGACTGTATCTGGAAACACAACTTTCTTGACATCGAAACGACGTCTCTCGCATTGCACCTATTAAATTCTGCAAAGCTCCGCATCAGGTGATCGTAGAAAGCAATCACCGCGCCACTGCAAATGCCGCACTGATGCAGCAGACTCGGGCGAATAATATAAGATAATTACAAGAGAACACGTCATAAACAATACAAGATAGAATTCGCTAAAGTTTATAAAAATAAGTGAACTTGAATTATTTTACGATACACTGAGAAAAATATCTGATTAAATTAATTGGAATTCTGTTTGAAAATTAATAATTTTCTGCTTACATCTACTAGAATTCTATCTGAGATAATCGAAAAATTGTGATTGATAAATCAGAATGTATTCTGATTGTCCCTTTTTTCAATCAGATATTTTTTTTAGTGAACACATGTGAATTTACAATTATCTTTAATCTGGAGACACGGTAGTGTCTCGGCGCTAAGCCAAGCGCAGCGACACTACCGTTAAAGTAATAACCAAACGAAGCTTTGTTCCACATTTTTCTCTCACTTTAGTTTTCTAGAATATACATTGAAGACAACGTTAATCGTTTGCGTAGGGCAGCCTATTATTGCCGTAGGATGTACAAAATTTGTATCGAGCAGCATAGCGACGTGCGGCTAACGCGTGGGTGTGCATCAACGGGATGTGTCCGCTGTGAGAAAAGCTCGGCGGAGCGTCCGGGAGAGAAGCTCTGGACCGAGAATCGCACGTGTGTTTGTCTGTGTAGCAGAGAGGCGAGAGAAGGAGAGCAAGAAAGGGATGCCTGACGGCGGACGGAAGGGAGAACGCCGAAGCGGAGGCGAACTGAGGCTCGAAGCTCCATTGATCCACGAATATATACACCGCCTACGACGTAACTTTGATCACGCTGTAAACAGGATACCGCGTAGCGATATTGCCTTCATCTTAAGAAAAGACTTTTCTCGTGTAGACTGATGCGGTATGGTGCAGCGTATTTTTACGCGTTTTACGAAAGAGGTCCTTGATTTCTGCCACCTGCTCGAGTTGCTGTGTTCGATAGTGACAGCGCTGGTTTGAAACGCGAGTGGGGCTGTCGTTTCCGTCGTTTGTCTCGAAAGTGTAACGATACACCAGAATATCCTATTAAACAAAGCTATTCGTTCCTACTCGTGATTTTGTTTAAAGGCCAGAAAAATCAGTATATTAATTCTGTAACTTTTTAAATTATAAATAAAATTATGTTTAATATACAATTTTTAATTTTGATAAAATTTTATATCGTAAAATTATTATAAAATTTTTATCATTTTATTAGTAATTTTATCGATAATTGATATTGAAAACCATTAATTAATGTGACGTAATATGGAAAGACTAAATTTATATCCTACATGATGAGGGATGATCGTTACGTATAGGTATAAATAAGACTAATTACATTTTCTAAAGCAACCTACATAAAGCTCTTTAAAATAAATTTGTTAAATTATAATAAATAAAATTATATACTCGTTATATACTCGTTGCATTCTTGTTGTGTATTTACTATTGACTAGGTGATATTATCGAACAGATAATAACGGAAAAGAACGTTACGTACGCGAATATTCTTTTGACATATTTACTTACAACGAAGTGTACTTAATTCATGTAAAAGATCGCGACCCCTTCGTCGAGCACGCTGAAAGGCGATGCAGCTCTTATCTGGTAAAAAAGTTTAAAGCTTCATTGATCCGGAAAGGGTTTACGGCGACTACCAGGTAACTTTGATCACATCGCGCACCGCAACCAAAGTACTCTATCGATCCTCGTTTCCTCCCATATCCCGCCGAATAATAAATTTAAAGAAGTTCTTATACGACAACTTTACGTCAACCTAATAGAAATCTTTTTCAACACTCTAGTACTTCACTACTCTCACCTTCTCTCTCTCTCTCTCTCTCTCTCTCTCTCTCTCTCTCCCTTCCTTTCAACAAAATTTCCTTCCTAATAGATTGTAACGAAATTAATTTTTGTTAACGTTCAGAATTTCACTTTAAAATTATGAGGACTATCTGGAAGATAAGACAAGATAGACTGATTTTCCATTCTACAGAATAATAGCCCGTAGTATAAATCAATAATACCAAGGCATTTCAATCGGATTACCTACGCGATCGCGCAATTATATATATTATATATTCCTATTGTGTGCGTGGATGTATATATATGCGAGTCATATTGAATCCTATATATTGTCGGTAATAATATATATATATATATATAATATGCGACAGTTAGATAGATAATATAAAGTAAAAGTTTCAGTAACAATCGAATTTTAGACTATATATATATATATATATATACATACATGTAATTCCTTTATTGTTCATCTGAGCATAGGTTTGAAATCTAGTAGAGCTGCATAAGTTATATTCTTGCATTAAATAGACTTAAATTTATATCTTCCGAAAATGGTAGCGTCTGTTATAACATTTCGAGGTTATCAAATGTTCTTCTATCGGATCAAGTTGCACAATTCACGAACAGACTTCGTGCATCCTTGAGCGGCAAACCAAGTCTCCACTTGGTAATGTGAGCGCATGAGATCGAGGGTTTTCAGTTTGAACTACAAAAGTCTCGGTACACACACGAACATGCAAATGCAAGCGAGCGAGCTTAACTTCGCGCAAACATCGCGAAACCCGCAAACGATGCGAACAACGAAGACTTAAGTACTTACAAATTTGTGGAAACTAATGTGACCGAGATCAGCACTTTCGCATTAGCAGCATACTTATATACTGACGCTACATAGCGCGTATGTTAGGTGCCATGATAGTTGTGCGGTCTAACAGGGGGAAGGGAAACCACATTGGAAGGTCGCAAGGAAACTCAAGTTCAAGTTTCGGTCTAATCAAAATCCTTAATTGGCTTTCGGCCAACAGAGGCGCGACACCGGTGCTTCATTTCATACGGATACGAACCTTCCATAGTTTATGCGAATTCCCATTGGAATTAGTGTCCATGGTACATAGAATATGCTAACGTAGTTAGATATCTAGAGCATAATGTAGACTGAATATAAAAATCCATAGCCTTATTATATGTACTTATATTAGATATATGTATAATACATATATTACATATTGTTCCCTTATTTAAAAAATGATATAATATAATACAATTAAAAAATATGATTTTTTAGTTATTACTATGAGTGTGTTAGGCAAAGATTACTCTATCAATCATCACACACACAAAAGATATAACTTAATTTTATATATATATATATATAAAGTTTGTCCATCAAACAGCACTTCAGCCGTTTTTAAGGTCGGAGGCCACCTCTGAAACCTAACTAACTTTGGCGATTTTTTTTAAATTGTAATAAAATAATTAATTTAATTCAAAACTTTTTTTAATGGCTTTATTGTATGAATCTTCAAGAATAAAACTTTTCCTTAATTTTATCTTTAAAATTTTATTTATGAAATAGTGGCGCTGTGGTCGAGTCTCTTTTTTGGCAGATGCATATACGGTGTGCATTAAATATCCCATATTTTTTTACCTGGAATAGAAGAAATAAAAATTTTTCGTTATCTATATGCCAAAAGCTATGTATATACGTAGGATTTCTTTAAAATATTAATTTTTATAAATATGATGAATATTTGGAAAAAAAGTGAAATTTCTAATAAAAAATTTTTATCTTAAAATATTGATTTAAAAAAAGCAAAATTCAATATGTAATATCGTAAAAATCTTATGTACTTGCCAGCTTTTAACATGTAAATAACGATAATTTTTGGATTTTTAAAAATGACAAAAATGACATTTGATCGTGTTCCAAAGAGTATATTCTTTTTGTCGATATTACTTGATCAGACAATAATTTTTTGTTAAAGAAAAATAGTTTTCCCCTTTTCTGAAAAACTTTCTTGATCACTTTTGAAGAAAGGGAACGATATACATATAATTTTATTTATGTCCAATGCAATGCTCATATTAAATATAAAATATTAAATACAAGCAAAAAATAAAATTTGGCAATATAATTTATTGAAAAAAAAATTTTAGGGAGAAAGCGAAAAGAATGTGCGGAATGTTGAAGTAATAATGTGACAAGAATGTAGACTGATATTGAACGTGTCTCAAAAATTTTTAACGAGAACAACTTTGTGCTCGCCGCATACAAGTTTGAAAATGTATGGAATTCATTACTACTTGAATAGACTGTCGGTGCCGTCGAGCCTATTGTTCGAGTTTTCCGCGGGATGCAAAATCGAAAGTGGTGCAAATCTATGCGCAAGCAACTTAAATTAGATTTTCCTGCTAGAACGCATCACGAGAGAAGGTTCCTAATGGAAGAACAGAAGGCAAGGGAAAACATTGAAAGCCGCACTGAACTCGCCGATTGTTCTTTCGAGTGATCAAATATGGTTGGAATACATATTCATCAGGATAGTTAAAAGAAATCCGGTATATGATTTTTCAAGAATGTTACTTTGGTTTCTCAACCCTTTTCACGTTTCTTATTTGATAAAATATAAAATTTTGCTTATTGTCATATCAAGTTTGGATAAATGTCCACCTTTACACAGTCAGCCCTAAATCGACTTCCGAGTGACCTTGACCTTGACCCTAAAGAAGGTCAAGGTCACTGACCTTTTCCGTCGCTCATTATTCGTTATGTTAAAAAGTTTATTAATAAACATAAATTTTTAAAAACAAAAAGTCACCTTCGATTCTCACCCCTCTTCCACCCTGCAAAGGGGCGCATGACTCTCATCCCCTCTCCTCCCATGCAAAGAGGCGCGCGACTCTCACCCTCTTCTCCCTGCAAAGGGGCGCGCGACTCTCATCTTCGACGCTCACCCCCCTTTCCCCCCTGAAATATAATATTTTTAAAGTGAAAAATAGGCAAAATGTTATTTACGTGTTGAATAAATATTATGTGAAACGAGAATGATCTCATATGTATTTTGTGTTCCAAAATTTTGTGTATACATATTGTTTCGTTGATAACTTTTTAACGAATAGTGAGCGACGGAAAGGATTAGTGACCTTGACCTTCTTGAGGGTCAAGGTCAAGGTCACTCGGAAGTCATTTGGGGTTGACTGTGTAAAGGTGAACATTTACCTCGTCATCACGCAAGACAATGCCGAATCTCAGGTTTGTTTAAAATTATATCTTATATTAATATTGATAATATATAAATGTTTTAATAAATCTTTGAATAATATGTTTTGAATAAAGACTTCTATAATTGGTAAATAACTGTCGACTTTATTTAACTTTTCCTTTAGTATTAGTATTTGCAATTTCCTCCCATTCTCTCCCTTACATCAAAATCATCGAAAACGTATGGTATTTATCTTAAACGGCATATGCATTCTGTATGATCACGTTTATAGTGCGGCACTAACAATAAGCGTATATCGAACTGAATACGAGAAGTGAGAGGTTATCACTTCTCTAGTACACTACAATAGTATCGTTCACGTTTACTCTGTATTCTCAATTCCTACTCTCTTCTCCTCTAGAATTATTATTAATTTGAATACAGTTTTGATGAATTTAGAATTGAATATTTTATTATTTTAATTAAGCTAAATTAACTCTCTCTCTCTCTCTCTCTCTGAATTAAGTAAAAGATTTATCATTTGGAATTAGATTTTAGAGATTCTGGAATGCGCTTTTTTCTAATTTTATCATTTATAGCTACATTCTAAAGATATCGATGTTAAATCCACATCATATTGATGTCAATATGAACAGTGAGAATTATATATATAGACACTGATTATTTTATCCAGTGTAAGAATACATTTGTATATGTATGAAATAGGATTTTTGTGAATCTAGAACTGTATTCAAACGGTCGTTAATTTAGCCAGAGAAGATATAATCGAATATCCGTCGATTAAGTCTTAGTTTAATGAAAGCAGTAATACTTTCGTCAGATGCATCGTCGAAAATCTACCTTTGAGCTAACTATGCAATTTTAGCAGATGTAAAAACCGATTCACGGATTTTCCGCTCTGTAACGTTTTTGGTATTTTATCCGTTTTATGAAGCAAGGAAGTCAACGAAGCGAATTGTCGTCGCGACGTGCATCGAACTGTGAACGCATAGGAACTAAAGTAAAATAACACTGTAAACTCGGGTAAAGTGCGCGAGTATTCTCATGTGGAAATTGCACAAGCACACGTTATAATTACTTCGCTCGTGTTCAGCATCCAAATTTTTTTCTGCAGGTCTCACAAATCAAGACATCTGTTTGCATCGAATGATGAAAAACGAATGGGGACGCGTGTCATATTTTGCTGGATTTTTTTTCTAAAGGCCGTCTTAAAATAAATTTCATAATATTACGTCGTCGAACGACGGAAGGCAAACGGCAGCATTGTGAAGTTATACTGGTCTAAACATTCCGCGCCTACGCGACATAGGCATAACGTATGGTTATTTCTGACGGCCCCTTTTCGCCGAGCTGTCACCCGGCATGCAAAATACGCAGATTACATTCTGAAGCGGAGTAACCGCTGCGTATCGACCGACGCGCGTCGGTGATGCGTTCTGTAAATGGCGGCGCCGTCTCTCAATTTAGCTCCCTTTGCCACGTACTTAAAAGCACAGCGACACGCGCTCAGCCCCGCCTAGGGCTCGTAGGCCCTAATTAGCTTCGGTGCAAATGAAGGGTCACCTCTCAAAAGAGACACGGTGAAAAGCCAAGGGAGAGAGGAAAGGCACAAGGGTGTTCCCTTATACAATAAGTATATTCAAAAATTCGTAGGCTCGTTCGATCGGTCGAAGGACGATTTTATTGCAGTTTCGGTGCTGCAATTCATTAATTACAAAACGCTTTCATGCCAACTCTGCAGAATCGTTTATACATACAATTGTCGGTCGAATTAACCCAGTGGAATAAAGTTATTGCTAAATTACAATGTCCTAGTTTTTTTTCGCGACCTGTTTCGAATTTAAACGAGCGAAATTGTAAATCCGCATCACCATCGCATGGTTATCCAATTTTATGAGTTTCGTCTCTGAAACTTTTATTAAAAACTATATCCATAATCCATGAGTGACGAATGCACAAATACAGAGAAAAGTGTTTGATATTTGTGATTATAATTATATAGTAAAATAATCATGGTTAGGAGTTGCATTTTTATGATTATTATTTCTATAATGTTGGTAATAACTAATAACAACCTTATATGTACAGTTTTCTCAAACATGAAAAAATTTGTGTGTATCTTAATATATAATTTCAAATATTAATATAATAAAATATCAAAAGATAAATAAAATAAACATTTTTATTCAATAAATGCAATCATAATTTTAGTAAATATAACTATTTTTTAACATTCGCTTATGTATATTATAATAATATCTAACTAAAAAATATGTTACAAAAACTAAAAATTTTCAAGCAGTGTAGCTATATTAGTAGCACAATTGATTATATTTGCATGGTAAAAACAACTATAAACACGGAAAAAAAGATTTTCGCTGCCATAGCTAATCTGGATTTGTTAAAATTGAATTTGCTGCCGTAACTAGAAATTTATGAACTACGGCGAAATGGTTTGCTGCTGTTGTTAATACATAAATAAATTAACAAAACATATATGTCTGTTATGATGATGATATCGTGCAGAAACATAAAAATAGTTATCGGAACTAATCGATGTATCAGAGATATAAGGCCTGTTCTTTTTGGCTGAACTTTTGCACCAGTTTCTCTTCTTTCCTCCTGGAGAGAAAAGAAAGAAAGATAAACTGGTGCAAAAATTCAGCCAAAAAGAACAGGCCTATGCAGTCGATTAGTTAAGACACGCATAATTGGCGCGAGCAATGCTACGCATGCGCGTAGATAGTGTGCGTAGCGTTGTGCGATCTGGTAACACTGCGCGTAAGCTGTATCAAGGCAATTGTTTCAATTTGCAATATGTTCGCGTTAAGCTCGCTACCTCGCACATTTTGGATTTTTGGAATATCCGCAGTATCCGCACACATTTTTTCAGTCCATTTTTCTCATCTATCGTGCGTACATAAATGCAGTGTGTCAAGACCGTTAAGACTCGTGTCGTGTTGCCAGTTCTGAAGAACTACTCGTCCACGGTAGACGCGTCTCGGCTCGGGTACTTTTCCTTGTATATTTTTGAAAGTGTTGCCGACTTAGACTGGACCTTAAGTAACATATAGCTGTCCTACGGTTTTGGACGACCCGTCCGTTGGTCCTGACGTGTGTCCTTATGGCGTAACGACGTAGACGCAGGCGCTCAGTGTCCGCGCGAGCTTCGCCATTTCCGCGAGCATTGCATCACTTTTAGTTCTTGTATCTCTCATAAGACGTGATCAGGGGGTCTATTCTTGAAAAGAAACGTATACGAAGGTCTAGGGAAATACTACAGTATACGTTACGTTTACTATTTCAGGAGGCGGGAGCCATTAATTAAGGAAGAAGAAGTGTTGCGTGTGCTCATAACTAAGCTGTGTTGTGTTTCAATCATTTTGATAATGGCTACGGCAAAATATTTGCTGATTATTTGGGAATTCAATGAGGAAGTAATAGGATTTTAATGTCTTTATTTTATTTTCAGTACCTTTTTCGTTAGGGAGTAGCTACCTTGGATACTTGTTTGACTACAGAGTATATTGTGGATATAGCAATACATATTGTTGCAAATATTTTTGTAACGACAGCAAAGTTGTGCCTTCCACATATAAGTTATGTGCACGCTACAACTATTTGCTACAATGTATGTTGCAATGACTGCTATCTGAAATATATACTGTAGCTAAACCACATGGTTCAAGGCAGCTAAACTCATTCAACTATATAAATTAGTTATCACAGAAACATTCGCAGTCCATATTTTACACCTGTCATTTAGTTACCACACGCAGTTTTTAGTTACGGCAACTATTTCTTTTTTTCCGTGAATGTACAGTTGTTCCAAAAAACGATTATAAATTAAATTGTAATTAAATAAAAATGATAATTGCATCCATTTTTTTTCTTTCAGTATATTTGGACGTATGTGTGTGTTTGTAACTAAGTTCACAAACCATTTGCATATAATAATTCTTTCTTACGACTAATCCCTTTTTGAAATTCGTCGAATATCTCTAATGAAAGAACTTCACGAGAGCGACATCGTGCCGTAGTTTCTGGAATTTCATTAACGCGTGCCGAATTTTCCTTTGACCTCGCGCGAATGTAAGCTATACCTCCAACCGTCAGATTTTCAACCGTATTTCAGTTTGAACTTCCGTGTTCGCTGCATACGCATTTGCTTTCTTTTTTTATTTTCGTATGCTTGCAGCGGAGCGAAAGTCGGCGCCAGCCGTAAAAGGACCGTTGAGGATTAATTAGTCGTACGTTAATAAATTTACGAAACAAGTAGCGAGAGCGAGCGTGAAGACTACTCTCAGGCCCGCTGCTCTCATGTTCTCGCATTATCGCTAACAAGGGCGCGATAAGCTTCGTTTCTTGGTATTTCCCCGGAGTAAAGGGTAATTCGAAAGACCCGATTCAAAAGGTAATTCGGAGTGAGAACGCGCGTAATTACAGAATGCACGTTAAAAAAGATGTAATGCAATAATTATATCCTTTGAAACAAATAAAAAACAAGCGAATCAAAAACGGGAAAAATGCAACAGTGCGTAATCTAAAGGAGATATCAGAAAGAACGTTTAAAGACACAGTTGATAGCGGATTATTAAGTGTATAAATTAATTCTCGGCTTTTTTTTTTTTAGTGAGAATTAAGGTTTACTCACACAGAATGAAATTATGCTTCAGTCAGGAAAGTAATCTCCACCAAAATCGACATATTCCTTCCACCTTTCAGAGAATTGGCGGATCCCCATTCGATAAAAACACGGTGGTTTTGATTCAATGAAATTTTTAACGCAATTTTCGATTTCTTCGTATGTCTTAATAAAGTGTGAGTCTGCAAGGTGATGTTGAAGGGATCGAAATAAATGAAAATCTGTCGATGCTAAGTCTGGTGAATACGCCGGGTGTGGCAAAACTTCCCAGCCCAGCAAATTAAGAGTGTCTTTAGTCGCTTTCGCCGTGTGAGATTTTGCGTTGTCGTGCAGCAATATTACCGGTCTAGGCCCTTTGTCAGTAAAAGGTCTTGTGGAACCACTTTTTACATGTACTATAGGTATAGCATTCTCTCCTAATACCAAACAAATCATTTCCTTCGCCTCGGAAGCATTTTTTTCAATTGAAATGCGAAAAGTAAGCAATGCCTAATATGTATTTTGTCGCACGACATCGTGTTGCTTACTGTCACGGTCAATTTTTTGAGGTCATGTCGATTGAATTTCGAATTTTGTAGTTCCATTAAATTGGTATTATTTAGTGCCAAACTTCGCGTGAATAAGTTTTCGCTTAAGTAAGTGCTGCAGTTTATTAAATGTTAAGGCCGAGAATTAATTTATACCCTTAATAAATTAAAAAATGATAAACTACAAGTGTGTGTGTACACACTGAGAGAAAAATTTTGTTATTATATAATAATTATATATTACTATTATTACGATTATTATTGCTATAATATTAGTAATAATAACTATATATATATGTACATACACAGATTTAGCAACAAATATCATATAAATAGTTAATACCATATATATATAATATATAAATTATAGTTATATATTTTTTTGACCATATTATGATATGAACTATATTATAATTGTCCCTAAAAAAATTTTAAACTATAATTTATAGTAATTTCAACAATTTTTGGTAATGATAACTATAATTATATCATTGTCGATTTTCAGTTATACACATATATATTGATAGAACTTTACATATAGTAATTATTACTAACATTAGCAGTAAATGATTACAATAACACGTAATTATAGTTACAAATATCAAAAATTTTTCTCTCAGTGTATAATATCGTTAACATGTTTCACATTTTGTAGATTTTCGTTTTAAACACATTCATACGTTTTAATTGTACAATAGCTTTGTTGTTAGATTCAACATATGCACAATTGTGAAAAAGAGATTATAAAATAACAATTTAAAAGTTTATTGAACTGTTAATTGGAGATTCTGTCCGCCAATTTCGGAATTTTATCGTTCACACTCGTTGCTTGTGAATTATTTCAATTTACAATGAATTATTCAATTAGCCAAGCAGTTAGAAAATAATGAAGAGACTAATGAACTAACGAAAAGATATGATAAAGATAGTAATTGTTTCGAACAGCATGAGGAATTAGTGATTTCTTACATGAACTTGTAACAGAAATTTCAATTAATCGTGATAATGTGCAATTTCACGTATAGCAAATTCAATCAGTTACAATAAAATACATATCCTTACAACATGGAGTTAGACATTTAAAACAAATCGAAAAACGTCAATTATTCTATTTTACGTGACGATTTCTTTAAGAATACATTTGAGAAAACACTTCTGTTCCTTGAGTTTCGTCCAGCAGATTTTTCACTTTGCACGAAAGTAGATATGATAATTTTCAACAGTAACTGTTACTCTTCCGTTTGCGCCCCCCCCCCCGTTTCTCTCGACTCATATAAGAAATAAGCCATTAGTGAGATACGGCGGAACGTGGAAAGACAGTCGAGAAGCAGAAAAGGCAACACTTATAAATAGAATGGCCGTGGGTACCGGTTATATGGATAATGTTTTCACGACGAGAGGGAAATTTCTGCGACGAGTTATTACCTGCAACGTGGTAAGAATAAAGGCTCACACGGTACGAGGTATTCTTCTGCAGCCTTTTTATTGGATCTCCGTCCTTGCGGGAATCTTTGTAGAGGAAATTTTATTTTTTGCCCGGTGCGATGGACACCTTGTTTTAAACTGCAAGGGTGAGATGGGCTCTCTGTGAGCGTCTTCTGTTCGATAAACCCGCAATCATTCATGATACATTCGTTCGATTCAATTTTTTATGTAACCGAATTATTTACCAAACCTGCTAAAATCATTTTCTCAAAAACTTTCTGCGAAATTAAAAATCATGAATCTTCCTTAATTTAACTTTAATTTTACCTCCTTAATTTAACTTTACTTCCTTAAGTTAACGCAACGCGTGTTATTTGGAAATAACATATTTTGAGGATTAGATTGAACGGATAATGTCTTGTTAATGATTTGTAAATTGCTATTATTTTTTCCAGCAAACAATATTTAATTTAAATACGTAATATCAGTTTTTCAATTAATCTAAAAGCTTAGTTATTCGCTGCAATTTATTTGGCGATAAGATAGATTATTAATCATTTAATAAAGTGTGCCGAATGAGCAAAATAAATCGTACATCGCGCAGTGTGCAATGCAAAATCGTTATGCAGCGTGTAGGGCTCGCGATTACGTGGCACACGTGAGTGTTCTCCACTAGACGTGCTCCTTCGGGAATCAAACGAGCGATAATGGTTGAATTGATATCCGGCGCGTGGAAATGGAGCCGGGTGGCTCACAGCCATCGCATCATATCGGTATACAAGGGTTTATGGTCCTCGCGTGCTGGCACGTTGCCCGTAAATTGCGTCCACCACGGTCACGCGATGTTCCGAAGCTAGACGTCGACGTGTTGCGTACCTACCCGATACCTTTCTAGCATCTTGCATAGCCATGAGTACTGGTTATGTTCAAATAATGAGGTGTACATGTTTTCAAGATGCTTTGCAGATCATCGATCGGTTTAACAGCAATTTACTGTTCAAACGTTTTTCTATTCTTTCCTTGCATTTTCTAATTGTGATGAAATTGTAAAAAAGAAAGTTTTAATTAAAAAAAATTTTTTATGTAAATTACTGTCTTTACAGCAAAAAAGTCTAACAAAAATATAATAATTGAGAGAAGCAAATTTTTCAAATTTAATAATTATAAATACAATTTTCATAAAAACACGCGCTTTGTTATACAGGAATATTGACAGTTGAAATTATGTCAAATCAAGATCATTGAAAAATTATTCGACATTTATGTTTACGAGCAGGATTATGAGTTCAAATGTTTCCTCTTTGTTGGTCCTCGAAGAGACAAGTGAGGAAGTTTGCTTACGAAGCAATCGCACTGGAGTGCAAACGACGCGGCAATTTATTCGCTTGCAACCAACTGGTTCGCAAAGTTCGCGACGAACTTTGGTATACATCGCAAATTTTGCTGGTCTTCATCGAATGTTTTGCAACTCTAGGCTCTTTATTTCCAAGATATAAACCGTTAAAAACCCATTTCATTCACACGAAATCACTATCGTATTATTTTATAAAGTAATTTTATCTAATATGTATAATAATTATAAAACATACAAAATAAATATAAAAATTCAATTAAAATATTATTTATACAAATACAAATTATGACAGTAAATATTTTAATAAATTGAATAAAAATTGATTCTTCATTAGTTTTAGTCAAAAACATTATTTTCAAAGTAATAACATATTGTATTGATACATCTTCGTAAAAATTATGATATATTTTTTGTATCTAAAGATTTTATATTTTAAAAATTAAAGTAAAATTCTACGTATATACAGGAAAAAGAAGTTATGAAATAGGTGGGGATTGTGGGATACCACGATATCTTGTACAATTTGCACTGCTTCTTCTGAGGTAACCGTTAAATTACTTCTTTACAGTTTAAACGTTATAACATAGCCACTGGTCATTAGTGTTTACTGCGTTGTCGTAAAAGCTACAGTTTTGTACAGGTGTGTACTCTTTACACTTTTAATTTTGAGAAATATATTGGTATTAATTTTGAAACTTCAATTAGTTTGGAAGTAGATTTCCTTAAATGTGGCTTTCAAATGACATAATATTAAACAAAGTGTCTTTATATACTACAAATAAATAATATAATTAAAAAAAAATTTAGAAACAAAATATGTGCATTTATTCGACGTGTAAAGTTATACTATATACTATAAGGTTACCAGATTTTTTACTAAATCAGATTTACCGATAGATTTTAATTTTTTTTGTTAAATGCGCTGGCACACGAGAAAAGGTAATTCATACGTAAAACTAGTGTTATTTAATACATTGTTTGATTTTGCTTAACAAATTGTATTATAGGTAAATTGGAATTTAATAATAAAAATGTTTTCAATATTTGTTGTCATTTTATAAAGTACTATCAGTAGCACGTAAAAACAACAATATTTATTTTGTTATACAATGAAATGAGGAACTAAACCGAACATCGAATAGAAAGAAGGGGAAATATGGGTAGGCCAGAGATAATACATGATATATATAGTTGCCCACCAGCAGCCCGTCGCATGCATGTCGCACCCTGCGATCCGTTTATACCCGCGATGTATAATAAAGTGATATTAGTTGCAACCTGGCTACATTTATTCAGTGCAATCCTGACACGTATTCTTTCAATTCAATACCAACCTATTTTCTCCGCTCTTTCTGACTTATAGTATTTCCGAAACATCTTTCGGTTCGCCTTTGCGGCTTCACCGAGATATGTCTTCTTTTGGTTTGTAATTGATTTCCCGATTTTTCCTTGTAGAGTGATTTATTTGAATTCAAGTCTTCCCGCTGTGCAGATTCTCAATATGCAGCCAAAAACGTTATTCTTCAGTGTTCATTCCACCGACAGCTAAACAATGTTAGAACACTGATAATCACAAAATTATGAAATTGAACATGTGTTGCTATCTATTGCCTGCATGGAAAAAAAAGATTAGCTATCACAACTAAAAATTAGGTACGGCAGCTAAATTCAATAGTATTATATGGACACTTAACGTCATATCTGCGAGGTCTAATTTCCATTAGCTGTGAGGCTTAAACATTATCATTGTAGCAGACAAGCATTTTGCTATTATGTCGATGTATTGATCATTGCAGCAAATGTTTTCTGTGTAACAGACAATTTGGTAACAAGTACAGTTTCAGCAAACCATATTTAGTTGTGGTAGATACAATTTTCTTTTACACGGACATATCCGATAACTGTGACAATTAACTTCATATTACTAAATAAATCGATCTGTAACAGACATGCATATTTTGCTATCACGTCCTTATATTAGCTACAGCAGCAAATCCTTTGTATGTATTAACAAATTCATAGCTAATGCAGTAGCTAATGCAATTTCAGCTAATCAGAATTAACTGTAAACCAGAAACATTTTTTTTCCGTGTATAATCATACATTATAACTTGTTAAAACAAGTTTGTTTTTGTGTGTCAGTAATTCAAACATTATACAAATTCGGGAACATTCAGAGAAAATCGGGAAAAATCAAACTTTATTCGGGAAAAGTTCAATCGAGAATTGTTCACGGAAAACTGGGACATCCGGTAATCTTAATGGTAAATTAATTAGTAGTATTCTATATCCCTCCCTTCTACTTCATAACCGCAACCTTTTTCCACCCTCTTCAGTTTTTTTTTGTAAATATTATGTTCTTCCTGAAGAACTTCTATTCATAGCATAATTGACATCATTCTGTGGCTAACAAACTTGTAAAAGTAGTTGTGTCATATAAATATTTGCTTATTTCGATAAAGCAATATGGTACTCCATAATCCCCCTCCTTTTCTCTACATTAATCCTTAATTATGTTCATTCATTAACAGCATTATTAGTTTCCAAGTACTTAATGATATTGTATTAATACATTATCGCAGAAACTATATGTAATATTTCTGCGCATCTAAAGTTTAGAGATTTTAATTTTAGAAATTGAAGTAAAATTCTACGTATACTGTGTAAAATACGATAAAGCTGACGAAGGCTCACTAGCTCTGGGCACGTAGTGGCGGTACTCGCAAAAATTAACTGGAAGAAAATAACTCGGGCAGAAGTGAGTTATACCAGATTCCGGTCGTGCGGTTCCATAACCATGCGCAGGATATTAATTCGGCCATTACCGCACGAGTGGTTTCCAAAGCTGGCGGCGATCAAGCGGCCACACGTTTGCATGCAGAACTCGCGCGAGGGAACGAATCACAGGATGATTTCTCCCTGCGCGCGTAACAGATCACCTCGGATATACCATTAACCTGAATATCTTTCAAATGTACCCGTATAAAAAAATGTAATATCCGGCAAACGTTATCGGTCTCGGATCGACATACGCATGCCTTACATATTAAGTAGATAGTATTGCGTTAATTGCAATTCAGTGCGCAGCAAACACTCTTAATTTACGCCTAGTATAACGTGTTCAGAATATAAAATCATTTTAATCGCAAAATGTCATTCTTATTCACAATTTTGTAATACTTACGAATGGAACATACTCCGTGTTACGCAACATCGATTTTAATTATTTATTTAGCGTGCTTTATAATACATTTCGTAGACAACTCGTACAACGTGAAACTGAATTTACATTTAGTTGGAATATATTAATTCATTATTTCGTAGCGAGTTCAGAAGCGATCAAGACGTAGCGAATATTTGCATTCGCATACATCCGCACGTAGATGGATCCAGGTTGGAAGACGAACTTTCACGACATAGTTGGGAGTCTAAATTCGTACTCGCATGATGAGTTTTGCCATTAACCCAAATATATATTTCGCATTTACTTCGAAATCCGTGATAAATTCAAGTATTCCGATAGCGTTCTAAATTTCGTAATGTTAAGAGTAATTTAAGACGTGATGGCAAAGATAATGAATGATAAATTTGCTTAACTTTGTAAAAAAATAGATTTCTTGGAAAAAAACCATTTTAAGATTTAAAAACTTTATTTTTAAATCCCGTTTTTAACTTTTACTAATGAAATTAACAATGGCTTTATTTAATTTATAACGTTATATTCGAATA
This sequence comes from Mycetomoellerius zeteki, assembly GCF_001594055.1. Lineage (NCBI taxonomy): Eukaryota > Metazoa > Arthropoda > Insecta > Hymenoptera > Formicidae > Mycetomoellerius > Mycetomoellerius zeteki. Next base: position 2,497,536 of record NW_017256957.1, on the reverse strand, counting down.
AGACATTTTCCCTGCAATAATAAATTAACACTGAAAAATGTATACATACCTTCATTAAATGTTACCAACATATATCTTTAAGCTACAGACGGCATGGAGATAATTATGTAAAAATAATTTCTATTCCCTCCGAATGCATATTAAATGATTCTATTAGACTAAACGTCCCGTTTTATTTCTCGCCGATGACCTGCTCGAACCACGAGACTGCAGTAGAAGGAGACATTCATTTGCATAATGAAAACGTCTATTATATCTGAATACCGCTCTTTCATTCTGGCAGAATTAAATTGTGACAGAAAACGACTTTCAAGGAGTCACGTTTCAGTTGAAATCGCTGAAATCGCTTTATGGTGACGTCGATAAAGTGTAATCCTGCCGCGTAATTCCGTAACAAAATTCACTTAAATCACGGCTGGATGTGATGGTGTTAACGAAAAATTTAAGCAACCCCGCTAGGCATCTAAAGAGACTTTTAACAGCCGTTTCGTAGCGAGACCCACATCGTTCGACTACAAGTATCAAGCTTATCGTCGATACGCGCCCGAGTGGATGTTATGCCTCACGTTTTACGATATCGCAAACGGGCATCGCTGTGTCGCGCGGTGTGTACCGTTTCGGGCATTAAATTTGTTAAACGACAAATGATAGTACGTGCCGGAATAACTAGGCGCGGCTGTTTCAACGTGATGCACTTAGTGACACAGATGTATTTTCCGTAAATGTTCGTACGTAGATCCATTGTTTAAATGATCCATATATATATATATAAAAGTGACACAACTCAAAAAATATGATTTTCGAGTTATTACCACGAATGAGTTAAAAAACATTACCCTATCAATCATCAAAACTGAACTAACTTAACTTCTGGAAAAAAAATAAAAAAAAAAAAAAAAAAAAAAAAAAAAAAAAACCATGATTCAAAAAGAATGGTTTTTAAAAATGATTTATTTAAAACCATCCTTTTTAAATCAATTTTGTTTTTTTTTTTTTTCAAACAAATTATTACAGAAGTATTGTAATAACATTGCAACGTTTCAGCAATATTGCAGTAACATTGCAGCCAATGTTGCTGCAAACTTCTATGTTGTATGGGTATTTTTTTGTTAGTATTATTTGATTCATCAATAATTTTCTGCCAAATTAAAAAAAGTAGTTTTTCCCCTTTTTTGAGACTTGATTTTTTTAGTCATTTTTGAAGTAAGAGAACAGCATATTGAATATAAATGCTAAATATCTGAATGTTATAACCTATTTCTCGTAATACTTATACGACCGTACCTGTTACGGTCTAAAGAAGTTGCGGCACGTTCACATGTCTTGTGAATGAGGTCAGAAATCCACATGTAGGAAGCTGGAACTAGAACTAAAAACGGATGGACGAAACGTGTTCAGTAGATTCAGAATGGAGGAAAATTGCTCTTGCGACAAAAAAAAGCGGATGTAGCTCGACACGTTAATTCCAGGTCGAAGAACATCGCCGTTCAGGCATATATTTTGCGTAAGGTATGCGCGCAACACTCCCGGAATTCGCAGTGAGTTCGCAGCAAGTAATTAAGCCTTATGGAAATAATTCGGCCGCCGAATACTGCGCACCGTGTCGCTAATTATATTACGTTACGCCGTACGTTTCTCTTGAACGTCGCGCGAATGATTCTTGTTCGTGCTCGATCGGCCACGGTACCTGTACGTGAATGAAATTCGCTCACTCGGTTGTGATGTACGATACGAGTGTGATTCGAAGGGAAGGGAAACCTGCGACGTAGGGTTTCGAAGTTACGGCACTGCGCTGCGAATACCGAGAACCGACTATCTGGGAGCGAATCAATGCCCTTCGTCCTACATTATTCAGTTCAATCAAATACCGCTTCAGGCATTCAGGTCAGTCGCCGAGCGTCGTATATACATATCTACACATATACAATACACAGACACATGTGTAATATATCCTTTCAAAGAGCAAAGTTTTAGTTTGGGAACACTGAATGCGAACTTGTTAATAAATTAATCGATTAAATAAGAGACTTGTTTGAGAGCTAATAAAAATAAATTGCATACAAGTAACAAATGTAGATACGGATCAAAGAATAAAAAAAAAGAGATAAAACCTATAACAATATGTGTGTCTAATTAAATGTAACATTAATGTAATAGATTCATTCCTCGCAATGCAGAAAGCTGTCGTACAAATGTCATACGTTGATCACGAAATTCGATACGTGTCTGTCAATTGCAAATGACTACGTCGAACGGCGCGCGCGACGGCGGTGCAAAGGGAACATTGAGTAAATAAAATCATACATAGGAAATAAGTCATATTTTTTTTCGGTCGGCAAAAAGGAACGGTATCGGATATCGACGGTTTTACAAATGACCTACATTTCTTCTTTGTTCACTTCCATGAAGAGCGCATCGCGATATGCGCGACTGTGACTAACGAGCATGAGGAGACAAATTATACCCGACTCGCGATTTGCTGAAACATCCGAATATTGAAACGTTATAGAGCTTTCGCTATAATACAGAATGAAATAAGCTACTTCGACAATAGGTGTCTGAAGAATGTGCAATCGGTAACTCATATATGTTTCTATAAAACTTCTGAATTAAACAAAAATTTTTGACGAGATTAAATGAAAAACTAGCTATAAGCTCCGTTCAATTAATCCTTTTTTGACAAAATTATAAATTTAGAATCAATTCTTTTTTTTTAACAAAAATTGCTAATTTACTCTATTTATTATAAATATTTTCATCTTATCAATAAATATTCTGACGATTGTGGTTTCAAATTTTTGATAAAACAAAGTCAAATTAAAATTGGCTAAATTTTTTTACATTACATGTTTACTTCTTGAAGCTTAATTAAAAAAAATTTGCAATGCTGTATAATTCCATAATCACCGATTTCTCATGAAATTGAAACAGGTCGACCTTTTTTCGTTAACAGAAGTCTGGTGATTTCAATGTGGCGTATACTCTGTATTTACATTCATGTAGAAATGTTTTACGTGACATTCGTCATATTGCCGAGCTAGACCACGGCTGGCTAGTAACTAATAAGTTATAACTCTACGCTTTGTGCGCCGTAGATTCTCCTGTGGTCGCTTCTGCCATCAACGACTACCGTTGCGTAGAATAAATCACCTGTCCTAGAGCGCACAGAGAATCTCGAGTGGAGGGTAAACAGGATGTGTGACTTGTACCGTACTGTGGAACTTAAAAGCTGAAACGAGCGATCTAACTTTCGTGACTTCATCCGAATGCCTTTGACTTCATGCCTTTGACTTTCCTAAATAGGAGAAGGTTTAATTAATTTCCGTCGCGCTTTCACTTCGAGACAATAGCACTTTTTCTTTATCACGTAAAAATATTGGTTATTTAATAAAAGATCTTTAAATCTATTCCCCTCCTCTCTTACCGTCTGTCACTCTCTCTCTCTCTCTCTCTCTCTCTCTCTCTCTCTCTCTCTCTCTCTCTCTCTCTCTCTCTCCCCCTCCCTTTCAGTTTTGAGACAACGAAGTATAAACATGGAAGTTTATCGAGGATCAAATTTCCGCACGATATATTTCATCGTTGATCCTGGATATCTACGCGCGCGTCAACGCACATTGCCAGCGACGATTTTCTCGTGTACATATGCGCGTATCGCATCGTTACGCATATGTCAAATCCCACGAATAATAGGTGAATCGGCGCCCGTAGGTATGCTGGACATTTCGCCTCCCGCCGAGAGACATTTTTCACGTTGAATCCGGAAATAGTCTGTGCCGTTGCGCAGAGAGTATTTCGAGAAACGATCCATATTTATTATACGAATAATATGCTTTTCTGAAAACCAGAGATTAGGTCAAGGCGAAATCTCTCATTTTAATACGTCGGTATACATTATGCGAATAATGATAATAATTGTCAGAACGGATTCTATAAATTCATCAAAACATATAAAATTTATTTGTAACTTAATATTGCAAATATTTCAAGATACTTTCGTAATATTTAAAATTTGCGACACTAATTATACAATTATTAAATTGTTGTATATTATAGTAAATGCATAAAGAGAAGAGAAAAAGAGAAAAGAAAAAAATGAAGATGAAAAAGAAGAAGAAAAGGGAGTGACTAAACTAAAATCATGATGAACGAGAAGGTACATAATACAAAAAAGAAAGTAACTGTTACAAAGGATAGGATCTTCTGCAGTCTCGAGAAAAGCGCGGCCGATATCGTTTGTCACTTTGAACGACATGTACAATAAATCGAAGAAACACGGTGAAACTCACCAAGTCGCAGAATCGATTATCTATCGTCCTATCTTGTAGTATCGAATCGACGAATAAGTTGATCGAAAGAAGTATTGATAAACACGTCAGCCTTTCTAGTTTAATCCACACTGAGAAAAAAAATCTTAATTTCAAAAAAATATTTCTTTGCTCGTATTCAAACAAATTAATACTTTGGATCAATGAAAATTTCTTTGAGAAATTAAGATATTTTTTTACTTTAAAAAACATATTTTAATTTCACAAAGAAATTTTCATTGATCCAAAGTAGTAATTTGTTTGAACACGAGCAAAGAAATATTTCTTCGAAATTAAGATATTTTTTTCTCAGTGCACCTGTCAGTTCGCTTTTTCTCGTTTGCACCTGAATCTCATCCATTACAGCAGCTTATTGTGATCAAATGAACGATATTCAACATACCTTCTATTATTTTAGATAGACTGCTATAAAAAAAAAATAATCAAACTGTCAATCACTATGTAATTAAAATTAGGATTAAGGATTCTAAATTTTACAGAAGAAAATCAAGATTTAATTGAAGTATAACTTTCAAACTCGCAAAAAAACTCGTGTTTCAGTCAACTGTTAACCTTATAGCTTTAAAAAATAATAGATACGTAAATAGATATTTAAACGATTAATTTACCCTATACCTGTGATTAGACGAAATAATAATGAAGTAAAGAGACACGTACCATAAATTCATGAGGAGATTGGAGTCAAACGGTGATCCATTGGGATTTATATTTAATGAACTAGTAGAGATTCCGACTATCCTCCAGAGTTATACTCACATCTGACATTTATCGGAGAACATTTCGACGTTATGGTAGTTGCCGAAGCGTGTAAGAAAGAAAAATGTAAGCAACGACTATCGTTGTTGATATTTACAGCGTCAGAAAAATGATACAAATATCAAAGGTTCTTGGATTAGGAATAGGACAAGTTATAGAATATGTAGGAGTGGATTGATATTTTTTCATTTTGTGGACAGGATATTTTTTAGTATGTTATTTGACTGTGTCTGGTTTTCATTCGCGCTTCACGATCAAACGAATAAAAGTCCAGCAATAATAGAGAATCATTTTAAAGTTAAACAATTGCAAATGGTCGTGACAGTTGTATATGACTATAGGGATTAAGGGCTTCGTTAGAGACCTCAAAAGATCGTTTTCCACGAACATGTAAAACAATGACGTAACCATTTTTTTTAAATTATAGCTTTATCCACGAACACAATTTAAGGGAAATTTTAGCTAGATTTTAAAAGAAATATTGATTAAAAATCGCAATTAAGGGGATTCTAAAGCCACCTGTATTACCGACTAAATCATATAATTTTTGTATAACAAATACTTTTTTTTTCTTTCATAGATTCGAAAATCTTTTTGCAGAATTAAAATATACGCATTAATACGTGTTTGTAAGATGGAGTTTATGCCGAGAACGACCAAAAATTTCGAAATTGATATATTTTTTACCATTTCTTAGTGCAACATGGCGTCTCAAGCTATCAAGTCGTGACAACATTTGTTTGATACGAAAGTTTTGCAACTTGTACTTACGAAATAGTGATCCACAAACACGTAGTTTGCACGAACAAATAACGTCGAGTTCTTAAAATTAGTCTTAGACGCTTTATCGCTTTATACGAAAATTGACACAAATGTGCGACTGAATGTATCATAGGTTGTGTGAGATTTAGTGTGGTAGTATATAAAGACATGTCAGTACGTTGAAAAAACAGCGACATCTAGTAACTTTGAGTTCAAATAAAATTGTTCACTACCTAACATAGTAAATAATGATTATAATAGTATTTATCGTCGCGAGTCGATTAGAATCTCTTCCACTGTTAATATGATATTTTCCTAAATCTGCAGTGATATTCTTTGTCTACTTTCAAGTTAAATATAGTGTAATAGGAAATTGGCTTAACTATAAGTTTCGCTATACGTTTCTTAAAGTCTTCAATTTAAATAAGAAATAACTTCCATTATCCGCAGTTTATTGCAGACGGAAAAATATACACCAATAAATTTTCCGTAGATACGCTGCGCGGAATCTAATTGCTTTTCCCTCTTACTAAGTAATATAAAACTTTTACATAAAGAAAATAAGTAGAACGGAAACGATTGGCTTTAAAAATGTATAACTCTCATAACACATTGTACGTTTGTCAATGAGTCATACAGTTTGTGACAACTGTGGAGAGTTGGCTAAAGCCTTCTTATGTAGAGAGTCGATCACTACGAGCCGTTCCTATTCCAAGGTTAGAGAAGATTGGCGGGAATCGAAATCTCATTAAGAGAAAAGCTTTAGAGTATACGTTTCACGGAAGAAAACGAACGAAGGATTTTTATATCATTTCGTGAAATCGCGCGAGCGCTCGACTAGATCGAAGAATCGATAGATAGTCTAAACTCCACTTCCTTTCATCCCGTTTCATCGTTTGCGTGTGCTTGGTTTATCTTTATCTCGAATTTGCTGAAAATTTTAATTTTTTTTTCGGCATTATATACGTCATGTATAATATATTGCTCCCTTTATTTCAAAAGTGACACAACAAAAAACGTGATTTTCGAATTATTATCATGAATGAGTTAGATGAACATTATCCTATCAGTCCTATCACCAAACATCATTAAAAGTAAACTTAACACTGCGAGTGAATCGTGGGTCTTTCAAGGAACAATTAAAATTTCAATAACCAAAATTTTCCTCCGTATTTTGCTACATAAAAAAGAACATATAATATCTGAATTTAAAGCCGTTTAGAATTCAAAGTAGAGATATGAAATAATAAAAGAAAATTTTTGCTGATTTTTCATACCTGATTTATTAGGAAAAATGGTGGCATAAATGACCCACGGTTCATACGACGTTAGTGAAAAACAGTGGTTTACACGCAGGATTAACTTTATAAAAAATAGTTCAAACGTCACAAATAAAAAAGTGGTTTTAAAAAATCATTGACATCACACCATAACGCATTAAAAAAAGAGATTTAAGGTCTTCAAGAATTGTGAAACAAAAATTACAAAAATGGCATTTGATTATGTTAAGAATATATTATTTTTTATAATATAATTTAATTAATTAATAATTTTGTTTTGAGTTAAAAAACAATTTGTTCTCTTTTCTGGGAAATTAAATTCTTTTAGTTCACTTGAAAGTTGTGTCACTTTGAAGTAAAAGAGCGATATATCAAAAATGTTTGGATATTTATAAAATTTCCCATAAATTTATTCAGGAAAGAGAGAGAGAGAGAGGGGGGGAGGGAAATAGAAGTACGCGTTGCTTGTAATGCCGTTACTTTTTATCGTTACTTTGTTGTAATAACAATTTGATAATAACGTTGCGAATTTTTTATGACAGTAACAGTAACACCAGAGTTGGAAAAGTCAATCGTTACTTGTAACGGATTGGAAAAGTCAGTTATTGAAAAAAAGTAACTCGTTACTTATAATGGATAAAATAACACGTCGATGCGTTACACAAATAACAAATTACTTTTTTAAATAAATAACATGTAATGGTGACGAGTTACTTTTCAAAGTAATTTTGTCAACCTTAGCGTTTAGTTAGTTATCATTACAGTCATAAAAAATTACAACGTCATTACTAAATTGTTATTATAAAAAGTAACGATAAAAGTAACAACGTTACTATACTTCCTGTATTCATCTGATAATGCTTTGTTAATTCTAGAACGCTATTGTACATAAACGTGCAAGCGAGCAAGGTTATTGAGCGCTATGCCAGTGATCATCAGGAGGTCCAATTTGCCATGCTAAAAGCTAGGTCAAACGAGGACAAGCTTTGAAAATTTCATTCCGTTATAGGCCCTTGTTTGGACTCTTTGCTGGTCAATATTATAACAGAAAGAGTGATAAGTGATTTCAATTTTAAAGCAGATTTATGTTATTATAAATTTTGTGTTATTGTATATTTTATTGGTCAGTGTTGATACAGTATGATGAGACACATTGGATTACATATTCTATTTAATTTCAAGATTGAATTTGATAGTGTGTGTGTGCTCATAATTTCTTTTCTTTTAAGTTAATAATTAAGTTATTTGTTTATAAAAGTGTTTTTATAAAGGTCTGGAGTATAAATATTTTGTTATTAAAACGTTCCGTGCTGTGTGGGATACTGGTGACCCACGCTGGACTTTCCGTTCAAGTCGCTTGATATTTTGACTATAAAAAGGCACGTAATTATAAAATAATTTCAGATTTCATATACGTGGATAAATAATTATGATGCAATATTGATACATTAATTCTTCTCCTTTATAATAATTTTATAAATATAATAATTTTATAAATATAGTAATTTCATCACGTTTCTGCATATTCTGCATGTGACAAATATTGATTACATTTTCGTTCAACGTAAGTCTTCATTTGTGAATACGTAGAGAAAATCCTGGACATGAAATATCAAAACATATATCGTATCGGCAAGCTGCTTAAGAATTCTTTGAATCACGATTCGTTGCGCCTTTTGGTCTTTCTTTTCGAAGTATCGCTACACCTATCTTCGTGGTGCATATCTTGCGAAAGTAATACAAGTACTGACGGTGTAGTTGGAATTTTACGAGATCGGTGAGCAGAGCGAAGTTTAAGTGCATCCTACTCGAAAGAAAAGCGCGTACTCCCAAGTTTGCCAATCTGCATAACTATACATTATAACGCTGTCGTACTTGAAGTAGCTAAGGAAAAAATTTCATTTTCTTAAGAAAATTTTTTATGGCAATTTTTTAAAATCGATGATAAAATAATGAAAACCGCAGACCTTTTCGCAAAATTAAATTCACTCTATAATATCTTCTCTTTAAGAAACACTTCTCAATATAGTTGGCACGTATTCAAAATTAGTGAATGTCTTTAGTTACTTTCCTCATATTAACTCGTGAATGATGAGTTAAACGTGGTCAGTTCTACGTACTAACCACGCCGTATAAATCAGTTTCCACTGTGAAGTTGGAATCCGTCGAAATCACGTTCAATTTGCGTAATGCGATCCTAACAGTCCTATTGACCGTAGTCCGAGCTTTGTCGTTCAAGGCTCGTCAAAATCGATCAAATCCTTACTGGATTCCACTGATCGATAAAGGCCCTACCTAAAGTCAAATAAACTCAGCAAGTTAATGGTATTTGCATTTCAACCGCGATTGTCTTCCTTTAAAGACTCGTGCAGCGCGTGTTTGCACAGCGCACAGACATCTCCCTGCTGGTGACATTATAGCGGATAGAATGCCCGAATACTCATGGACTCCTTCTCCTTCCCTTTGTGCTTACGTATCACAGACGGAGTGCACCCGATATTGTGTTGCTCGCTTTGTTATCCCCACTCGGTGTATTACATAAGACGGAGTACAACCGCTGTGCGGTTATTGTTGGAGTAACTCAAGGTAAATGTACATATTACGATCGCTGCTCTAATTTTCGGAATTGTTATTCAACGGAGGCGAGAAAGAGGCAATGAGAGAAAGATAGAGAGAAGAAAGAACTCGCACCAAGAAGATTAAATCGCTCGCAAATAGAAGATTATCATCGCTTCTACGATGCTTAAAGACTTAATTTCGTGTGGGGGTCAATTAACGTTGCTTTATGCTGCTAGTGTTACGAGCACGCACGCGTCGCATTGTTTCTTTTATCTTCTATAACACAGCATGGGAGGAACGCGAGCCTGGCATACCCTCTACGTGTTTGTCCCGGGGGGTAAGCTGAATTTAAACAGCAAACATGTTTGTCGCGAATAACTAGTTTTTCCTCACAACGTACAATTTCAAGCAATTGCTATTATCTCGTTAGTTATTTTCAAAAAGTATACAAATCCGCGTTGTGATCATTACGAAAATTCATTTTTTCCAAATAACTTCTAAAATTTTTATCTATATGTCACAAATAGAAGCTATGGTATATTACGTTTGATTAGTAGAGAAGAAGGTAATATTATTCCTGATCCTGATTTACATTTTATACAATAACTTGGTTACTAACCAATATTTAAATTTAATACTTAATTATTACACTCGTTAAATTGTTCAATCCATTCTAAACTTAAGTTTACGAACTATTAAATAAGTCACATTTGATAACTTATAATTCTCAGAGAAAACTAGGTTGAAGTATAAGCAGAGTTTCTGTGATTGCACGATTTCTTGCAAATTCACGTGCGTGATATATGTATAAAGTTACGAATATAACAAATGTCTTTTCTTTTTTTCGTAATCCATTAAAGATTACATAATAAGAGCACGACACATTACTTTGTTATATTACATTGCACAAGTGTCTTAAATATTTTAACAAAATGTGTTCCCCGGAGGTATATACTTGAAATCAGAAATCACACGAAATATACTGAAAAATTAAGATGGAATACTACTTTATTAAGACATTTGAGAACTTCATTTCTGTCTCAATTACACGCCTGTATATTGCAACTCATACATTACATATTGCTACGGCTGGTAACTTCTATTACTTCTGTTACTCTCGCCTAATATTACGTAACAGAGGATATGGAACCACTTGCAGCTTGTACCCAGGAAACTCATACTTGCTACGTCGAGTTTGCGGGTGCATATTGCACCATATAACTACGAATATAGAATGCTAAACTATAACTTGGTCATTGTAATTTGCATTGTTCATAGAATTTAATGCGTGTGTGTAAACAATTACGTCGACAAAATTGAGCGTTTACTTGAATGGATAGCTATTCGTATCAAGGAAAACACATGTTTTTGAAGGTAAAGAATATTACTTTTAACATTATTTTTTAATATTTCTAACAAAAAATATCTCAGCAAAATTATTGACTTTATTATTAACGCTAATGGTTTCATGGTCAAAATGTGCAATGAAAAAAAGGAAGATGAAATTATTATTTCATCGATGGAAATTGTTCGTTGCATTACTTCACGTTTGTTGTATGTATATTCTGGCTTTTCCAGCTTTTGTTACCCTTGGCTGATATTGCAGACAGAAGATACGGTATCGCTTTGTGTTGCTGCTTGCAAACTTATATCCGCTTATTACTCCCAGCCTCGTGTACAATACACATGACTGCAACTTAGACAATATTGTTTGCTATGCCTTTGTTGCCCACACTGTAGGAAAAGTGAATCGAGGAAGCCTGATCTTCCTCGTTATTACATCTTAGCCGCAGTGGAAGAAAACGAAATTTTTTAATCGCAAAGTACGATAGGAATGGCTACACGATCTATAATATATATGGAATTATTACTGAGAAATGCAGCGTTCAGATGTACGTGAAACTTGATGCAGCGATCAGTTAATTATAAACTAACGAAGGAATACAATTAGAAGTTGATCCGCTCCTCGAGTCGGCACCATTGCAATGTAACGCTGAATTTCGTGCATCATTAGAGATCGTTATTAATTTAGAGGAAGTAAAGTTTTGTAGCCAAATGATCTGGAACGCCTGTACTAGTGTTACACACTACCAAACAACAATGAGCCAACGAAAGATTATTTGCTATTATAGGTATTGTACATTTAACAATGTGCACTTTTAATTTTCTCTCATTTACTAATTGCTATGTATATCAGAAGAATTTTATCTTACACTCAGATACTCCAGAGAAATATATATTTCGGATTTTTTCTTAGAGCCAAGAAGTGCTAATCTCCAAGTGGACATTCTAATTTTCTGTAAAGGATATTTGTTTTGATGCTCAAATTATATTTATGTTTCTATGCGAAATTATATTTCTATTTCTTCACATTATTATTGCCATATTGATATCAAATGATAAATGTCAAATTTCTTTCTCATATTCTACAAATAATGCTCGAGGTATTTTAAAAGCGATGCAATATGTATACATTTTGCGGAAATAGTTACATTCACAACAGTCATGTAAACGACTAAATGTTTAAAATGTTTATAAACAAAAACCAAATTAAAAACACTGACGCAGAAATTTTTGTGACAGCATCAACACAAAACCAGAAAAAATGTGAAAATAAAAGCGATGCGTTACCGCAAAGTGAATTAATATTATTAAATCGATTGATGATATTCTATTTAATTGGATTAGTTCCTACCGCCGCGCTGTTAGGAATTTAGGACGCATCATGGGATTGACTGCACAATATACATGAGATCAGCATCCTACGTAACCCGCAATTATGTCAACATTATCATAATTTTCTCGACGGTAATTGTTATTACGATATGCGCGTTTTAAAGTTGTTTGTTGCGTGGGAATTATAGAGCAACATAAATATACATGAGTAATATAGCAAACAGAATTGCTAAAATTATTATTTGAAATGAAAAGAAAAAAATTGACAGGCATAATTATACTTGTGATTCTATGCTAACAATAAAGTGTACATTCAATATCATTCGGTACGTAATCTCGATAAATTAAAATATTTAAATTTTAAAGTTGTTAAAACAAATGACGCTGAAATTAAAATGATTAATACCACTGTATATCATTAATATCTGTAAGCATTGCACACTGAAAGAAAAAATAGTTGCAATTACCATAATTTAATTATAATTTATTTTCGATGATAACTAATATTTTTTTGGTAATCATTTTTTTGGTAAGACTATAAATATAATTATTATTACTAATATTATAGTAGCAATATAAAGTAAACTATAATAATAACTTATTACTAGCATTGGTCACTAACGTTAGTACCTACCTAACTTATTGTTAACATTACAGCAATAAAAATTGTAAAAATGGAGCTTTTAATTATAATTATTTTATCATGTAATAATCGTAAGTATCAAACACTTTTCTTTCAGTGTATTAGAATGATTAATAATATCATATATCTAATATAATATTTAAATACTTCGTATCTGTAAACACAAATAAAATATCTGTATTATGACATTTTTCTTACTGTCTTCAAGACGCTGATTAATCTTTTTCCAAAGTATCCAAGTAAACTCATCACGAACTGACCGATAAACGATTTGCATCAATACGAATGACTTACTAATACGTTTGAGAAATATCTATCAAATCTAATAGAGCTTGATACAAAAATAGAATAGCGAGTGGATGATTGAAAGCTGGAAGATGTGGAGACAAATCTCGTTTCAAGATAATGGAAATGGTTATTGAAACTATACTACATCGTCCTTGCAATAGGAAGATGTAAGGATATATTCTCGGTCCGAGAGTTAACACATCGATCGCACGAACTCCCGCAAATCCATTTACGTTCCACATGCTTCCGGATGCATGCTCGTCTACACTGGCTACTGATTTATTAACCTAAATTACCGGAGGATACGCTAACCAAACATTGCGTTCAAATGAACCACATTCAAGCGGACGTGAGTTGAACTCCTCTGATAAACTGAGATGTTAATTTTTCTAACATTGAGAATCACCGCAACAACAAAGAAGAGAGCAAATTCGATAGGCGAGTTTTCTGATTATTCACTGCTTATAGACGGTAATGCGCATCAACGCGGAAACAATAAAAACGTATACGACTAGCGGAGCTTTAGAAGTCACGAAAGACACGTAAGAGCCTCGTGAATGAGTCTCGAGAATAATCGATAATATGTACAACACAGCTTGAATATGGACCCACTCTCGGATTGTTCCACGGGACAAATGGAATCCGCTTACAAAAAAACCAGTTGCTTTGGAATAAACTGGAGAGATACGTATTTCTTCGATCACCGAGATACGAAATCGTCGAACTTCCTCTGGAAATGTGTCGAGGGTCCTCCAAGGGCTCGAGATACCGAGCGAAATGCAAGTTGAATGGATGAGTTTCGTCCCACGGCAATCTCGTGCTGGAAGGATGTACTCGCACTAATGCACACGGTCCAAGGCAAAATTGTAAATCGAATTACACGAAACGTTATGGGGACACATGGCAAATTTAGTTGTTCGTTTTACGTCGAGAAGAGGACCTTCTGGTTTTACGAGGTAGTTTTAGATGCATGCTGTGGTACACATTGACGGATATTTTCAGAATTTCTGTCGTTGCAGGACTGAATTTGAGTCCAATTCGTTGATCGTTTAATGCTTATACGCGCGCTACATGACCGACTATTTTCGGACAAAAGAGAAATTGTAAAACAAATATAATAAAAGGATTAGTACTGAATAACTAAAAAATAGTTAACCATGTCGTACATGAGATACGTCAAAAGAAATTATAACTGAATAATGAATAATTAAATTTAAATAAATAGATTTAAAGGGAGAGAGAATAGTTGGAATATTTTTCTGGAATCACGACGGAAGTTAATAATGTGCGGATAAAGTAAATTCCTTGTCATTTAATATGCACGTTTATGTCATATCGTTTATAACATATCATGTTACATGACATCTCCGTTCTTGACTTTCAGCGAAACTTCTTGCTTGAAGTTTCTTGTCCGGTAACTGCTGGTAACAGCAGTGACACATTGGGAAAAATATAATACGATAAATATTCCGCGTGTTATTCTATTTTTCTTTAACATAGATGTACATCTTTTAATATTTAATGATACTTTATGTTGTCATATGTTAAAAATAAATAATCGTTTAGAGAGATTATTAAAACTTATCATTCTTTTGCTGCATAACGAAATTTCAAAATTCTATAAAACTAAATTTCATGTATATATATATATAAAAATTTAAATGTTATAATCTTTTTTTTAGATCGCATGGTCGTAAATTGAAATAACATTTAGTCAACTTACGATTTTCCTAAAAAAAAACAAGCTACAGAAATAACGCGAATGTTCTGTGAAGCTTATATTACTGTAACAGACATACGGAAACATTTCGAAAAATATTTTAAAAGGTTTCAAACATACTTCAACCGCCAGAATGCACAGGTGAAACTCGAGACAAGTTTTTTATGAGGCAGTCATACAGACCTGAAAGGTCTACCGCGCTTTTTCATCCTGTTTATATGCCCGAAGGGTTCTCAGAAACGCGCTTTGAGATTTAATACTGACAAAATATCCGCGACAACGCCCAAAATCCGCATAGTAAAATATAAAATATTGCCTTCGGTTCGAGGAAAAATCCAAAAGATAATTACTGATGCTAGGTTTAAATTGCAAATAGCTGGTACCATTACTAGTGACAGAAAATGCCGTGTGCGATAAGATAGGTATGCAACTTGCAACATCGGTCAGACTCTTCAGGTGCCCTCGAAATTAATGGTTTACCGTTCCACTTTATGTCGTGAAATACATCGTCACGATGACACTACAATTTCTGTATACGTTGAGAAATTTATGAAAACGCAGTATCGTGATATATGCTTCTCATAACGCATAGATAGGTATACAAAAAAATGCGACGTGCCATTTGGATCTGACATTTTGTGAAAGGTCTGCGGCATTCTATGTCAAACGTCTTTTATATATATGACAAATATTACAACAAGCAATTAGGTAATTGAAATAATTGAAATAAAAAAGAAATGATCTAAATTCGGGTATGATTATATTAATACGGTTTCATTTGCATATATTAAATATGCCACATAGAAAATACGAAAGAGACAAATTTAATGAAATTTTCTCAATACAATTAATTCAGTTTATCGTGTCCTGTGATTGTAATTATCAATTTGGAAACGTGTTCCGAAATGACGTGAGAAGGAAAAAATACTTTTGAGAAACGCATTCGTGCACACACATATACAACACTAATATTAATTATTTTAATAATAAGCAAAAATTGATAAACATATAAATAATCCAAATAAACGAAAAGAGTCAAATTTACTTAATGCGGATCTTAGTGCTTAATAATATTTTTACATAAATTTATACATTTTGATTGTCAATTCAATTTATAATGTTACTATTCCAGCTTTAGTTTAGAACTGTGTTTCAAAATCAACAAATAATCAGTTTGTATGAATTGGAAAATGCATATAAATATTACGCAGAAATATTATTAGACATCTAAGAACCGCTTTGAGCAAATTTAGCTCTTTTCGTTTATTCGTATTGTTTATACATATATCAATTTTCATTTATTATTAAAATAATTAATATCAACTTTATATGTATACAGAGTGCTTTATCTCAATGTATGTTTTCCTAATGCTTTCACATCTCTTTGGAACACGTTTTCAAAAATTGATAATTGCAATCAGAACACGATAAACTGAATTAATTTGTTGCATTGAGAAGATTTCATTAAATTTGTCTCTTTCGCATTTTCTATTTTGTGGCATGTTTAATATATGTAAACGAAACCATATCAGTAAAATCATAATGTACTACATTAAATTCGCATTATTTAAAACCCCGAGGCGTACGTTGATTATAATTAAAGTGCCGGACTAACGTCATTCGAGTAAACACCTGCGCGCATTAACAATTATCGATTTTCAAGCGAGGCTACAGAATCCCCTATTCTTGACGCAACCTTCGAGCCATCCATCCAGTAAAAATAATTACGTAAAAATATAAGCTGTGAGTTGCGGATTTTATTTTTAATTACATACTATTCGTTCGCGGGCATTTCGTGGATTGTTTTTCGGCGGATACGCAGATCCGACGAAAATATTGTAGTGATACGACAATGACAAGTGCTCGACTCACCCGATACATTACTTACTGATACCCTCTCCCCATAAAGCCACCACCAATCGATCAGAGCGCCGCCCCGTAAACGAGGCTCCGAGTGGGCGACTAATATTTTATTAGCATCTCGTTAGCACGTTGTCGTTAGGGGAACGAGACGCTTCATAAAATATGCAAGAAGCCGGGGACGCAACATCCGCGGATACAACGCGCTAACAACGCGTCATAAACAATACATAGTATCCCTTGACCTCTTCAGTCTCTCCACACATGAGTTAGTTACTTTAGTGGGAGGGGGAGAGGGCGTAGTCGTGGCTTTGTTCTGTTGGTGTAAACCGCAAAACCGAATACACACGCGAACCGTCGCAACATAACAAAAGCTAATACTTAACGTAGTTAACGGTTGACATCACTAAACTTTAATCCAGGAGAATAACATCGACCTATTCGATGGTTTTGATTGTCAGTTCGAGGAAGCGGCTTAGAGGCTTAATTACTCGCAGAAACTCAAGGGAAATTAGGATAGACTGATATATCCGCGAATATATCTTGCCTATCGATAAGACAAATAATATCTTTCGAAGATGCTAAATCGAGCTCTTTGACATCGAAATACTACTGGTATCAATAAATTATCTAAAAAAATATTGCAAAACAAATCAATATCAAACCAATATCAAAAAGGAATATTTATTCATAAAGGCTCTACTGTCAAACATCTATATCTTTAACTAGTTTCACAGATCGATAGAAAGATTATGTTACATTTATATCAATTCAGACAAAGTTGTATAGAACTTTTCCACACTGATTTGAAACTTGTTAATATTCGATATATTATGGGCTGCGTTCCGTTATTCACTGCGATTACTGAAAATCTATATCTATAGCATATGTAACGTGAACTACAGATTATCTGTACTCGCAGTGAATAACGGAACGCAGTCAAAATGTGTTAGTTGGAAAGTAAAAGTCGTTGAAGGCCAATCACAGCTTTCTATCGAGGGACACAGTACGTACTGCTTGTGATTGAATATCGATACTTGGATAAATCATTTTGCGTCAAATGTGAACGCACATTGAATATTTATGAATACCATTATTCATAACATAGTTCTACATAAAATAGAAGCTGTGCAGATTATTAGTCAGTAAGATTAGGTGTTAACAAAAGTTAAAACTTGAAAATATTTCGCATGAATGTATCTATTGTTGACTCCTGTATGTATATGTTTTTAAAAAATAGGTTAAATAATCATTAAAAATAAAACATAGGTTGGATTAAACAAATTAAAACCATTTATAATTTAAACTATTAAATTTAATATAACCATATCATACTGATACACACCTAGTGCATTACGATATATACATAAGTATAATAATGAAACCAAAATTGTGGAAAATTCACTCGATATTACGCATAATCATATCAAAGTGATACACACCTAGTTACAATTTGTATATAATAACAAAAACTGTATAAAATTCACTCGATATTATACATGAAAAACTCGAATGTCTATAATACTCGGATGAAATTGGAAGATGACTACCTTGAAAATGACTACTGAATAACATTGTTGAAAATTGAATAGCTAGTAGAATATCAATCGTCGTGTCATCTTGTTTTCCGATATAAATTTGATTTTATCAAAGAATAAAAAGAGAAAACAATATAAAGTTTTTTTCGTTAGAAACGTAATACATTGAATTATTGCGAAGAATCAATTCAAAAGAAAGTGCTATCTACTGACAGATATCCGGTGTTGTTCGTTTATCTGTTTCATGACGTCGGGATGTTGCACGCATTTCCGCGTTGAAACTCTAGTCTTGCTTTGAAAATCAAAAATCTTTTATGGCAGATGATATTTTATATATCGGAGGTGTCACATGTTCAATATCCACATCCTCCCTCGTGAACTTTGCATTTACAAGCGGGTCACACGTGTGAGGCATATTCTCGGCTATAGCGCCGCATTCTCATTTTGAATTCTAGTCCCGCTTCCGATTAGCATCAGCTTTCGAATGTCAAAAATTCAAGGCGTTATATTCATCCGTCAACATAACGACTTATTGGCATAAAATCCTATTTCATTTTTGTTCTGGAACAAAACTATTAGAGATGTGCGAACTAATCGAATACGAATTGAATCGAATCAAGTAAGATTCAAATTCGAGAAAATAATTAGATCACAAATTAGAAACTAGTTTACTTAAGCATCAATAACAAAGAAAATAAAAATTAGTTTTTCAAACTATTAGACAACATAGAAACGTTTCGAATTCACTTACAATTAGTCATTTTTAGCCAAATGAAAGAATTATAATAAAAAGAATTATAATAATAAGAAATTACTAAAATAAAAAATTAAAATATACAAAAAACCTTAATAAATAGAACATAAAAAAGAATAAAATCAAATTGTATAATCAACTATGAAGCCACATGATAGATTGAACACATAAATTACACAGTATTGAGATTGCAGTAAAGTAAATATTTTTCATAAACGTCAATATGAAGTCCATGTTAATCCAAACTATTTCTTCGTTTAGTAGCGAGAAAAAATATAGTCAAACAGTAAGATTTTTGTGTTGAGTCAAAAAATAATACATATTGTCCAAAAATTAATTAATTCAAAGAATTAAGTGAATACGAAAGCATAAAATAAAGCAAGTATCAAAACTGTAAAATGAAGCTTCATGTCAGTTCTGATGCAAATGATTGAATAAATATAATTGGTTGTGAATTTCCAAACTGGTTTGATTGTGAGTTATTCTTTTGTTGATGACTTTTGGTGTCCAATTTGATTTAGTCATACCTACAACTGTGCATCGGATTCGTATCAGTCATCGATTTGTAACTGCAGTTTTATTTACAATTTTTTACATATGTTCTGTAATTTTATTGTCAAATTATGAGTACAATATATTTTATCAGTATTATATTAAACATTTAAATATATGTATATTTAAAATGATTTTATATCATTTAATTATTCTTATTATTTTAATTAATATAAACCTTTTTATTATCTATAATATTAAAATTCAACCTAATAATTATCATTAATTAAAATTTTTATATTAATTAAAAGTTATGTTTCAATAATTCGATTTGGATTCGATTCGAATTCGAACAAAACAGTGAAATTCGACATAAAAAAGCTTTGATTCTTAAATTTCATTTTATACATTTATTCTTCAAAGGATTGTAATGATTTGCACAAAGCTAGTTTTTATTTTCTTTGTGTACGAATATAATTACATGTTCAATACTGTATCATTGTAATAATAACCCTACAAATTCATTAAATTGAAATGTAAAAGACATACTTAAGCTGACTGAGAAAACGTTTCAGTCTCTCAACAACATCGATAAAGTCCTGTTCCACTTCATTAATGTAAATTGATTTCTGCTCTTTGGAATATTATTCAAGCATACCGAAGAGAAATTGCCTACTTAGCCATTGAGAGAGAGAGAGAGAGAGAGAGAGAGAGAGAGAGAGAGAGAGAGAGAGAGAGAGAGAGAGAGAGAGAACATATAATTACGTTAAGATGATATTTAAGTCTTGTCGGAAACAAGAAAATTTATTATCACATTCGTCTTTCATCGCGGTATGACTTTTATATACGCAGGACAATCTCTGGCGGATTAAACTGTGCCACAAGTGTCATTGCTAATACCAAACGCCGACCAGCCAGTACGACACGGGCATGGCATTTGGATTGCCAACAGTATTTGGATACGAGCCATAATTCCAACGAGAATATGATGGTGTATGTGCGAAGGCCAAGCCAACAAGCAACACACGAATTCGATGTCGCGGAGAAGTACGCGTAAGCCGAACAGGTAATCGTTTAAATCAAGGGGATTTAGACAATTGCCGCAGGTAGTCCGCGACTCGACATACATAAATTCAAAATATCATGGCAAAGAATTATGAGCCGTTATCATGAATGCAAAGCCACTTAAAATGGAGCTAAAATAAGCTGATTTGACATATTAATAAATTTAACGAACACGCAAGTGAGGATTACGTTCATTTTTATGTATTCGTATATTTCGTGATATTCTAATTTATAATTTTCATAAATTTCAATAAATTCAATTCTTTAATTGACCTAGAAAAAGAATTTCATTGCTGTATTTAAAAAAAATATTAATATTTAGTAATATTTCTGTCTACATTGTATCATTCTATATTATAATTGTTATTATATAATACATCTTTTCAATTATTAAAAATATTTTTAAATAATTATAAAAACAAAACAATAGATTTGCTTAGTTAGCTGCCTATATTTCGTACTTATTATTTAGTGAATTGCAAAAATATGACAATTTCTGAACATAAAACATACTAATGTGAGTTATAAAATGTTATATTTAATGCATTTATAATGTAAAGGATATAATCGCAGATATGCAATAATATAATTTTTGTTTAGTCAAATGTTAAAATAAAGGCCAAAATAAATCCATTTAAAAGTTTTAAAAGGAAAATAATGAGAATAACTTTAATTTCTATGGTCAGAACAATACAATTTCTCGTGGTAAATCTTGTAGGAGAATGGCAAAATTCCTTTCCTAAATATGGTAATTAGTTGTGAAAGATATACTCTTTC
>NW_017256957.1:2475166-2476026 GCF_001594055.1 Mycetomoellerius zeteki | reverse complement strand
GTGGAAGATTCTATTGGAGATCTTAAGTTATTTGCATTGTAATTCAAGAACATAGATACGGCAGAGCTGTCTTCCTCGATTGATTCTTCTTCGTATTGTTATATTTATTCTTTTACAAAATCTGTTGTCTTTTCCATTGCCCTTAAAATGAGTCTTTTGTTTGATATTAATTCGCTATTATTGAAATTAATTGCTTAGTACTTGCGTTTGGATACAGCTATGCAGTTACAAGGAACAGATCCTTTTCCTCTCATATACTTACTTTGACCTACATCGGATATTATATCACAAGTATGATTTTATCCCTAGCGACGAGCAAGATAATAGACAATCTTGGGGAGTGCTATAATAATCGCGAGTGGACGATACAGAAAGCTAGAGAGGGGAGAAGTGATGAGAGGGGATGAAAGAAGGATAAGAGAAAGAAGGGGGAGAGAGAGAGAGAGCAAGAAACGTTACAGGACTGTTCACTGCAGGCAAGATGGTCGAATTTGATTTTCCAAATACATGGTATACATACGTTCCGTATAACAGTATCGCGAATCATGGCTGGGTACCCTATCGCCTGGCGTTTAGTCCCGGATGGTCGCCATAGCAACAGGCACCTCCGAAAATCACTCCTCTATACCTCTCTTTCTCCCTCTCTCTCCCTCAGGCTTCTCGCATTCTCTCTCATTCTCCTTCTATCTTTGCCTCTCTACAACTCTCCTGAAAGTCCGCTGCTGAAATCGGTTCGTGAGGGTAGAAAGGATACAAAGAAGAAGAGACGTAGTGTGATGAAAGTAAGCAGAAGGACTAGAAAAGAAAAAGATATTTTAGGAGCAAAAAAAAAAAGATAAATGATATTATATATATATATA
>NW_017256957.1:2431200-2473700 GCF_001594055.1 Mycetomoellerius zeteki | reverse complement strand
CAATCGGGCACAGTCTCAATCGGACACAGATTGAAACGGACACACGATGGACCCAATCGGACACAGATTGAAAGGAACATACGACAACTTCCATCGAACACAGTTCCAATCGGACACAAGTTAAAACGGACACACGACGATTCCATTCGGACACAAGTTAAACGGGTAAAAATTCTCATATCCCGAATTCCAAATGGGATTTTAGTGCCTCTAAAAAGATTGTTTTCACACCCCACTGTCTTTATGGGTTAAAAATATTCCAAGCGGACACTGTCTCAGCAACTTTCACGCGGTTAGGCCCCAAGCGGGTAGGATATGTTATTTTGTTTTTGTTCAGGGCGGCGTAGCCGCCCCTAATCTGAGTGCTACTGTCCACACACTCTATTGTCTACATGGGTTACAATTTCGCAGTATGGTTGTGACAGATTTCCTAATCTCAATAGTCGTCAACTTTAACGCTTAATATCTCGGTTCGCGGGGCAGAGCGACGCTTATTTCTGCCAGATTCTTTCGTCTCGTGCAAAAACGCGTCGAATAAGCCTAATTTTATTGATTTTTGAGGTGACCGAGGTAGATTGCACCTTTATCCGTTTTAACTTGTGTCCAATTAGAATCGTCGTGTGTCCGTTTTAACTTGTGTCCGATTGGGATCGTCGTGTGTCCGTTTGAATTTGTGTCCGATTGAAATTGTGTCCGACTGGAACCGTCGTGTGTCCGTTTCAATCTGTGTCCGATTGGAATAATCTAATGTGTCCGATTTTTTGAGCGCATCTGGGAACTCTCCCGTTCTTATGAGGTGCACTCCAAGAAATTCAATCTTCCACCAGCTTGATTCAGAGTTTTGTCGTCTTCTTCAATGTTCAATAGATGATAACGAAATTATCTTGTATTTTGTTAGAGGAAACAAGAGCTATGCAGAAATGACTGGACACTTCGAAAATTAGTGATGACATAATGTCGTGCGATGTCACTTCCGATGTGATCAAGACAGCCACGCGGACAACATAAATCATCCAAATAAACTTCACGCTTTCGTGTAGTGATCCATTAGTCGATTATTAAATATTATCCGAGAATGGAGTGGAAGAGAAAATGCATGCTTAGCAAATTACATTGATACGAGTAAATTAATTATCGCATGTTTTAATCATAATTATAAAAAATATCACACACAAGATAATTATAAAAAAAAAACAAGAATGATTCATAAAAGCGCGCATCGTTGTTTAACGGTTATTTTCAGCGGTTGTATAATAATGCGATACTACATGATAGCTTGATTATAAATGATAAATATATAATTTAAACTTTTGTATTGTTTAAATTCGTATAACTCAGCACGATTTTGAAACTGATTCTCGTTTGATTGACAAAATAATTATTTCGTCTTGTATAACTGACAAATAATTTTCGCACTAACAAAGCCAACTTGCGAACAGTGGATAAACACAAGAAACGACTGTCTGAATGACATTTTAATCTCTTAACGGCCTGCATTTGATTTGAAAAATTTGTCACTCAAATAAATATCTCAATTTGTCCTCTCTCAATCTAGATATTTTCTATACTTTTTACGAAAATTTATTATGAAGCTACGTTATATGTATCGATATTGGAATTAAAAGAAAAAACCGACTTCTGTCACAATGTAATTACTTATTACGTGAGCTTGACTATTGGATCCAGAGTTCAGAAGGAAAATATTTACTTAGAGATGCCTTGTCAGTCAAGTGTATCTCTATTCAAAGTAAGTAAGAAGAAAGTTTCCGATCAGCGTTAATAAGATACGAACTTTAAAAGTTTACATTAGCAAAATTAAGGGAGGTAAATGGATGCTCATAAAACTTTATTGTGCCAAATACGCAAACTTCCCATACGCGTCTCGACATCTTTTGTCGATAAACTAGTATTCTAGTACTTCACTCTCACGCTCTTATATATGCCGCTAATTAACACATTGCTTCTTTACTTAAAAAATGACACAACTCAATAAATGTGATTTTTGGGTTATTATCACGAATGTGTTAAATAAATATTGTATTACCTCATCAAAAGTGAACTATTATAACTTAACTTCATAAAAAAGTCATCATAATCATCATAACTTAAAAAAATTATTTTTAAAAATCGTTACAACTCAAAAAAGGATGGTTTGTGTGTAGGTTGTGAAATAAAAATGATAAAAAGATATTTAATTTTAAGATCTTAATTTTAAGATATTTAACTTTAAGATCTATTAAGAATACATTCCTTTTGCCGATAATATTTGATTAGTCAATAATTTACTGTCAAATTAAAAAACAGTTCTTTCTCTTTTCTGGAAAACTCAATTTTTTTTAAATAAGTCTTTCACAGCTCTTAAATTCTTATATATATTCATATTCTTTTTAACCTCATTTACAGCTTTTTAAGATAATTATTAGCATCAATAATATTAAATTTCTTAGCAATTTAACATGATGATAATAATATTATTACTTTAGTTCGATTTAAAATTGTGTTTAAAAATTGAAAATAATTTCGGCGCGTAGTTGTGGAACTGGATATAAATTCACATCGAAATATTATTTAAAGTTTTAAGATTCAGCTCAAACCGATAAAGTTTTTCGTTATTTATATATTTACAAATAAATCAAATAAAGGTTCTAATAAATAAATAAAAAAATTAAAGAGAAGTCTTTGAGAGCCGACAGGTTGTAAGTGTATAATTATAAATACTTTATTATAAGAGAACTTTATTATATATTTACATTGCGGTTTTATGACACTTTTTAATTTTTTAATTGTGTTGTTTTTGAAATAAGAAAATGATATCTTAATTCCGACTCAATTATCTTATCATTATACTATATAAATTAATCCTAGAATGTTAAATTTTATGTTTAAATGAGTGAAGTCATTGAGCACTAAATTATAACTTTAGTAATTATCAGGAGATCCAATCTGCCATGCGAAAAGCAAGGATAAGCGGGGACCAGCTTTTAAAAATTCAATTTGTTATGTGCGTGTATTAGTTTGAAATCCCTGATAGTCTTTATAACAGAGCGTGATAAGTGATTTTTTTAAATAGTTTTGTGTTATTATGTATTTTATTGCTGTTATGAGATATACATTGGATTAAATGAAGGTAATATATTGGACTAAATACTTCATATCGTTTCAAAATTAAATTTGATAATATGTTTATTCTTTCTTTCCTTTTAATTTAAGTTAATAATTAAAGAACAATAATATAATATACGGACAATGAGAGTGTTAACACAGCGCGGGAATTGGTGCGCAATTTATATAATAGTCAAATAATATTCACATGATATATTAAAATTGTACAATGACTGTCGATACGAACTTATTTGGTCATTTGGGTTTTCTTCAAACCATTTTCAACAAATTCGTAGATCATTATCATAGATGTCTTGACAAAATAGTTGGAAAAGTTGAAAGTTTCAGTCACTTGGCTAAACAGCGAAGAGACAAAAATTGGGTAATTCCCAACCAGACAGTAATAGATACTCATCTCACATAGAACATAATTTTAACATTTTCCAACTGTTTTATCAAGATCTATGATAATGATCTACGAATTTGCTGAAGATGGTTTGAAGAAAACCGTCCAAATAAGTTTGTATCGACAGTCACTGTACAATTTTAATATATTAAGTGAATATTATTTGACTATTATATAAATTGCACACCAATTCCCGCGCTGTGTTAACGCTCTCATTGTCCGTATATTACATTATTATTTTTTAATTTCGAGAGCCCGATTAGTATTTAAATTTCGATAATAATTAAATCATTTATGTTTATAAAAGTTTAGATTATAAATATTTTATTATTTAAAATGAAATGCATGAAAACCTTATATTACATTAATTAAGACTGACCTATTTCTTCGTATGTAAAATTTACGTACCAATAGTAATACTGTATCATTTGATATCGGTAGCATTTTAGAGTTAAGTCTACTAAGCGAATAAGTTCGATGTCAAAGTACGCGCAAGCGATATAAAAGTTTTCGTTATCGTTTTATAACGTTACCGATATTATCCTACCTATATTATTTAACTTTATTTGTTTATTGCAAGCTGTACGATATTTTTCAAAAACAACGTTTCTTTAAGCATCATTTCATGCACATATCGGAACAGAAAGAGAGAGAGAGAGAGAGAGAGCTTGTCACGTGTAACGTGGATGCACGATATTGTTCGCCTCGCAGGATAGATAGGTTACGCCAGCATGTACTCGATCCGGGCACATTTTCCCTGTAGTCTTACCACAAGGGGAGCGTAAATGATCCGAAGAATCTTTTTCCTACCTCCACGAAACGTCTGATAGAGCATCCGCTCGTTTCTCTCTCGCTTTGTCTACGTTTCGCGACTTTATAGTTTTCATCCACTCCAGTCGCATAGATGCCACAGCACCAAAGTTATTCGCATTCGTCAAGCACTATAACTTCGTTCGCCTATGTGTGCGCCATAGTTCGCTATAAAGTTATATTAACGATATTATTCCCATGCGCACGTCGTAGAAACTTCATTGTTTCGTAAGAAGAAATTAATTCGCCTTGTGAGAAAGTTGCGTTATGCAACATAGTGATATTAATACCGTTATATAGATACAAATTTCCTCGCAATATGAAAAAACAATAAAATTGCAGAAAAATCAGCTTTGACATTTACATAAGACTTATTAAAACGATATTTTTTCAAATTCATAGGATCGTAAAAGTAGGAAATGATGTAAAACAAGAAAAGTAATTAATAAGTGTTTGCTTAACCTTTAGTGGGCGGAGTATTTTTGAAAATTTATAGCTTTTCCTTGACTAAGATCTGTTATAGTTCATTATTTCCATGTGTTTCTTGTCTCAAAATATGACACCGTTTCAGTGCCAATATAATAGTTTTCTCGTTCTGTACAGGTTAACAAGAGAAAGAATGTCAGCGTTTTATTATATAATACAAAATACCGCTATAATTGATTCGCAAAATATTCGTGTTACCTATTTTCTTTATCTCTCCGTCAAAACTACTAAAATCAACTTATCAAAAGCTCAAGAAGAACCATATATAAAAATCTAAACTGCAGCTTTCCGAACTGAAGAAGTCGTGAATCTTTCGCTGCGAAGAGAAAGCGAAAGTACTCGTATTTACTTCCAAGCAACTTGTATAAAGTATTATAATAATTTCGTTCAATTAATAACGTTTCTTAATTATTTTAGAGATTTTCCAAATATTCGAAATTTCTAGATACATTCAAGATATATATATATATATATATATATATACTCACATGTATAATATTCTTAATGTAATTCCTCGTTAAGATTGAAAGTAATCATTAGCGATCGACTAAAGAATTATAAAAATTTGTTGTTGCTATATTCTATTCAATTTAATAACTAATATTATATTAAATATATTGTTGTACAGATTATAATTGTCTTTAATAAAACAGAGTTGTTAAAGAGGCAAAATTTAAAATCTTGTTACGTTTCCGTATCATGCTACTACATTGTTGTGGCACCTGCATAGTTTAAAGGGACGTTTTAGAAAACAGCGAGCTTTCAAAGGAAGCTTTTCTGCCGTAGGATTCTTATGACTCATGAGAAAACTGTAACAATGGGGGCTGTCCTCCCCGCTGACCCTCTTTCAGTACAGTTCCTTTCGCAACACTGTCGACCATTTTCTTTCCTTCTCAAGTCTTTTGCCGTTCTAACCGAGAAAAAGGAAAGGAGAAAGAAATCAATGAACTCTTTCCAAGATACATACAAATATACATATGTATACACATATATATATTATATGTATGTATGTATAGTATTATAAATATACATACTATATGTGTGTATGTACATATATATATATATATATATACATATAATGATTGGAAACAAAAGTTCGTAGCTCTCTATTTCATTTGTATCGAGGAGGGACTGTTTTTTGTGGTTGAACTAGTGTACACTTTTGGAACTTAAAAGGAGATAGGTATATGTTTAAATTTGGCGAAAGCGAGAAAGAGAATTCTAGTGTAGTTTAGTGTAGGAATAAACAACAGATCTCATGTCTACGTGTTTTGAAAAAAAATGTTGGCAATTATATCATTCTCGATAGAGCAAAGTTTTATCTTTGTTTTTTGAATTGTGACTCTATGATATGATGATTTTTAACAATTTTAACCAAATTATGACCAGTCAAAGTCAAAAAGTGCTCTTTTTATTTAATCCGCGATAATAGTAATAAAAAATTTTAGGAACATTTTTAAAAAACAATTTTAAAAAGAAAACTTTAAGCTTTCGTTAGAAGTACAAAAATTTTTGTAATTTTTTGGGCACGTGATAGGCCCGCAAAGTGAAAAGAAAATTTTGTCCAGCTTGTAATATTCTATATGTAAAAATTACCAAACTCATAGATACTTAAAAGACATATTGACTTTTCAAAAGTAGAGATTTCAAGTTTTAAAACTCTTTGTTTAAATTTAAATTTCGTTCATTTTTAACGAAGTTAAAAGTGAGTTACAGCTGCTTGAATATTGAAGTTCCTAGCGCTATGAACTTTCGTTCCAACACAATGTATGTGTCTATAATGAATATTCAAAAAGCTAGCATAATTATCATAATCTTATTCGTTAGCAATCATCGCAAAACTTTCTCCAATAATTAAATTTACTTCTATAAAGTCCGTGGAAACTTGTCGCACAAGTCTGTGTGCGAATATTATCCTTCAGGTAACATAAACCTTTTCGTGCCGGTGTGCGCACATTAAAGTAACAGAAGCAAACTAGTATCGTCGTGTAATATTTTGCAGGAGTGGACTTTTGCGAATGGAGTAGCGAGAAGGGAAATGAGCTGCTGTGAGTGAGATCGCGAGAAAACTCGCGCGATGCATCTCCGATGTCGGAAAAATTACTGCGCTCGAGGGAGAAACGGAAGGAAGGATGGAAGTCCGAAAAGAACGCGAGAAGAATTTCCGTAGTCGTGAACACAGCTTTTCTACGTTCTTAAAAGTTTGTGCAACATTAAAGAAATCTTGTTATATAATATCTTTTTTAATCATGAAAAGATTCAACATCGTATACGAGCCAAATCTCTTTCTTATCGTTCTTCCAGTTTTGTGCCTAAAATTATAGCCGTACTCGGAAAATTATTCGCGCACAGATGGGCTACGATGGCAGAGCGTAAGACGTATCGGTAACGAAGGAAAAAGAGCAGAGAGATTAAACGCTGTGTAATTACGCGACAAGGTTCGCCCCTCGTCCGTAGATAGCAATTACCCTCCAGAGACGGAGAAAGACGTTTCTTTAGAGATGCACGCGCGAGGGGAGCAGCTGCAGTTGCAAGCGAAACGAAATTGCCCCGATTGCTTTCCCGTCAAGCAGCCACAGTCGGCAAAATATTTTTTTTTTTATGTCCCACATCTCTCGCATCTTCCGCATTCTTCGTATTCGAATTGTCTGGGTACTCTACTATTCGCTGACAGAAATGCTTGACAAATCTGCCTGCTGAAATAAATCTCGCGAATTCATATAGTGGAAAATTAGACGAGTACAAATAAAGATAGGATCTCATGCTCACACAAATGCCTGATGTTCCATCTTTGAAACATTTCTCTTTCTCTCGACGGTGCGGAAAAGAATAATTCACAAACACACACACACACACAAGTGAATTATTCTTACATGATCGATAATATTGTTGACATAGTTATTAATTATCACCACTTGCATGAGTCATATTAATAGACTGTTAGAATTATGAATAAATGTATACTCTCTAAATCTGAATCAGTGGATAGTCACTAATTACCCAGTGGCATACTTGACATTGATAATCAGTGAAGTTCAATTAAAAAAGGAAGAATGTTCGAGGATTATATAACTAAAATACTGATATTTGCATGTTAATTTCAATCTTCCAATTCCATATTTATTGAATTTATGCACTAAAACAAAGTGGTTAGATCACATAATAAAGATCAGCTAGGTTAGGGATCTCACATTTCATTCACTGATTACCAGTGGCATACTTGGCACTGATATCAGTGATTATCTGATTCAGATTTAGAGAGTAATATATGGATAATAACGACTACGCGACTAGCTTCATAAATAAACATCTAATCGATTTGACTTGGAAAAATAACGACGGAATCGTTAATCCGTGAAACGCATAAAGGGAGAAATATGCGAGGCGCAGCCTGCGCAGCGAAATATATTATGCAAACAGCACGCGTGGCTGTAAGCAATACGGGAACGACGCTACAGTATTTCGAGCTTTTACGAAAAAAAACTCGCATTTTTTAACCGTTATACTCGAGCACATGCGGCTACATGCGAGTGTCAGTTAGAGCTTCATTTATTCTTTCCTTGGCGTTTAGATATTTCAATAGAAAAACTCATTTACCGATGCTCATTCCGGCTGAAATGCATTGGTATCCATGGACGTTTCTGCTGAAATCGGATTTTATGGGCTTTCGATTCATGTTTGTTCGCCAAAGAGAGTACACATGGATTCGCACCGAATCACACCGATGAAAACAGCTCATCGATATACGACAAAAGATTTATTTATACACGGAGACTGGAGAAGCGGCAACGCTTAGTTACAGATAGTTGTAGATAGTTTGTGATTTTTACAAGGGAAGAATCCACAGCTTGTTTACGTGAATCCTGGCATGCTTCCAAAAAGCATTCTCCGTTCGTTTATTGCTTCTACCTTTGCAAAAATACCGATCGTGCTTCTTAATTAATACGAGAAGGTGTGCTGTACGTGCACGCATCGGTAACATCGTCCTCGATTCGTTAGCCTGTAGTGCCAAGAAATGTGGAACAACAAACGTGAAGCAAATTCAATATAGCAAATTTTGTTTTAGTAAGAATACTATATTTTGCTGAAGGGCTAATAAATAAGCCTCGCAAAATTTTATACTCGCTTTGAAAGGGTAAATCACTGTAAACTCATTAACCTTCTTAAGCATTTGATCCTCTTTTGCTTCCACTTCATCTATATTTTTTGTAAAGATGTTATGATGGAAAGATTGAAGCCTCGATTACATAGTATTTTTTCATCACGATAATGTTTAACAGTGTCTCATATATTCTTTGGATTTCCGCATTTATTATATTGAATATTATATGTATTATAATACATATAATATTCGGTTAGTTTCTCGCAATATATTTCCTCGTTATTAAACTCGTAAAGAGTCGCTAAGCGTACATACCTATTAAAGCGTAAATGAGTATGATGAGGATCTTGATAAAGATGTTATTAACGTCATATCGTAAAGTATTTTAAGTCGTTATCCAATATACATTTATATTCAATTTTCAATCGACTTCTCGAAAAATTGTATTTTATAAACGTGCATTTATAATCACTCTTATTTAAAGCTAGACAATTATAATTATAACAAAAAATAAAAAAGGAGTGCTACGTACTTCATTGTACCGTTCTAACGAAGATACATGCGACCAACAAAATTAAGGGACCGACCAAACGAGATTTTCTCATTTAAAAGTGGAAATGGCCGCCAATTAAAACCCCAGTGCCAATCACCGCACGCCTTGGTAATTTATTATGGAAATTAATTCTCAATATCACAAAAATTTTTCCTATCCATATCGTTTCTCTATCGACTGTAACTATCGAAAAGTCTCACATTTTTATCGAGCAGCGTCAAATCTAATTGCGAGCGCTGCTCGCTTTTTTTAACAGACAGTTAATTAATGGGGCACGACACGCCACGATATTGTATTAAGCTTTACATTTCGATTTGCCGACCGCTCTCAAATATGATAGATTCTCATGTAACAGAAACTTCCTAGATATTATTACGTACAGTAATAAATAGAAATTCCATTTTTTTTCTTATGCCACATAATTACCTAAAAAAATAACGAGTAACGAGTATTTACGAAAAACATATGTAGATAAACTAAAATTAATTTATAAAATTATATATATATCTAATTAACATTTGCTTAAAATTCGAGTGAGTAATTCATTACGTAAACAAAATATTTTCGTTTCCAAATATAATTATATCTTTGCAAATATTATTACATTTTGAGCATAATTAAATTCTCAATATTTATATTTAAAAAGAGATAAAAAAATGTTATTTGTCTTTTTTCACACTCCAAATCTTAGAGAGATACATATATAGCTTAAAAGTAAATTAAAAGATTTATGCAAAATTTTATTACAAATATTTTCAATTTTTTAAAATGTTAGAATTAAATGTTAGATAAAAAGAAAAAGAATTTTCATATTCTTCAATAGAAAGCTGACGGTAATCAATATAGTAGATATCTAGCTAGAGAGAATTCATGTCAGCTGATCATTAAATTGTCAGCATATTGCCCTGAAAGAGTTGCAGAATGGAGATCGGTTAATGAGTAGCGTCCGTTTATGCGGGTGTAAAACGCGCGTTACCCGGCTGTGCCGAGTGTTTACTTAGCTAGGAAAGGACCTACAGCCTAGGCAGTGGGTAGGGTAAAATCAATGCGCGGGTTAGACGACGGCAAGCCAGAAGAGAACGATGGTGTAAGGGTGAGAGGACGGGAGATGATACTGGTGAGCACGAGGATGAGAGAATGGACGGCAAGAGAACGCGCGATGAAGCGAGAAACCAAGAAAGAAAGAGAGAAGAGAGGGAGGGGAAGAGAGAGAGAGAGAGATGTATACGGTTGCACAGACAGTGGCGGAGAAGGGGATGGGCAAGAAAGAGGCTGTCGAGTTGGAGGGTGAGAGATGAGACGAGAGAAATGAGAAGAGTAAGGGGGCCAAGAGAGTGAAGCGAGAAAGTGAGCCGTTGGATAGGCTGCATGTAATAGTGTAGGTTGTAGGTATGGTAAAGGTAGGATGAGGGATTGTAGGCGGGTAGGTAGGTAACGGGAAGGGACTGAGGGAGAGAGAGAAAGAGAACGGGGCGGGTGGTGTAAGAGACGTGGAGTAGAAGGGCGCAGGATCGTCGTCGAGTAGTTCGTCCGTCGTAGTCGTTGTCCTCGTCGTCGAAGGGTGGTCTCGACGCTTTGTGAAGGGGGATGGAAAGTGTTGAGGGCCAAGCAGCTCTGGAGAGCGGCTCTCTGAAGGGTGTCGTTCTGACACACTGCTCTACATTCCATCGACCACCCTCCTTCCTTCTCTCCGCTTCGCCTTCCACTCTCGTATACGAGTCCACCGCTGCTGTCGTCGCGATTCAGACACAATCGTCGGGCGATAATCGCCGATGTGTGCGACGTTATGCTCATAATGCCCGCGGCGACCCGAGAGATGTTGTTTCGTTAGGGTGAATGGACTGGCACTTCAAGCGGCTTTACGGTCAACACGGGTTACGATCCGGCAGTGCGGGTCGCTATCTCGTCGAGGAATGCACGCGTTGGCGGAGATTGCGAAGTCGTTATCTCGAGTTCAACGATGAAGTAATAAATTTTATTTTTTCCATTTTACGTTTTGTTGGACTTAATTAGACAAAACTCGTACGCATCTGCGTATGGACATATATCTCCGCATTTTTACACGTACACAACAACGACTACTCTATTACAAATTTTGTTTGTTAGTTATGCGAAAAATTGTTATTTCCTGTATATATGGAAAAAAAAGATTAGCTGCCACAGCTAAAAATTAGGTATGGCAGCTAAATTTAGTAGCATTATATGGACACCTAACGTCGTATCTGCGATATCTAATTTCCATTAGCTGTGAGGCCTAAATATTATCATTGTAACAGACAAGCATTTTGCTATTATGTCGATGTATTGATCATTGCAGCAAATGTTTTCTGTGTAACAGACAATTTGGTAGCAAGTACAGTTTCAGCAAACCATATTTAACTGCGGTAGAGACAATTTTCTTTTACACGGACATATCCGATACTGTGACAACTAACTTCATATTGCTAAATAAATCGATCTGTAACAGACATGCATATTTTGCTTTCATGTCCTTATATTAGCTATAGCAACAAATCCTTTGTATGTATTAACAAATTCATAGCTAATGCAGTAGCTAATGCAATTTCAGCTAATCAGAATTAACTGTAAACCAGAAACTTTTTTTTCCGTGTATCAGTTTAATTTAATTAAGATGAGATAATAATAGACCTTGCCAAACATAGAAAAATGTTAAGTACAGTAAATATTTACGATACTTCTCAACAAAATTTTATCATTCAATAAAGATTTAGTTAGGAACGTTCTTCAAGACGTTAAACAAATTTTTCTTGGACTTTCAAGATTTTCTCCAAGATTCGATCTATCTATTTAATCCTCTTCAAAGCATCTTCCACTGACAACTAGGAGAAGACGTGGTTAGATAGAACATTGTAGGCGTCTGGGGGATGAGTGTTTCTGTCTTTATTGGGTCAACCGGTATATGCACATCAACGTTTAAGAGACCGTATAGATATCGGGGTAGCCTCGGTTGCTCGAATCACAAGGGCTTACGGTTCCCAGATAAACACTCTATCGACGGTTTTCAATGTGCTCGTATATCGATTTCAACGTCTTGTCGCTCCCAACAACGTTGTCCAACTAACAGAAACTAACGGTAGATCGCTCCGATCCTCAAACTACTCGAAGACGTGGACTCGATAATGATGAGATAACTATGATGGCGTCTTGCGGCTCGTTCCGGGGAATTCATTGTTATCGCTGCGTTAATTACGCGGTATCGAGTGTTTAATTAATTAGCGCATTGATTGCCGCATTACGTATAATAACTATGTTTGTTCCGTCGAGACCGCACGAAATATATATTAGCCGCATGCCGGTGGTTTATTCATTAATTAATAAACGCGTAATAATAATAAAATAGCTGAATCAAAGTCTATACAAAATATATTTCTTTCTTATTTATGAAAAAACATGACATTGTTTAATGAACGATCGCCATAAAAATGCAAACGGACACATTTTGATATTCTCAATAACTTAATAATTCTTTATATATAGATATTTCGTATTTTAGATTAATTTTTTCAATTATATATATCAAATCTTTATTGCTGAATTAACGATGTTCACAATCTTCATAAACAATTCATTATCTCAACTCTTTTGGTTTTCATTTGACAAAAATCCAAATGCGAAAACGATACGAAACCTGAATGCAATAAAATAGCATAGAATAGACTAGGAACAATTGGTTGCAGTAAAATCATAAATGACGTCTTCTTTCTATCAACCGCCGCCTGCCTCTTTCCCATCACATAACGCTCGCTACAACGACAGCTCGACTAGAGGCTGTCGCATAATCCTAGCAATATATCTGGCATCTTCATAAGCCGTTCTATATTATCCTGTCCTATGTACGATACCTGTACCATATTAGCCTTTATTTTTCGGATACCCGATTGCAAACTCATGGAGAGAAAGCCGGGTAACTTCGGCGATATCACACGACAGCTGTTGCTTATCCGTAATACTCCGGCAAGCAGGAGGCAATTTACCTAACACGCGCCATACATCCTTCTCCTTCCTACCTTAAGCTATATAAAACCATATTTCTGCATATGGCTGTCTACGCTTCGTTTTATAGATTAGCTGGATTTAAAATATCTTTAATAAGAAAAGAATTCTATACATTTAAGATTTCAGTCAAGGGATGTGAAGATGTAGCTTCAAAACTTATTAAATTTATATTAAAACAGTCTTTAAGGATCAAAGTCTTCAGCAAACTTTCTTACGAATAACGTGTCAGCCACATTTTGGCCAATGAGTGTTTAATTTTTTCTCGTAAAAATAATTTTCATAATTCAATTGTTTTTCCTGTCATTTAAGGGGAGAAAGCAAGCGTTCTCTTTTTGCCGCCCCTTCCCTCCCCAGTACGTCCATAATTATAAGAGTCACATTTTATCAACACGAAATATTCAAATTACAAATGAAAATATAGCACAAAATATATAATACAACATGAAAATTTCTTCTGCTGTTGGAGAATGTTTATTCTCATAAAGCAACTGTCCAAAACAGACGTAAATTTGAAATTTTAGCCCTGACCGTGACAAAGTATCCGCTAACTCTAACGTAACAACGCGGTACACTCAATTGTGCTGGTTTAGAATTTTTGTTGAAAATCTAATGTACGGTGAAACTACATAGTATGCTTTTTGGTGCAAATTACACTAACGATGCATCTTAAACAATGCACTCCTCGCCTAATGTCGCAGGTCTGAGTCGTAACGGGTCATAGCGAGTTACCGTAACGACCTTGTCTCACGCTCGCAAAAAGATGGAGACCATAACTACTTGTTGGCTCGTTGGCCTGGCGGCTGGTTCGTACTACTGTACGCCTTACGTAACAACGGGCGTAAATATATACGCTAGATACGATCTATACTCGCTTCTTTATTTATCTCATAAAAGTTTGCTTGTTATCGGATGTCTCAGAGACATTAATATTTTATCTACGAGTTGGAAATTGAACTCATAAAAAAGCAATGTCTGAGAACTCGCGGAGGAAGATTTTTCAAAGTACGTGGTTAAATGGGGTCGCTCAGCGATAACTTTGATCGCTTAATTATTCACGTAGCGATGAAAATTACGTTGCAATAACGAGGACTGGCAGATGAGTCAAAAGCCGCTTGTGCGCTAGCGTCATTTACGCAAGACTGCACTCGCAAATCAGACTATGGGAAATTTTCGCTCCCAACTGCGTAAACATTTCCGCGCAAACAATCTCGTTTCTACTGTGGTGGGTTTTCACTATAGAAACTCGAGCTGAACGGTTTCCTTTAGAAAAGGATTTTTTCGTATGATTGATCAATTAAGTCTTCTAAATAAACCTTATAATAATGTAAATCTCATACCTCCGAGCAATTACTCAATTAATCAAAATTTGTATTCGGATAATGTGAAATAAATTGTTACAATGTTTGCGGTACACAATAGAACCAATAAATGTTTACTGTAGCGATAATTCGATGGTTGTAAATTAGTTTCATTTCAAAAGACGAGTAGAGAAGCGTTCTCTTCATTTTACTATTTTATGTCACTTTTACAATATGTTATATATTTCTCGCATAGCTATCTCCGAAAATTATTTCTTATACGATTATGTAAAATTTATTACTGTACTCTCTACAAGAATTAGTGTATTATTACTGATTACATCAGTTATAAATGTAGCACTGAATATTTACTGTTTTTTAGTAATAATACACTGATTCACTTTAGAGGTTATGATTTTCTGCAGATTCAATCTGTAGAAACTTAACTTCTCAAAATGAATCAGTGTATTATTACTGAAAAACAGTAAATATTCAGTTATGATGTTACAGTTATAAGTATAGCACTGAAGTCAGTGATAATACAGTGATTCACTTTTAGAGAGTATGTATATACAAAACAAACGATTACGTCATACAAAATATAAATCCAAATACATCACTTGGATCACAAAGTGTCAAAGTTTGCCGGGGTTTATTCGTTAGATAGTTGTTAGTAACGGAATAAGCCCCGACAACAAGGGCGACTAGTAGTCTCGAGGTAGAGGCTACTTATTCATTCGCCGGAGATTGTTGGACAGGCAATTAGTGGAGCAACGCGTCGCCCGTGGGCCTAATTATAAAAGAGATTTCTCTCAGTTGGCCCCTGTCAACTTCGATCTCGTGAGGCGCCCCTTCTACTCGCTCTTCTTAAATCTTGCATAAGCTTGTGTCAGGAAAATTTATGAATGCTTTGAGAAAATGTTTTGACAGTCAAACAAGATCAGGAATTGTTTATTAACATAGTTATATAACATAGAAATATAACGGAAAATAAATACTGAAGATATAACGGAAAATAAGTAATAAGATCTTTTAATTAATTATAAAATAAAAAATTATATGTGATTATGGATTAAATTTTGTACTTTTCGTAATAAGTGAATAAAATGTTTATTTTAATAAAATGTGTCATATATCAGAAAGTAATAATATAAAATACATTTATTATATAATCATAAAAAATAGATTAATAAAATCTATTAAAATAATAACTATAATAACAATACTGTTAAATAAAATTCTTAAAATAATTTCAATTTTGTTACATTTTGTCATGATCTTCTATATCACCATTTTAATATTGTCACAATATAAGTATTTTTGTCAAATTAAAGAAATGGTGCATAAAAAAGCTTATTGTCTTAAGGGGATCCTAAAGTAAACTTCGACAAGATTGTTGTTTTACCCATAAATAATGCGACAGATCGACATATCTTTATATAGATACTACTACATTAATATCTCACGCACACATACCTATACATAAATTTTCGTAGAACAATAGCGTTTTAATTAAACGTCCAAGTCTAACTCTAAGAACGTTGTTGTTTGTTTGTGTAAACTACTAGTCTGTATACCACGATTTTGTAAGTGCAAATTGCAAAGCTTTTATATCAAACAAATGTTACTATGATATTGACGTCTGACATATTGGACTAAAAAATGGTAAAGAAGATCTTAATTTAAACAATTTTTTTCGTTCTTGGCATAAATCTCACATGTATTAAATGTGTATACCTTAATCCTGAAAAAGGATTTTCGAATCTATAAAAGAGGAAAAAGAAATTATTACACAAAAATTACTGCATTTAGTCGGTAAAGCAGACGACTTTAGGATCCATTTAAAATCGTTCGTCTCCTTTAATTCAATGTTAGATTCAAAGAAGATGTCAAAGAGAGAGGTCGAGCATGCTAAGAGGGAAATAGATCAAAACGAGATCCATAGAGGAAATTCGACGCGGGAGGTGTATCTGCAGCTATGAGTGATTATGATGTATCGATATTGCACAACCAAGCGTGATCCGGTTCCACGTTCATGTCACATTGACTCTTGCACGAATCGAAGTAATACCGATAGCTATACTCCTATATGTACGTACATTATCTACGCTGCAACGTTTCAGCTTGGATTACTTTCACATTTACATGAGATTGGCTATGCCACTTTGATCATTCAAAATCTAAAGCCCGAGATATACATTTGATTGCTTGCTACTTAATGGAAACGCAAGCAACTGATAGCGTGGTTTGTTATATCGGTACTTCAAAGCAACAATTTAGTTGTGGGGCATCCAGCAGGCGGATTGTTTTTGATATAACTGACTACTGATTTCTATGACCTGTCAAGCTCAGAAAACTCGTTTTGAACGATATAAACGGAGATTAAGTACAACAAATAGTTTCTACAGTACTACCAACGCGACAAGTAGACGGTGACAAGCGTTTTCTCGTGACGAATGAGAGGAGAAGAGAAACTATATAATCTAGATTATAGTTCTCACATGAGATACTCATACAAACTACTATATATGCATAAAAAGTCTCAGGTCTTAGTCCAAACATACTACGTCTTTAATAAAGAAGAGACAGTTCAATTTTCGGAATCATCGCCGGTATTCTTAAAATAATCTATAAAATATTTACATTTCTCAGGGGAGAAATCTGAATATCAAGAAGCGGTAAGACTTTACACTTCCTGGAACCACACTTTATCTATTGAGCTTCTCCGATATTGGGAAAAACTTTAAATTCTAATACTATCTTGCAGAATCCACTTACGCCACAATGAAATGTTTCATTCATCGCCATAGGATGCGAAATAGTGTTGAGCCGCATCACGCCTTGAAAAGTCAAATTTATCTGGGCCACAATAAATATTCAGATTTTTTACATGTCGGGTAATGGTTGCCCTTGAAATTTGATACCTGATAATGATGAGGGATTCCTCGTAGAGAAAAACGATTTTTATCTTTGTCGGAAACCGATTCTCGCGATGTCACGGATAAAACTTTAAAACTTTTATCTGACATGTGTGGGAAAGTTCGATGCCGATTGCGCGCTCGAGCGATCTATTCTTCAATCGCTCGTATATTTATTCTAGAGACAGGACAGATATTTCATCGTGTGGGGACCTGCTGGTCTTTCCATTGCTGCATATTTGCTTCGCGCGCTTAGCTCTTGGTAAATACGGTAAACCGAACCGTTCGCGGAGAGATCTTTGCCAAAAAGTTTCAGGGATTCTACCAGCACCCGCATATTCTCAATGGAGAAGATACAATCTGTTGTACTCCACTTACGGCTTCGTATTATCGAGCTCACGAACTTCTCGCGAGACCGTAAATATGTATTTCGTCGCTTGCCGATAGGCGTTATCCAGTACATGAAGTACTGTAAAATCGATGAGCGCATATATTGCGAAATCGCAATCACGGAGGCTGTTCGCCTTAATTAATTATCAATGCTCCCCGAGGAGCACGTCTTATTAATTATTCAAGCGTCACTTACGTGAAGGTTCGTATATATCGGTGGGCACGTGATACAACGGCAACACACTCTCGATTATCCTGCCAGACAATCCCTGATGCGATACTAGACTAAATTGCGGAAAGCCGGGCTGACCAGACGAGCGAACATAAATCACCATTAAAAGAGCCGAAGTGAATTTCGACGTTATGGATAGCCGTGATTTAAATAAAACGGATCGGTGCACGGACCGTGGTCTTGTACGAGGTTTGTACGAAAATCCACGCCATGTCCCTCCGCACCATCGCAACCCGACCAAAATGATGAAGATGCTGCGGCATTCTCTAACCGCGTCTCTCGGGAGTTTCTGCTTTTATGACGGATTATAAATCATTTCAGGGATTCTCGTGGGCGATCAGTCTCTTACTCCCGGGACCGCAGTCGCAACTTTCGGCGGGCAAATTTACGTGCACTTCTGAGATAATGTATCGTTCACGAGAAGTTAATTTGTAACGAATTGGCGTCGCGATATGGTGGAAGATATCTCTTGGAAAAACCATCGTTGAGTTGTGCGAGTTTCGACAATTGGCGGTCTTATAAAAACAGTAATTTATGTAAATTTACAATTTTCGTATTTGTCTAAAAGAAATATTTAATACACCATATAAAATTTAAAAGAAATTTTGTAGAGTTATACGCTATATGTATTTAGGTCATAATATTATTCAGATCTTCTTAATGAAATATTTCTTTTGCGATTTTTATTTTGATGTAATGAAGAATAAATTAAAAGTCATTATTGGAATTAATCCTTTATACCGTATGTATTAATATAAATATTAGATACCTTACGATTTTAGCTCATGTTTCAGATACGACAATCAAAGGAACATTGTATCAATTCAATAACTACTATTTCACAAAAATGTATGCATAAACATTAACTTTTACAATCTAATCTAATTTATAATATACTAATGGACCGTACGCGAATACATAAGTATTTTTGCATGCGATGGTTATCATGCGAATCTGTAGAATGTGACCTAATTTCTTTCTCTGCGATAAAAGACACGTGTTAAATAGAAAAACATATGTTAAATAGAAAAATTATTACTACAAACATTATCTGTAATTGCTTAACGAACTAATGTAAAACTTGAGCATAAAATAATATTCCTAACAAAAAATAAAAAAGTAACAAAATAATTCTATACTTTATCAGTTTTTTAAGAGAAAAACAATGTAAAAACCCTGGTAGAAATTTCATGCATTTTAACAGTTACTGACCAAGTTACTGAACAAGTTATTTTAACTCTGTCTAGTAATAAAAAATAAAATTACTTATTGTTAGAGCATCCCAATCAAGATGTAACGCTTTGTCTGCAATCACTGCGTACAAAAGATGAGCACGCACAAAATCTAAATCTATTTATTAAATAAAAACAGCATAATAGACTACGCAATATTTTAACTAATAATCTATTAATAACTAGATAATAACTGGCCAATATCTATACAGGTTGTACATATTTTTACCAAGGAAAACTGCTTCAACCACTGAATAAAACACTTATCAAGTTCTTGTCCATTTTCTACGCAATATTGTTACAGCTAATAAAAATACAGTAATACTAGACAGTAACTGGAGAGATGTCCAAGAAAAACTATATTTCTACTAGGGAAATGTTATAGAAAATCTATAAGAAATATAAAATGGAATTTCACAACAATTTAAATTAATCATATTGAACTGTATACAATAATTTTATAAACTTCTTATTTAACTGTATGTTTATTCGTTAAATGAAATGTAACAATATTCATTTCATTTCATTAAATTATAGCTCCAAGGTCTTACGTTATCTATCTCTATTCTATAAAGTATTTTCCACAAATCCACGATGTTATCGTGGCGAAACAATAATAACGTATAATATATACTATTATTTTCTTTGTATCTACATCAAATCGCAGCAGTTCGAACAATTTACCGCTTTGAGTGAAATTACAGTTTTTTACTCCGTCCACAATGAGGGCATTAGCAGTCATATAGCGCGATTGCCTTGTCGAACACCACATTACAATTGTCATAAAACACAACGATCGGATTCTAATTATCAGATCGACCAATACAGCAATATGCGTGAAAATCTCGCAGATCGAATAACCGAATTAAATTCTGGTGCAGAATTAATGCAATTTCAACATTCATTGTAATGTAATTTCAATAGCTGTCATTGTCGGATTCATGCCGATCCGCTTTGTAAATGTGTATGAAAGATATCTTTTAGTCGATTAAAAAATAAATCTCGAAAAAAGAAGGTAAATCACGCAACGAAAGTACGTACTTCCTTCGATTAATACTCATGCATGCTCGCACGTATGAGAAATAGCGCGGTTGCAAGTTCGAGAATCGATATCAACGTTATAGGCGTCTGTGCTCCATTGCGGCGCCATACGTGCAATGTAAAAATCTCGATATCCGACAGCCGTGGTGCTCAACCAGTGACAGTAAAACGCCGAGTCGACGCGTTAAACGAACACGCTGCAAGCGTAATCCTCAACGGAACATTTTGAAATTTTAACGAAGACTGATTTCCGCCCTCTCTTCGACGTTTTTCCATCCGCGATGCCTTTCTGGGGCATCGATCGCAGATTACTTCGTCGGAACTTCAAAACTGATTACTGCGAAGCGAGCGAGATATTTTGTATTGCAAACATGAGAAAGTCAAAGCTACTGCTTTCAATGTATTAACTATTTCCGAAAAAAATATTTCGTAAGTAAAAGGAACGATATATGTGTATCCCAGGTGGCTGCAAAGAATCAGTTAAATGAAAGTTCTTTGAATTATGTTGAAAACGTGACACTCGTTAATAATATTGATCGAGAAAGAATTTTGTTCTATCCAGTAAAGTTAATGATAAAATGGAATATAATTCTTAAAATATAATTGCTGAAACGAAAGATTAATTGTAACGTTAATGTTAAAATGTTCATTATAATATAATTGTTAATAGAACTTGATACACATTAATGAGTTATAATTTCTTCTTTATTTGATGCAAGATAAAAAAAGATTTAACCCACGTTATGTTTTTCTATAAGCACGAAAGTGTCTACTATTGTAGGTAATATTATTCTTTTAACACAATAATATTTAACAGAAATTCGATCAACTCATGTGTATCACATCATTGACAGATACTTCATTGTTCTAGCCTGATAGTCAATCGATCGATGTTAATGCCTTATTGCTTTTCAAAGACACATGCGTGAAATAAACACACGCAGCACAGCACACGTGTGAAATTGGCTACGTTCAGCAGA
Source organism: Mycetomoellerius zeteki (assembly GCF_001594055.1). Classification (NCBI taxonomy): domain Eukaryota; kingdom Metazoa; phylum Arthropoda; class Insecta; order Hymenoptera; family Formicidae; genus Mycetomoellerius; species Mycetomoellerius zeteki. The sequence continues at coordinate 2,452,133 of NW_017256957.1, read as the reverse complement.
GAAAACTAATCAGTTAGTGTTTAGTGATTCTTTAATATGATTGGTTCCTGTACTTAGATCCAACCGGATCCAACGAAGAACTAAAGGCAAGGACCAATCATATTAAAAAATTACTAAGCGCTGATTTATAGTTTTCTCTGCTGAACGCAGCTATTTATTTTTCAATAATAAAGCACTCCAAATTATGAATTGACAAACATATTATGCAACATAAAAATAACAAATTAAAAGTTTTGAGAATCAGTAAGTAATTAATGTCTATTTATTTAAAAAAATATTTAAAATTTTTACGTTTAAAAATTTTGTTTAACAATTAATTATAATAAACCAGGAAAAGAGAGTCGTACACACGATTCTATACATAAGTGGTGCGTTGCTCATTAAGAAACATGATGCTCTATTTTAAAGACCGACTTCTCCGAGAGAGAATATTTTCAGAGAACTCAGTACTCCGGTAATTGAGAAACAGCCACCGGCCATCGTAAAACGTAACGTAGAAAAATACGCAGTGCCCGCAGCAGTTTCGTAGGAAGGCTTTTTCCGTTCGACTGGGAATAACTCACGATCGGTAGGCGATCAGTACGACAGGAGGGGGAGGGTTGAGGACGAGGAAAGGTCCAGAGGCTTGAAATCTAGTCCTTTCGAGAAAATATTTCGCACGAGACCGGCGATAAATCGAATGACTTATTACTACGAGCCGCGTAATCTCGGACTCATTCCAAAGAAATGTGCTACGCCATCGAAAATAGATATGTCGCGGACCAGATCCATTCAAAAACACGACCATGAATTTTACATCAACGCGTTAAGCTAAAGCTAACAGATTCTGAATCGAAATTAAATCGGAACGCTCGGCCGAGGAAGCCAACGAAGAAAAGAGAAGCTGCCCATCATTCTCCACTTACTGCACTGATTGATTTACGACTGACACAATGAAACGAAGACGAGTGAAGCAATAATCGATCAATAAAGATCGCAGCATATTGGTAACGAAAAATATGTAAAAGATATTTTATGATTATTTAATTTACAGATAATTTACAGAAGGATAACTGATAAAAACAGAGATAAAAAAGAAATATACTTCACGAGTTAATTGGATGTAACATATAATTATAATCCTTTTTCAATACGAGGTGGTTTATGAAAGTTAGTCAATCTAGAGCATTCGATTGATAATTTATATACATATATTATTGATAGAATATTTTATATTTTGATATATTTAATGCATACATTTTGAATATTGAAATTTGATGTAGAGAATAATGATAGAGATGTACCTGTAAAAATTTGTCAAAACACTTAATACTGAGGGATTGTTTGGACCAAACAAATTTTATCGCTTTGCTCGACGACCTTTAACACATGAACGATGACGGCGAAGGGATATTAATGCCGCGGCTCCATCTCAACGAACCAATAAATTCCGAGTTTAAATCCGGCGGTTTAACTTTAGTGTTGCTGAACGATCACGCGAGTTCAATCGTCGCACGATATTTCGCTTCCGAATGTTTATCGCGAAACTTCGGTATTCCCGCTAACTTATGATTCCGCATATTTTCTCGCTCGAGTGAAGCCACCTTTAACTTTCTAAATGTATTCGTTGTACTTCAATCGCAAGCCGAGTCAGAAAAGAAAAAGTTTCAGTGTTAAAATATATATCACTTCATTAAAAACAGATATAAATATTTTTTTTCTTTGTTTTTCTTCTTTGTTTCCATAGCATTATACAAAATAATTTATGCATAAAATATTTTAAAACTGCAAAGACTTCAAAATCAAATAAAGAGAGTCTGGGAAAAAATTACAATAGAATTCAGAGTTAATTAGAGAGTTCGAATTTTTTTAACATCTCGTATGTCCTACGTTTGGTCTTCTTTTACAATTTTAGTTTTACTATTTCAGTAATTGTCGAAATTGGATACTGAAATAGTAAAACTAAAATTGTATATTTCAGTATCCAATTTCAACAATTTTGACAAAAAACTTTTTTCGAAAATCATAACAAGTTTCTAACGGTCAAAACCTGTTTCCACAGAGATTAACGTCATAAAATTGTCCTAGAAGAAGGTAATGCCAGCCATGTCGAAACTTTGCTATAGCTGTTCGCGACATGTCGATGTTTTTCCGAGAGAGTTTCTCAAATCATGCGATTTAATCTAACCGAGTACTACACGACTGTAAAACTTCGTTGACCGAACGAAATGCAGTTTTGTCGCGGTTGGGTGCCGCCCGATGCGCTGCCTGGGATGGCAGGTCGCACCGTGGTTACGATTCTATTATACGTTGTACTGTTACTGAACGTGTCATCCGTAATTATGATTGACGAACCGATTTATTATACGCGTATGCGCGTCACTCTTAGCGTAATCAGTTACGCATAAATCATATAAACATCATACTATCCATATATATGTATGTAAATTGCATGTATACCGAGAGATACATATATATATATATATAGGATACAGTCATTATTTTAGAGGTAAAGCCCAGATAAAGCTAAATATCTGAGTTAGCATATGACAGCAATTAGCAAGTCACTAATGCTATTATTAAAGATATATCAAGTGTATAGTCTCTGCAAAAAGTGACAGGAATAAGAAATTTATATTTTTCGTGTAAAAATAAATATTATATACATACAGTTCAATAAAATCAATATTTATGTTTAACAGTACAATTTTATAGTTTAAAAATTTTCTCTCATTTTTTATGTAAATTTTTTTTAAACTCAAACTGTTTACTCCTTATTGAAATAATTTTTTATTTAGATTCTAAATCGCGTCAAATATATATTTTCTATGTTACTTTCAAATACAATATAGAAAAATCTGTAATTCTTCTATATTTCTTTCATTTTGTTAAAAAAATATGTGTAATATAGAGGAAGATCATCCATACCGACATACCACTTCGTTTTTAGACAATATTTCTTAAACAAAAGGTAAAAATACAACTTCAAAAATATAAATACAAACTAAAAAGTGTCTTCTATCACAGATAGTATAAGCAGTTTTTATAATACTGTTTGCAATTTTGCAATAATTAAGTTTTTCGTAAGTTATGCAAAAATGAGCGTCTGACAAAATGGGCTCCAAAACTGACATAGTAGGCAATAATGTGTGTGCCAACACATTCCTATTCTATAAAGAAAACTAATTTATGAAACTATAAACATTTAAAATGACATAATATTATCAATACAGTCACTATTATTTTAATTACGCAATTTGCAAAAGAACACCGTAAGAATTTTTTTTTCGGATTCATAGAATTTGTTTTTAGTTGATTTGGTATAGAAATAAGCCACAAATATATGAAAATTATGAGTTTGTACTTCTTTAATTAGTTAAACAGATCACGTTTTTATTAGTATTAATAAGGTGCAAAGGTTAGTTTCTAAGAAATAAGGGGATGTCGCTTTAGGAGATCTATGTTAGTATCGGTGACCTTCCTCTACATTCTTAACTTGAATTTTGAATGTCTACAATTACTATAGTTATATCTGAGATGACTAGTTTTATTGATGTGTCGATTTCTTATTGTATTTAACACGTTGATCGACTAGAAATGTCTGTAGCAAAAATGGCTTATAATATAAGTCGCGGGAGTGTCGTTCGTTAAATTATGTACTCGTCTAAAGTTATTTTCGGATTTCTATATCAGGACGGAATAGTCGAACGAAGTGACACGAGTTGATAGAAGTCGCCGCGTGCAGAATCTCTTTAATGCAAGCGTCCTTGAATACTAATAGGTGAGGATATGTTATACTTATATACATCTCTTGATTTCATAATAAAATTTTATAGTAATATTAAAAAATCGGCCTCCCGGCCGAGGCATTATTTTTCGCAATAAGTTTTATTACAGTTTTTAAGTTGGGGAATTTGGGGGGATTATTAATTTCAGATTTGATTGCGTTGAAAGTCCGACAACCATATCGGCACGCAATTATCATTTCTGAAAATTAATTCATTTAAATGAATTTACAATAGTTCAACATCTTAACGTTCTGACCGTTATGGCGCTTCTTAATTTAAAATTATTATGTTTAACATTAGCGGTCTTTCAATCTTATTATTGATTAAAAAATTTGTAAAAACCGACTATTATTATTATAGATAAAAAAATTATGCAATTATACATTCTAATTATAAATATTAAAAATCAAAGGTATTGCCTACATCAGCTCTTAAGGGGGGATTTATGGGTCATATCTCGAAATTATCAAAAATATAAAAATTTCATACATTGTGCCATTATTACGTTTAAATATTTGTGTAAAATTTGAACACAATAAGAATTAAATCAAATTTTATATTTATACTGATCAAGTAATAATAAATATTCGTGCAAAAGTTTATTTGGATCCACTTACTCGTTTAAAAGTTATTTATCTAAAATTGCAAAAAATATGGTTATTTTGCTGCATAAAACCATTATAAGCCAAATTATTTGTTTCGTTATTTGAGTTTCAGGGCATATTCACGAGTTAATATCACGGAAATTTTTTTAGTGTGTGTGATATTGGCTAATACATATTAGCTTATTTTGGCTGATTGACTGATATTTTTAACTGATATTGTATTAGCCAAAACATCCATAACTAGATTCATATCTTTTGTCAGAAAATAAGTATTTTGAATAAAAAATTTAGATTCGTATTAAAAAAATATTTAACCGATGAGTAGACAGACTTTATAAAAATCTTGCTATTATATAATAATTATTACGTTGAGAAAAATGTCTGGTTAAAAATAAATGAACCAGAAGTTTCTGATTATATCAATCAGAATTCCGGCTATCTTATAATTAGAATTTAATAGAATTAATCAGGAAATTCTGATTCGTCCATTTTTAACCAGAATTCCAATTAATCCAACCAGAAATTTTTTTTCAATATATAACATTTACTGTAATATTTGATTTTTCAGTAACTGAAACACTTTTGCCACATTATATTAATCATTATAATATATCTTTCAATCGATAGATGTAAAAAGGCTTTCTTTATTCGAATCGTTGAGAGTTCCCTCTCTCGTCAATACCTTCAAGTCGTTCGAAGAAATATCGTTCGTGCTCTTTCGTTTCTGAAATGGCTTAGACGAACGATAAAAAAAATCATAACGCGAGTAATGTCGCGTACATTCTCACAGTAAAATATCGAAAAGTGCGTCTCGGCGAGCTTACCTTGAGGTAGGACGGTGAGCAAGAGGACTATTTGAAGACCGGCGACGATCGTATTATAAAACTTTATTCGCAACTGCGGTAGACCTCTTGCCTGGTGCGCCATGGCAGATGAATTTTGCAGGCCCAGGTCGAGGCGCGACACCGACTTGCCGATGTTCATCTATCCGGTCCCGACGTGCCCCGTCGTGACCGTGATGCACTGCACAATTTTGCGTGTTCACTTTTACACGCAGCGGTCACCGCCGCGAGTATCGCCCGGAAGCGCTTTGTCACCCGCTGCGTCACTGATTATCATCATCGTGCAGGGTGTCACGAGTCGAGTTCAATTCCGCACGAATCGTCCGCTAATCGATACTCGATGCCCTCGCTAACGCACCCCCCGACTTCGCCGTCATAACCAAGCGTTCTTCCGCGCGCCTCGGTTGTGCGTATTTCGCGAGGTCTCGATCGCTGAAAGGTGGCGACGTTTTATTGTTTGCAGAGAGAACGCGCTACGTTCGCGCGACGGTGCTTCCCAACGTTTCGAGCATTCTCACGAGGGATTCTGAAAATAATGATTAAGTACGTGTGAACGACCCCTTCGCACCCACTTCCCATCGTGTGCGGCGTCGTTTCACGGCATACATTTGCGTTATCTTTTGAATTCAGCGAGATCGCTTTCAGTTGTTAATGCGGGCTGAAATACTCGCTGGCGAATCCTAATTACAACTTCTTAATCATGCGTTAGTTAGAAGCTCGAAAGCTTCCTTGGCTAAAGAATCATGCATCAATCAAGATTTTAGATGTATGTCAGATTAAAAATTAGTCAGCTCGTCAAGATATAATTATTCTAGTGATGTAAAATATATCACTTAGATTTTCTAATGTGATACTCAAGCAAAATATATTCGAGAATATAATATAATATACTATCTATAGATCTTATTCCTATTTTAAATACTGTAATTTAATGTTTAATACAACTCGGAATTTTAATAAAACATTAATTCGATATTAAATTTCGAAAAAATGAAAGTTTTTTTTTTTTTTTTTTTTCAAAATTTATATATGGGAATAAAATTTTGATAAAAATATCTGGAGCATGTTTCGTAAATGTAAATTAAAATTATGCACAAAGTTTATGCAATTCAAATACTATTTGCTGCGAGATAGTGAAATGACGCTCATTTGAATGTATTGTCATCTATTGCGATACTTTTTTCCGCTTTATAACAGTTGCGAATGTCGTTATTGGCATCGAAAACTTAGGTGATTTACAAGCGGGGCGGTTGATTTACTATTTCACTATCAGCAAGAAGAGATTTCTTGTATTCCCCTTGGAAAAACGTGCCGCGACTGAAAATGATCGGTTTCTCTAAACCCCGATATCGTAAATTTTTCATTTTCTTGATGAGATCGAAAGAATTATTAACACAATTGAAACATATGCAGACTCATAAATCAATCTTTACGAGCTAGACCAATCTTTTATAATCAAATAATTCATTAATATTATTACGAGAAAATATATAAAAGAACCCAATTATATTCGATGTAACGTATATTCAATTATATTCAATATAATTAAAATATTGTGTGTGTGTGAATTTAAACAAAATCTTCAAAGACAAAAATGTAATACATTATATTATAATTTTATATTATCAAAAAAAGTTGAATACGTCGTCATATCTTGTTGTATACAAAAAATATTTTTATTTAAATAAACAAAGACATGTTTAAAAAATAAAAAGATAGAAATTAATAATCTTGCTATTGTCTTTCGTGCTTTAAAAAAGTATACGACACGCGAGAGCGCATTATAGTTTTTTCTTCTCGCGCATTTATTTTCACATGCAACATCACCGAATTACACTATTAATAAGCATTTTCATATTTCGTCGTAACAGTGCGCGAATTAATTAGCAACCCTTTCCACGCAACCGATCAGCCATTGATCACGAGTCCAGTATTACGATGACCTATTTATCGGAGGGAGTGCATTAAATGGCACGCCATTACCGCGGTTTCTGCCAATCGACACAGGTAGCAATTTTTCCATTGTCTCGCATGCCTTAGAGAAGCAACAATGGCGCGAGTTTTAATCTTACAGGAAATGCGTCTGTGGAGTTTTGACGCTTCGACTAGTTTTGATACGAAAACGTACCCAAGACTATATACGGTATCTTGCACGCGGTATCGATCATTCATCAATTACGCACATGTCGCAGAGGTTTGGCGTGCATTCCGTAAACGTATCGCCGGACTCTCGTCGATACGACACAGCAAATCTTGCCTCGAAATTTGCGAGAGCCCGCGCCCGGTTTACAGGTGTCCGTGGCGACTACGCTTCCTCATTCGATACCGAATGCTGCCGTTCTCCCCCACGCGGCGGCGTTCATCGTTACGAGTACTCTCACCCCGTTCTCAACCGACACTGGGGCTCACTTCGTTATTCGCTGATACCCACCAAGTCGATGGTTCGATCAAAATTTCCGGTTGCGAACGCGAAATAACGTATAGCTACGGACAATACGCTCAATATTTGCACAAACTTGTAAAATGATTTTTTTTTTTATACAATGTAGGATTCGCCAGAAGAGTCCACAGTGAACTATCTTGCTATTTCAAGATTCTCTCTACGTGCAGAAATTATTTTGTCGACACCAATGACTAACGCTCGATGAATCCAAAGACTAACTGTAATACCGCGAACGATACCGCGGTTATTTTTCGCGATTGGCTTCTCGAGTCGCAAGCACGCTGCCGTGAGATTTCCGACCTATGTCTCTCTCTCTCTCTCTCTCTCTCTCTCTCTCTCTCTCTCTCACTCACTCACTCACTCACTCACTCACTCACTCACTCACTCACTCACTCACACACTAACACACACACATACACACTCTCTCTCTCTCTCTCTTTCTCTCTCGGCGAGTCTCGAGAGGGGCGCGGGTGTACTATCGCGACTCCTGGCAGCAGCACGGACCTGCGTTCGCGGCCTGGCCGGCGATCGTCTTCCTCGTCTCACTACAGTCCACCGCACGTTCCATCCTCCCGCGGAACAGCACCACCACCTCCGCCTCCTTCGCTGCCTCCTACTTCACCGGAGCGCAACACGGTGTTGCCTGGTATCTAGGCAACTTCGCGGAGCGTGGCTGCTCCCTCTGCCAGCAGCCCGTTCCACATAGGCAACGAATTCGCCGTTCTCTTCGCCGTTCTTGCTCGCGCGCGGCTTCAGTTTTCTTCTTTTCCTATAATTTCTGCTCTATTCTCGCACTGCCTCTCTTTCTCTCTACCTCTCTTTTTCTCGTCGCACTCGTTTCCTTCAACACGGATCACGCGTACGAGCGAATATGCATTCTCGTTTTCGCTCTTCCTGTCCTGTTGCGGCTATCCCTCCTTTTTCTCCGCACTCCCATCCGCCTCGTCCTCGTCGTTCTGCTTGCGCTACTTGCTTTGATCCTTTATCCGTAATTGCTTTCATCCGGCGAAGTCGTACCTCCTGCGGGTACGATTCTATCTCGCATCATGGGCACCAGGTTCAACACGAACGAGATGCGAACACGAGTAATCCGTAATGATGAATACCGGCGACTGTGACGACGAGCACGAAGATGAAGAGACGTGTAACCTCCCGTATAAGCCGCACGCACAGAGTGTACGCCGCGAAGTTCGGCCGAACGTGGCAACTCGCGCTAGACTGAGACAGCGGTTGGCAAAAGGGAAGACCAGAGAAACAGGAATGGAGAAAAAGAGGTGATGGAAAATAAGACAAAGAGATAAAAAGAGAGAAAGAGAGGGATTGGACACACGGGGGATGGAGAAAACCGCCTCGTCCCTGCGAACGGGTGTCCGAACCGGAAACCGAAACCCCTGAAAAAGGAGGCGGTCGGGGTCGTGTACGAGCTGCCGGTCGAGCTCTCGCGACTCGCAGCCACCGCCGCGATATAGACGCGAGGAGCGCTCCCCACGATGGCCATAACCCTCCTCCGCCACTTCCACCTCCGGAGAATCCACCCTCTCCAACGCCCCTACCTCCCGTGGCCACCTCCAGTTCCCACTACGATTTCGCGGGAGGCTGCGGACTGGACCAGCACGCAACCAGCGTGATCCCCACCACATTGCCAGAGTACCAGGGTAGTAGACTTGGGGGTGCGAAGACGCGGGGAGAGGAAGGTATCGCAGGGCTCGAGGGGGCGCGAGAAGGCGGGTGAGAACGGCGGTCCGGGAGCGGAGGAGAGAGCCGGAGGACAGCATCCCCGAAGCCCACCCCACAGATCAATATTGTGCCCACCACCATGTACCGGAGAACTTGCCTCATCTCTCTCGAATAACCGTAGCGCGCCACATGCCTCATCTCTCTTACCCCTAACCGCCCCCTTGCGAACTCCCGTAGCTCACGGCCGTTGCCGTGTATTGCGCACTCTATCTCTCTCCTCTCTTTCTCTCTCCCCACCTCTCTTCCTCTCCTACCCCTTCTTCACCTATATTCTCGCCTTCCCTCTCAAGGGTAAGCGCGCGCGAGGGTGTACGTTGATTCTATCGCGAACCGTCGCAAACGATGCTGGAGCATGGTCCAAGTCCGCTAAGGGGGATTAGCCTCGGCGGTCGAGATCCCAGGGACGGCATAGTTTCGGTGCACCTATAGGGTGTCGACGCGAAAGATAAGTACAGCGCGGATAGATGTCGGAATTGACAGATGAATCGATTGTTATCGAAGTTGTTGAGAAAACCAGTGTTTAAGACGAGGTCGACCAGATGGTTGATGGATGGACAAAATGTTACTCTATACACATACATATGTATAGAGTATGTATATATATCCATGTTTCGCATGATTGTTTGTCAATTAAAAGTTTTACAAAAGAAAACTAAATGACCTTCTTTGCAATTCTTGAGTATAAAAAGTTGAACGTGCTGTAAAGTTATGATAGGTTTAAAAAGTGTAATTAAGTTGAACGAGTTAAGTTGAATATTCTTTTACGGTTTTTCCTTCTTAATTTAAAAAATTTAGTAAAAATAATCATATTTTATGTAGACAATTTTTTAATATTGATTAAAAGATGTAATCTGCTCTATTATATTTACAACATATATACATGGTGTTCGGTAAGTTTTGACAAAGTGCTTGTGTGTAGATAAAGCGGACTAAACTGAGTCGAAAAGTCCTCTATCAATTGCAAATTTCGCAATTTTTTTTTTAGTTATCGCATTTTTTTAGTTATTGCCTCTATAAAATAACTTTAAGATATCTTTAAAAGTTCACTAAGAAACATCTCTAAGATATTTCATTAAAAACTCTGGAAGAAATTTTAAAGTTGTCTTATGCGACGATTTTACTCCACTTATTCGATAATCTGTAGAAATTAATATCTTGTTCATTATTGCGAAAATGGTAGAGGATTTTTCGGCTCGTTTAATCTGCTCTATCTACACAAGAGCGCTTTGTCAAAATTTACCAGACACCCTGTATATGTACACCCTCTCTCTCTCTCTTTCTATATATATATATAGCTACACTATCCTATAATTATTCATTAAAAACGATAACAGTAACATCAATATTTTAATATATCAATAATTTCTTATTTAACATAATTGCTATACAGAGAATGTGTGATGTTACACATATATCATCAAGTGAGAAATTATTCATGTAATATCATTCCTGATGTTTATAATGTGTGCATATTATAATATAATGTAATATATCTTAGCGTATTATAAATAAATATGTTTTAGAAAATTGAATAATAAATATGCTATTATAAATAATTGGCATAAAATACTGTTTTATTGTTAATTATTTTATTTTATTTAATATATCTTAAATGAGATGTGAGGAATTCTCAATGTAATAAAATGATACAGGTAGTTCTCTTACCAACAGCTGTTTACTAACAAGTTTGCAGACAAATTACACAAGGCGCTTCAGTCAGACGAAACTTGTAATTCGATAAAAATAGAATGCTGTATTTCAATAGTTTTCTTTGAAAAATTTTTATATTATTTGATAGAAGTTGCTTGATAAGAAATAGGTATATACATTTATTTTTGTGATCCCATCCATAAGCAATTTTGTTTAAACTATTGTTGATAATGTAGCTCTTTCTTCAAAAAAACCTTCAAACTACATTATCGAAGTATGAAAATGCAGTGAATCCACATGCTTTACAATCGATAACGGTTATACCGAGCTTTATACTATAAAACTCTCATAATAACATTTCTCTTAAGAGTATTTTAGTCGAAAAAAGAAATTTCTTCAGTGTAGGAGGTTTCGAATGTAACGAGAGAAAGAAAAACATTAACTGAAAATATTCTACCTATACTTATATTTTCTTATAAAAAATATCTTTAATATAATGTAAATAAAAATTTAATATCAACCATATATGATTAGAACCATTCTCGCAATTATTATCTTCAGTATTTCTTTTTTATTTGCGTGATATTGTTTCAATATTATCTATCATTTTTTAGATCATAGCATAGTTTTAATTCAGATTACTTCAGAACTGACTAATTTGATATGAAATAGTTATAATAATCAGAAAAACGATGAATGGCCTAAAGTACAATCAATAAAACTTATTTATTCATCAATGTTACTCACTGATTTTACGTAATAATAGCATGGTCTGAATAAATTACATTAATAATTAATATCTACATAACTATATCTAATAACACTGATTAAAGTTCTCATTATACAATGGAACTGCAATTAACAATTTGTAATCAGCCATAAATAACAAACTTAGATAAGTACATACAATCTAATCATTAGATATACAGTGTTTTCCTAACTATTCTACAATTATAACTAATAATTAAACAATATCCATTATTTTATATGTATTGTCCAAATATGTAAAGTCGAAATATTCTACATGAACTACGACACAACAGTATGATGTACTTAATGGGACATTATCGTTATAAGTGTCCACGATAAAGTCCACGAGCGAGTAACGAGCAGTAAGAAACAGAAGAGGAGGAGGAGGGAGAGATTCAGGGATTCAACGTTTTCCTTCATATATACGAGGTCGTTTACTCATTGTTATAACTTCCTTAGAAGCCATTACAAAGACGCGCGCTTCTCCATTCTAAGATAATTCGGCTGACACAAAGCACACAGCTACCCAAAGTTCACGAAGGGAAGAGAGAGAGCGGGCAATTTGCCATACGCTACATTAAATTTCACAAAAGCGGAAAGCGCTTGCCACGCGAACGTAAACACTAATCAAAACTATGTTTCTAGAGCGTGTTAGGCATCGCATTTGTACTCGTACCATTTAGAGCAACATCGAATACAATTACCTACCTACTCAGTATGCTAATTATCGCAAGACCGCCAGACATGATAATATATCGTCATCTTGCTCGCGCCGTTCCGAGATGGTCAAGGCTGAGATTCTCCTTCTTGTTTCCCAGCGAAACAATGCGCTCATAAATTCGTTCGTTCCGACAAATTAATCACAGAAAAAAATCATTCAGATGCAAATTTTTGCATGCTTTAACCTCTAACTTTATGCTCTTCATTAACATACTCCGAGAAGCAGAAGTGAATTATTGAAACGACTAATTGTCTATCGGCTGAGATACCCATAAATATTGATAGTAAAAAAGAGATTCCGACCTGGCACATCTATTAAAAAATAGTGAAAGCACGTACGAATCTGTTCATTCGTCTCGGTGATTATCGCGCTACGACCAGCAAGTGGGTCTCTTGCGGGATTAGTTCAGAATGGTCAAGGCTACGGCTGAGACGGACGAACGGGCACGAAGAATGAGCGATGTTTTGTAGAAAGCAGGTATACACAAGCAGGAAGGGAAAGGTTGCACCTGGCAACCCCAAGATAGAACCTAAACTCACGCCTCGCAGGCACGTCTCTCTCTCCACACGGTCCGGCCCATCCCACTCTCCACGGTCCATTCCTTACAGCCGGCCGTCCGTCCCTCTTTGAGAACCAGCCTGCTGGCCATGCACTCGCCCAAAATAACAGAAATTGTGGAGAAATCAGCGTTCCCCATGGACCGTCCTTGCGGACCATTGTGGCGCCTCGAGGAGCAACGAAGGTTCCTCGTCGAGATGGAACGTTATTGTGTGTCGCTGAGTTTTCGCTTCTTTGGATCGTTCTCGCATTACCCAAGGGTGGTTTGACTTCTGGGCCCTTTTCAATCTCATTGCACTTTAATGCCGATTGCACGAGGCACCAGGTGTCACGATAGTATCCCCTGACGTATCCCTCGCTTGTTCGCTTGATCGCTCGCTTGCTCGCGCTATCGCTCGTGGACTTTTATTTACGATGCGCGACGAATCCGATGCGGAACGCTCGGTTAAATGCACGCGGGGACAAAGTTCTCTCGTGTGTGCTCGAGGGGGTGAAGCAAAACCGCTAGCGATCGACCCGGGGTTCTCTCTCCCCGAACTTTGGGGTCAAACATTCGACGCTAGAAACGTCTATTTGGGTCACTCGGTTTGCGAACAGATCACTCGGAACTTTTGCGCAGTTGACGTATCCGGGACGGAATGTGTGTGATCTGTGCAAATATGTGTTTTCCAAGCTTTACTTCGAATGAACGAAAATGTTAACGCCTTCTCTTATCTAACCGCGAGTCTACGTATGATTTTGTAGTCGATACCATCTGTTATAATGGAAATAAAACTTCGAAACTCTTTCATGGATGTTCAATATATGTATAAAAAACGGAACATATGGTGTACAAAGTTACTTTTAATTTAAATACACGTATTTCAATCTTGTCTAACAAATAATGTCCTAAGTAAATCAAAACGTATTTTAAGGATAAATTATTTAACGAATAGTCTATATTTTTTTAGCGAAAATGTCAAGAGAGATCATCGTATCGATACTTTCCAATTTGAAAATTTCATTTCTGGGTGAGTAAACTTCAACTAGAATTCCTCTTAAAGTAACATATTTCAGAGAGAAATCAACCGAGGAATAAAAAATTTTTTTTTGTCATTTATTTAAATAATATTTGATTATATAATATTATATTAATATATAATATTTTAACTGTAAAAAGTACGCGATGTATAATATTATAGTTACACATCTTTTCTCTCAGTCTTCTTACAAATTTTTTATAAGAATTTATTTAAAAAAACGTTTTTTTAATAATAATAAGGAAGAATAAAATTGATTAATTGAGAGGAAGAGAAAAATAAGGGGACTAAATAAAATCTGGTGCAAAATGTTGCAGTATTAGTCATCAAAGTCAAAGTGGGTTACTTTTTTTGAGTTAATCAATGTTACAATCAGCTGACTTCTTACTTACGAGATCATAAATTATTTCGCTAACCTCGTGATGTATATGCTTGACCGACTTCGATTATTACAGAAACGGAATATGATTAACTTTGCACTTTTACATCAGAGACGTTTACGAGCGGTGCGAAAGTGTACGAGGAAGGGCGTTAATCGCATTTATTCTTGTCTTACTAACTCTTTTCAGCTGTCGCGTGTCACGGCGATAAAGTTTGCGGGGATAGAACACCTCGCATACATTCAGCTCTCTGCAAAATTATGCACTATGTCGATGCAGATCCGTCACGACAGGGTTATTTTTATTGATTGCCTTTTCGGTCACGCGAAAGACGCAATTTCAACATCGGCCAATTTTACCGAGAAGATTTATATTTGCGATCCAATAATTAACTGATGTCAATTATCCCCTCTACATTTCGTATCAAATGATATTTCGAAGATACGTTTTGTATATTTCAATCAAACAGAATTAAAAGTGTGCCATCACGAGTCAATCATCACAGGTTGTACGCAAGTAAGATATTATTTATTTCGACATAATTATTATCCATATAATTATTGTCAAGTCATTTAATAACTATATTCAATACGTTCGCTTCAATCGTGATCGAAGATTTTTTACACAGATCACTAATTAATTATTAAGATGTGTAGAATGTGTTCGAATTAATATAGGGTAACTTCGGCAAATACGCCGCGCTGGGATTTACGCCGTAGAAGTAAAAAAAAATAGGAGGAGTAGGGATAATTTTCTCGCAACTACTCTGTTATACGCCTTTATGTTATATTAGTATTGAGTTATAATTTCAACATCTTACTATTAATATTAATGAAATTATTATGAGTTGAATTGATTTGTCACTGTAATAAGTAGCGCCATCATAAATTATAATCTACATAAAATGATTATTGTAGGGCATGTACACAAGACCTAGTGGTTATTTCGTGTTACATACGTGTAGAGGAATAAATAAAGCATGATGTATAGCAAAATATAAGTGCTTTGCTTTCGTATTCTTTGTTTAGTTTGTTATCTTGTATATCCCACCTGTTTGGGATATACGGCATTTTTAGCGGGCGGGATTTATGCTCAAAGCATACAAAGTGCGCAGATTGAAATCAGTGCACTAAATGCAATAAACGCATTACATGAAATATATACCTCTTGTTATGACACTTCTAATATATATAGGAAGATTGTAATTATTATTTATTACTTCATATACATATTTATCATTTTTATTTCTTAATAAAACTTTACAAACGCATTTTATAAGTTATTGTGTCATTTTATGTCTTATTTATATGCATTATTTGTAAATTTTTTATGAGCCGTACATACATACCCCTCCCCTGCCCTTATGAGTAGCCATATATCCCACTTCTATTCCTATGGAATATATGGCAAAAATGCAAGGGTTTCAAAAAGTTTATTTTTTAATACGAAAAATAAATATTTCGGATTTCTAATATTTTTTCATAGTAGTAAACACTACAAAGTTTTTATTGATATAATTCGTTTATTTTAAACATAGTAAATAATACTTAATAAATTAAGTTTTTGATAGGTGCGGCGTATATATCGGAGTTACCCTAAATGCCTCCTTAATCTCGCTAATTGTAAAACTTGAGACGAAAAGAGTAGGCTCCTATGAACCCCACTTCGAGTCTGATGACAAGTGACGAAGAAAAGTATTCATTAAGAGAGCACGCTTTTTTTTACTGTTCCTCACAATGAGTTACGAAGAGACATAATAGAGAAAAAGAGAAAGAGCGAAAGAGGACTTGATGTAAAAAAGCCGAGTGTAGTAGAACGCTAAGTAGAATGAGTAGAGAAACGTGTCTCGGTGCGTGAGGTACTCATTTGGGAGAGAAACCTCTCTCCCGTCTCTCTCCTTGCTTTCCTTCCTCTCTGTTCTTTCCATCCTTCTTTGTCTCTCGCCACGTCTGTATATCCCGGAATACTAATGATGCTGCGAGAAAATCCGCCCGGTAGTAACCCAAAGGTACCTACGGTTACTTGCAAAGTTTTCGCTTTATGTGCCAACTCGCAGGTTCGTATGTACGTACTTCGAAGGCGCCTCGCTAAACGCCGTAACGTCCGTCGCGTTTCATAAATTAGGAAGAACATTCCTCCTGGGAGGACAAACCCTCCGAAACTCGACACGGAAATAGAAGACGTACTCTCTAGCACGGCATGAACCGGTTATGGTCGTAGGGGGAATACGATTGTTTAACAATGGCATACGTAAAAGGAGGCAATGCTACGGCAAACAAAGTAGCGAGAACATCTCGCGTGGCTTGTAGCGTTATGCCAAATTGCGCGGATGTCGGACGGCACGGTAGCAATAACTGCGGTTATATAATAAGCAGACCATTCTACCAAAATTAATTAACTACCGTATGAATTCCAAGGGAGTTCGGACACATTCAAGTTTATTCCCTATTTTACGATGATGCGGGATGTAATATCGGATGGATGTATGTTTCTAATGTAATTTTTTCATAATTTTTTTGCGCTATTATAAAGTTTAAAATCAGGATTTTTTCAGTATGGTGCGATTTAGGCAACGAATTTCCTCGTTGCCTAAATCGCACCATACTGAAAAAATCCTGATTTTAAACGTTATAATAGCGCAAAAAAATTATGAAAAAAATTACATAAGAAAAGAAAAAAATTGTATCTTATTATGCTGTTAAAAATTTAAGAATATTTTTTCGTAATTTCTGGAATATATGATAATTTCAAGAAGTAATTTAAGGAGTTTCGTGAAATAAAATGAACACTTCGTAGATTACAATATACATTTTTACATAATAACGAATGGAATAAAAATGTAAGAAATGGAAAAATATTAGGTAATGAGCGATTTAAGAAGTTAGATTATGGTGCGATTTATAATAGGAAACTAGAGCATTTTTTAAGCTTTTGTTTATTTTATCTATAAAGAAAATGTAAAGTAAACTTTAATCCTATTAATTTAATTTTAATAATATTCTAATCACGCCAAATAGTCAAGACTTAGGCTATTTAAGTTATATTTTCTGTAATTCTGCTATGAAATACGTTGAAAAATAGCACAACGCTATCACGATTTTTTTATTTATCTAAATAACAACACTCTTGTTGCACTTTATGTCACGAGCATAACAGAGTAGCATTACAGTATCACGTAGTTCTTAAATAATCTGTAAGAAAGTATATAAATACAATAATTGAATTTTTAAGCGAGGTAGTGCGATTTAAGAGTCGGTGCGATTTCGGCAACTTTACCCTATATTGCGAGGTCGGTGAATTAGCCACCAAGATTAGTCTCTGATAAAATTACTGTATTGTTTTTATTGCAGAACGCAGCTTTCGCTCTTTTCCTCTTGAACGAGCAAAAAATAAAAGCAATATCAAGTAGAGTTAAACGTTCCAGGAAATTAATAATTTCTACGAAAATAAGGGATGCGGAGTTCTTTTGATCATCGAATTGGAAGCGACTGTTCCGTCGGACGTGGGACTAATAAACGAGATCCTGAAGGTTAGCTCTAACAAAAAATCCGACAAATCTTTCTTTTTCAATCAAACGCACTGCTAATTTCTTCCAAGAACTTTGCTATTCGTCGACAAAAACTATGTAATATACGATATTCACTATGCAGTTCATTATGTAATTTTTTTTGTATAAGGATATCGCATACACAAACAAGATAAAAAGTTCGTATTCCATAAAAAAATCCAGTACGTTGAAATACATTTAATTCCTAAAAGAGCGATCTTTTTACGCATCATGACGTGAATTATCGCGAATCCTCTGAAGCTTAAAAAACGTACAGTCATATCTTAAGTAAATTCGCTATCATTTAAGATAAACTACGATTTAACACAGATGGATTCATTTTAATAATCTCATAAATTTTAATACCGTAGGGCATTAGTAAAGTTATCCTTTAATTTATATTTAATGTCTGCCAGTGCAAATTAATATAATTTTACGTATAACGTCAAAATATTTCGTAAAAAAACTGATATTCAAATATAAATCTAATGAAACAATAATTAATTATTAAAAAACAAATAAAGAATATGTAATTTCCTTACTTCAAAAGTGACAATTCAAAAAATGATTTTCAAGTTATTACTATGAATGAGTTAGGTATAATTTTCTAAAACTTTTAGAGTAAAATCTCACTCTTAAAGATTGAAAATTGTGCCATTCTTTTTCAAGAATGGCTCAATTTCCACAATTTAGAGTGAGATTCCATCTTCTAAGAATTTAGAGAGTAAAAATTGCTCTATCAATCATCAAAAACAAACTAACTTAACTTCACAGTGTCCGCTCACCAAATAACACTTGTGTTGTTCTTAAGATTCAAAGAGATCATATCTTCTGAAAAAGTATAATAAAACATATTAAGTTGAATCATTTTTATAAATAAAAAGAGTCTTCTACGGAAAACATTTAGAATTAAAAAATTTTTAGTGATCACAGTTTGAAAATAAAAAATTGTTTTATTTAGAATTTAAGAGAGAGCTGCTGCCGAATGCGTACTAGTTGTCTGAATCGTACTCGTCAATATTTTTTATTATCACTTAATACAAGCAACATTCAGTAACCAAAATATAAATTAAACAAGAAATGAGTAATATATAAATAAAAATTTAATAGATTACATCTTGTTTTATGAATGTTAGCAGTATTTTAAAAAAATAAATACATCCGATATCAATTAATTTTTGATCCATTTATGTAACTGATAATAATGTAATCATGCAATTTTGTTTTGAATTTTCGTATTTTTATAAAAAAAGGTTTTTTGTAAAATATTTTACATTTATTGTATGCATATACATATACATTTGTAATTATTATAAGGATTAAATCGATACTTTTATAAAATCTATCAAATTTCCTAAATCGTACACAAGATAAAACTGATAATTAACAATAAAACTAACAATTAATGTGAAAAATATCAATTGCAAACATAAATTCAAGTTTTATTAGTTTTATTATTAATTTTATAAAGTTAGTTTTATTTCAATCTCCTTGTTTTTTCATTACTGTTATTTAATCATTATTAAATACTCGATTTTTCGATAAATTATTAAAATTTAGATATTAGTTAATTATTGCGTATTAGTCAATGATTTTTTTTGTTAATCTTATATTTAAATAATTATATAAAAATAATTGATTTCATTCATAAATTCAATACTTTCAAAAAAGATTTAGAAGATTTAGGTACAGGTACAATTTAAATGACCGGTTAAATCGTATATTTTGCAGCATGTTACAAAGAAATTAACTTATAACAAATTAATTTGTTATTGATGAAAAGATAAACATGTAATAATTCGCCGAAATATCAAGCTACAATTTCGAATATTTATTTACAAACAAATCAGTATAGAAATAAACATTGAAAATTCCAATTTCAAATAGAAAATATAATAAAAAATAACTTAAGTTATTTTTACCACTTACGTGGTAACACATGACGATTAACGCATTCGGCACACACAACTTTCCCGTAGTTATGTTAGTTCATTAAGGTAAATACAAACTGTTGATATTTCGAGTTATGTCATCTTTGAGGAATTATTCCGGATTACTTGTTAGTATAACTGTTGTATAATTTTGTAAGATATTAAAATCGACATTCAAAAAGAGTGATTTTTTTAAGGTTTTTCTACGATTATGTAAAACGAAAATATATGATAAAAATGACATTCGGTCATGTTTTTAAAAGTATATTCTTTTTGTCGATATTATTCAGTCAATAATTTTCTGTTAAATTAAGAAATAGTTTTTTCTTTTTTGAAAAGCTCCTTTTTAATCGTGTCACTTTTGAAATAAGAGAAAAATATTAATTATCAATAATTTATTGTTGATTCTCATTTATATCAATTACCATATAAAGTGTAAACATAATTATATCCATAATAGGATTGCTCGATGGTAACTCCTGTTAGTGATTTATATAGGGTTAATCAGAGACTCAAGGATCCCCAAACAAACAAAAGACCCTAACTTACATGAGGGAAATTTCATTTCCAGTCTTTGTGGAACTTAGATAGCCGATTTGCCCGAACGCATAAATAAGAAATGAGACACATGACGGCGCATTTATCCGGCGAGCAAAAAAATATGCTCGTCTTGCTAGCGCGCGCGCGGGCACGACGAAAATTTATCGAAAGCCGTTCTGACGGAACTATTCGTTCCCGGAAGTGGTCGGAAACTAGTTCGACATTCAATTTCTCTCCACGAGACGATTTGTCCATCACCGCCGTCGACCGAGGTGCGACCTCGGGATTCCATATCGTACCCAACGACTCGCATCCGTCAGATAAGTTTCGTTTTCAATCCCCCCAATCTTTCCCTTGTCCTCTCTTTCTCTCCCCTCTCATATGAAAACTAAGTACGAAGTATAAGCGAGCTTCAAAAGCGGATGCTTAAACTGCGGAAGAGC
>NW_017256957.1:2382262-2431190 GCF_001594055.1 Mycetomoellerius zeteki | reverse complement strand
CTAGCTGCTTCTCGTTTAACTAGATACGAAATCCGATGAAATTCACGCGAATATCGCAAAAACTCCGTTCTGCACCTGAAGTTTTTCGTTTATTATTGTGTGTACAATACCTTCTATCGTTCCGACCGAGTGTTTCGATTGGTCCAAAAGGAGCCTGTAAAGCTAATAAGACTCTCCGTTATCTACGTTGCTTATTGTTGAACGACGTTCTGAAATTGACTGGAAACTATTTACTATACTCTACTCGTTGGTGAATGACACAATATTGTTCCTTCTGTTTTCTCTACACATCGAAAAATTTCTTCGCTATTACCTCGGAGATTGCTAGGATAGATTAAAAAAAAAAAAAGCACACGACTGCTCTGATTAAGGCGCTTTTTGCGAGACCTGCACGACGCACAATAATTTTCGTCCAGCCAATTTCGGAGAGAATCTCCATTGTAATCGGCAGTGGTGCGATGCTGTTCATAAATCATGACCGAACAAACGATTTGTAATCCGTACCCGTGGCGTACCGACGGACATTGCAAATCTATCGATCAATGATGCCGCGATAGCGATTCGTGTTTTAATTCTGACAAGAATGTGAGATCAAACTGAATTTGTGGAAGAGTATCAAATTTTAAAGATATTTCGTTGATAATTATTCTACAGTGATAATTACTCATAATTTAAAATCAATTATCGATAATTTACATATTTTTTGTTAATGTTATTTCGATCTTCATGGAAACGAACAAACGTCTGTTTTATTGACCAAATACGCTTGTTACTAAATATCTCTAGTATATGTATATCTGTACGTACGCTCGTTTATAATATTTATAAGGCGTCATCGTATCTCTAATAGGAGTGTATGATATTTTCATGCCCCAGACACTCGGATTTACCGTGATGCATGCGTTCTGTATATGCGCGCGCGCGCTCTTTTGGCGATGGAGAATCGATTGGACACCGTCGTCTCGCCTCCTGTAAGTCACAGTAAATATAGCGAATAGCGAGTCGAAATTCGAAGCTAGGATGGCGGAAAATATGCAACGGGAAAACTAAGAATCGGCAGAAAATTTTAATTAAAATCCCGAATCTGGGTTAAAAGAAATTTAATTAAAAACAAGAAAAGTAGAAATCAAACGTTATAAACGGCCTCGCGAATCGCAATTTACTCCCAGTTATTTATTTATATTTACTTCTTACGGTAACGCGATTCGCAATGGTATTAAATCCGCTGGCGTGTTCGACGCGCGACAAGTACGAACGGGAAATATAAACGCGTCTAGTTAATGAGCTATCGATTCGAACGAGAGAGAGAGAGAGAGAGAGAGAGAGAGAGAGAGAGAGAGAGAAAAGGGCCGTTTTGCGATTTTATACGCACGGCAATGTGTCAGCGATCAATCATAATTACGGGATCGTTTGCCGATGCGTGTGTCGCGAAATATCATTGCGAGAGTTCATCGAGCGAGATATTACGAGCGCGTCGGTGGAACCTTCGCAAGAATGTAACCAGCCGGTATGACAAATCGTCTACATGCCATGCGCAAATCCAATTTTACGAAGCACGATCCCGGTGGATGGAAGTGCATCGGCAACGTCGAGGGACACCACGCAATACGCTCGGTCTCAGGCATGACGGCGGCTGAATTCCGCCGGGAGTGCAAGCTTTTGGCGACTTAGCCTGGTCGCCCTTGGTTGGCGGTAAGGGAGATGTATACCGGAGAAGTCAGGAGGGTGGCACGAGATACCCTCTCGAGGACGGGAAGCGCGTTTCAAGCTAGCGATGGGAACAAGACGAGACGGATACCAGACTCGATCACAGAGGATGCAACGAACAATGTTCGAGATGTTGCTCGATCTGCGCGCGAGTGTTTTACGAACCTGTAAACCCGGGAATTTCGGCAATCTCGAAAATCACGGGGAGGATATTGATAGTGCAAGAAGTCGTCCGGAAGAGTCTTTTGATTCTATCATTCTTTCTGACAGCGTCGGAAATTCCGGCGACTTTTGAAAAGTTGGGAAATGTCCAACGTCAAGTAGGACTTTGACGATCTTCGATCGCCCAAGTTTGTTGACATTGGCTGCAGAATTCGGGAGAGTGCCCGTCGCTATTGAAAACTTCATAGTTAACGGCGCGGATGAAAAATCGTGAACGCACCGTCTGGAATCTTGAATCTGCACTTGGCAGTCGATGGTATTCTACACCATCACTGCCGGTGGTACAATCTCAACTTCGTCCCCTTCGAAGATTTTTGTGAAAAAGAATCGTATGGAAAACGGAAGTAACGTTGAGCATCGATGAGGACGGCATGCAAAATGTGCAAAATGTGCGTTCCTACAAATAAATTACCGTTTTTTACGGTTCCATTTGACTTTGCGAATAACTGCCTCTTGACCGCTGTGACTTATGTGTCGCTTAGCAATAATTCTTCTCTCGGACCGACCGCTCGCCCACGTCGTGCGAAGGTTAATGGTTAGATGCTCTTATGCAATTTGAGTTAATAATTAAGAGTCTTCAAGAACAAAGATGTCAAAATATAAATCAAGCGTGGCAACAATTGCCGTCTTTGTAACGTGAGAAGATATAGTGAAACGATAAACATCGTCCCGTTGTGTTTAAATCCGGAAATGCAGCAGAGTCTAACAATGCCGAATAAGATAAAGAAAATGGCTGCTACTACACAATTGTTACAAAGAAAACACGAATAAAAATACTATGAAGAAAAAAAAACACGAAAAAAAATGGCAATGTTCCGTAAAAAAAGAAATAAATAGCAATGCGTCTGCTTTCGCTCGCAAATCTCCCAATTGTAAAGGCACAGACGGCGAGCTTTGTCACGTCGTTTTGCGCCCGCTTTCGTATGCGATGAGGCAAGGTTGTACAGTTAGGTAATAACTACGAATGCATGCCTTATCCTGGCGGTGAGTACTTAATGTAAATGATTTTGCCAAGTTTCACGGGACAAAGGGCGTAGTTTCCAAACTCACACGCCGACAACAGCCGCGCGGAAGTTTCTCTGAATTTTAATGAAAAATGAAACGGGTATCGCACGCGCTGGCCGTATTTGCGTTATGGATGCTGGTGGCGACGGTAGTGTTGGAGGCCGCGATAGTGATGGCGGTATAACGATGTGATGCAGGTAGCGGGGAAACGCGCAGGAAACAAACACGGTTCTAGTTCGGTAATTGTTTGAGATTATCGCGCATTACTATCAATTAGCATCTGCGCATCGTGTACACGTTATTCGTAATGTAATATCTCATAGGAAAAAGGAGGATGATGCCTCTTTTATGGAATGCAGGGCCGACGTTTGCGTCGGGATCGCAACGCACGCCGCACGTGCCACACTACGTATTCTCCCGAGATTTTATTTCGTACATTCGCGGGGATTCGGATCCCCGCAACATACGGAAGGGTCTTTTACAAGAGTGCTAGCAGGATGGAATAAAATCTCGTGGAATATTCGGCGCATGCGGTATTCACGAATTTTCAGGAATAAATTTTACGAGGACTTATATTTGACTGCGAAACAATTAGCGCTATTGCATTGCGTTCCACATAGTTTTCAGTTTCCACAAAATTTTTCTTTTCTTTTGCACATGCATGTGTGTTTACAATAATAGCTGTTATGCTTTAAATAGTAATTTTATATTGTTTTTTTACTTCCAAACATAGCGGCTCAAAAAAATTAAATTTTCCAGAAAAAGAAAAAAAATTATTTTTCAACTTAACAGAAAATTATAGATTAATCAAACAATATCAACAAAAAGAACGTTACAATCTTAGAAACATGATCAAATATCATTTTTCTCACTTTCGTTTCATAACTCTTAAAAAATTCTTTAATTGTAACGATTTTCCTACAAAATAACAAATCCGAAATAATTCATCAAAAGTAACGAAATATCAAAATTTATATTTATCTGATCAATTAAAAGAATTAAATTCAAAATAAAATAATTTCTTCTTCAAACTTTGATCACATAAACTGTCTTAACTTTAAATGTTTTCTGTAGAAGATTCCGTTTTATTTATAAAAATGACACAACTGAAAATGTTTTCAATTCTTGTAGAAGATATTATTACGATCTCTTTGAAAACTTTAAAAATGGTACAAGTGCTATTTGGCGGACTGTGAAGTAGAATTAGTTTACAACATCAAGTGAAAATGGACTGAGAAATGTTCAACACAAATAAGTGAAGAAGGTTATATTTGGTCAAAGCAGTAGATCTTAATGTCTAATAATATTCTTTGTGAGAATTTTTACAGTTCAAACAAACTGCTTGCCGATTATTTGTCGCCCGCACGAAAGGGAGATTGAAGTTCGAATCTCTCTCGGTGACATTTTTCTCAATAAGTTATTTACAGTGGTTTAAAGATACTTATCAGTATCAGTAATATTATTGCTTGTCAATTTAATTTGTGATATTACGCACTCCAGCTTCGTTCTAAGATTGTATTTCAAAACCAACAAATATATATATATATATATATAATCGGCGCGCAGTTTGTTCGAACTATAAAAATTTACTAGGCACTAAGGCTGCGTTCCGTTTCACGCATGATGCATCTTTTATCCTTGTTATTCACCGAATATTAAACAAGGATAATGCTGAATTATGTACATCATGCGTGAAACGGAACGCAGCCTAAGACTCGCCTTAACAGAGTATAGTCCTTTTCACTCACATTTATGTTTCAGTTAGTTTACTTTTGACGATTGATAGAATAATCTTTACCTAACTCATTCATGATAATAACTTGAAAATTACATTTTTCTATTGGTTGTCATTTTTGAAAGGGAATATTAAGAATATCTATTTCAGAGGATATAATAATAAAAAGTACACTCTACGTATATGGTACTTGTTTTAAGTTTGTATAACAACAAAACATTTTATATAATGTTGTAAAACGTTGTCAAATAACATATGAGAGGATGCTTACACGCGTGCGTAACAACTGTATAACGTGTGCAATCATAACAAGACTCGGAAATCGACCGACGCGCATGCATAAATTCAGTTTGCGTAAAAGGAACGTAAATCGTTTTAAAGCGCGCAATTTAACAGTCAGTTTATACGAGCGAGGTATGTTTCAAAGGCAGACGTACGACCACCCCGTTTGTCCTCGGTTAAATCGCGTTCGCAATCAGTCGCCGCAATCGTCGCGATCGACGACGAATTATGGTCGCACCGGCCCTGCGACATGAAACCCGGAGGGTGGCGGCAATTACACCCCGCAGGGCCGCACTAGCTCGAGGATACATCTGCCCCCTCTTTCCCCTATGTGGCCGACGAAATTATGTGTGTAATAGATGCGCACATGCTCGCAACTATCGTGACAAAACAATGAATTTCGATGAAAGAATTACGGGAATTGTCTCGTATTTAACCCTTTAACCCGGAAACAGTCACCTATAAGTCTTTTTGCATAAACGACTACTTGGAGTGATTTTACATCTCAATTAAAAACACTATTATTATTTGTACATTGTATATTATTGATTGTTCGACAATTTATTATAGTATTTGAGATCATTACATTTTATGGAAAGATGATTTTGCTGAAATCTAATTTAGATAGATACTGTTCTTGAAATAATTTTATCAAACTATCAAAATAATATAATTATATGCTTAAGCACGATGAACAATGTAAAAAGTTTTGACATTCTATCTTAAGCATAATTGCTTTGATCGTTCAACAAAATTATTTTTCAGATATGTATCTAGCTAAATTTTTAAATATTTCAGCAAAACCTTCTATATACAGATTTACTCAATATTTTTTAAAACAGTAAGGAAAGGAATAAAAACAATAGATATATGAATTCTCGATCAATAAAGAGAATTATTATGATTGAACTTCGTTTTCTCGCTGCTGAGGTGTAAAAATCATCTCAGCTGATTATTTTCAGGTTAAATGGAGAAATGAATGCAGTATGCATTTTGCTGGTTTGTTAAAGTATTTAAAAATTTAGTTAGAAAACAAATTTTAAAATAATTTTGTTGGATTATCAAAGTAATTATGTAGGACGCTTAAACTAGAATGTCAGAACTTTTTACAGTATTGTTTATCATTCCTGGACATACTACGTAATTATTTTGATGATCCAATAAAATTATTTTCAGAACTGTATCTACTTAAATTTTTAAATATTTTAGCAAAATCATTTCTTTTGTATTGATATATAATGATCTCAAATACTAATAAATTGTAGTATAAATTGTAGTAAATTGATTGATGTAATCAATCAATAATATATACATTACTAATAATAATTATTATTAAAAATTAAAATTTTAAATTAAAATTTTAAATTATAATTAAAAATAGTAATTTTTCAATAGTAGATTTATCAAAATCAGTTTAAAAAAAGCTATTTGCATATGTTGGTTTGTATTTAAAAAAAGTATTTCGTGGCATTCAAGAAATATTATAATTAAAGAATTTATTTAAAAATATTCATCTTTATGTGAAAATATTTGAATTTTCAATGTCATATTCGAAAGATCATTTCTTTCGTCGATAATCGAGTCGATAACGTTTTCAATGTAATTGTTATTTTTAAAAATTGTATTGTTGCTACCATGTTATTTCTAATTGTTTTCAACGTAAAAAAATTCATGCGGAATAAAAAAGAAAGACTACGCTACCGTATGAATTCCATCCTTGTGCAAATATCCGCATCAAATATTGTATCGAACGTGAGAAAACATGATAGCACGCCGATTCCAATCTAATGTTTCACGCCATTTATTGGATAACTGAGAATCGTTCATTTAACCGAGACACGATAGCAAGATTCGCTTCCATCATGTCCGTTTGAATATAATCGTTAAGTTGTACAATTAATCACTTCGCGAGAGAGAAATGCGAGAAAATACAGGAAATGGCGCGAAGAGAACTTTCGTTACTCTCATTCATCATCACAATTGATTATTACACTCGCTCCTTTGTTTTCAGAACGTTCTCTTCGCAACGGCTAATTGTCTTTATAATTCTCGTATACCCCTTTGAAGTCGGAACAATATACTATATTTGATATGGCAAGTGTAGAGAAAATGAAAATGCATATTACGAACAACTAAAAAAGATTCCAATTTACAATACTTATTTTACAGCAATTAAGTGTATATATATTTAAACACAGATAATTCCAAATGGGTAAATAATAAAAAAAAAGTCTACGCTGATAACTTCTTGAAAATAATAATTAATATGTATGCAAGAGAAAATCGTTGATGCAGTCCGATGATTAATGCAAAATTGTAAAACATCACAGTAAAAATACAGAATTCTGGTATGAATTATTATTTTCAAATATCCTTGAGATTATCTCCGTTTTAAGAAAGACGTCGAAAATATAGCAAATTCTTGCGCAAATTTCGAACTGAAAGCGTTAGTATCCAGGCACTTACCTTGTCACTGTAAATTACGCAGCAGGAGATTTGCAACGCAGATTCGCAACGCAGCGTCGACGCCGGGCCTACAGCAGTCTCCGGTCTTGGCCTGACCTCGTTTCTTGGAGAGTCCATCGTTCATCTCATCTCACTTCACTTCACTCACTCGCGACGCGAGAACATTTTGAGCAGTCCATTCACGTATCGAAATAGCGTACGAAATACTTATTCTCGCGGTTTGTTTCTACGGCTAAGACTACGGTTACAGTGGATGTGTATTCTGATGAACTTTTGTTCTGACGAATACATTAGAACAAACAAGCAAAAGCGTTTTCATCAGATGTCGCATGAACAAGTTTGTCGTTCGAACGAGTTTGTTTCTTCGTCCGCATTCGTGCGACTGTTGAAATGACTGTTGAAAGACTATCAGTTTAGTGTTTGCAAAAATTAGTCTGTGAGATATGAATGAAAAATACTTATCATAAGAGATCTTGCAAAAAGATTAATCAAAAAAGTAGTATTTTCCATTTCTTTCTCCTGGAACAAGCAATTTATTAATGTATTCAGTTCTTCCACTCACAAGTAAAATTTTTTATAATAGACTTTCCAAGTGCGAATTATCGATATTATCCATCTTGTGTGATTGCAACTAACTCTGAAAATTTCGAATTTTGAGATTACAACAAGATTATATATTACTTCGTCAGAATACATTTACAATAAGCACTTCTTTTTAATGAATTCGTCAGAACAAAAGAGTGCTTTCCAATTGTTCAACACATCTTGACACAAAGTATTATATACTTGTACACAAGTATTATATACCAACCGAGGTAAACCCAGACAACATGCGTGTTTTAAAAAACAACATGAAGACCTCATATAACGCCGGTTATTACCAGCAATATTACAGCAACATTGCAAATGTTGAAGCAATATTACTGCAGACTTCTTGCTGTACGAGCGTTTTTTAGAACATACGCATCTAAAAAATATCTAAAAGACATTATATAAACACATTTTCTAGATATGCGTGTGCCTGCGCGCGCGCGCAGTGTGTGTGTGTGTGTGTGTGGGAAGTACAGCGTTGTGCGCGACTCAATTAGAACAAAGTGTGTACTGATGTGTATCAGATAAAATTAGGTTTATTTTTCAATGCCATGCCTATGTATTTTAGTATTTTATAATATTTTTTAAATCAGTGATGATGGAAACTGAGTTTCCATTTCTCTCGCGTTTTCATTTATAACAGTCGCGGTTATTAATAAATCACTAAAAAACATACTTACACAGTCAACAATTACAACTAGTTGCTTTCGGGCTGAGGATGGATGTAGGGTGTCGATAATTACGGCAATTGGAACGCAACTTGTGTACGAAAGTGTCTAGGAATATTACAATTGGAAAGCGCCCACCAAAAGTTCATTCATTGTAACCGTAGACTAATCCCGCACGCGGCTCGCGATACGTTCCGAGAATCCGAGGTGTTTACATTGCGACCGTTGCGACATACGCGCGGCGGGCCAATTTTCTAACGGTCGTGTCGTCTGTTTATCTATTCGCCCCGAGAATGGATAATGCAAACGAACGATCGCAAACGCCGCCCCTCAATTGACACGTTACAACGCGGCGCGTCGCCCAACAGTCCATCCAATCGCACTCTCCCCGATTATATTAGGCACGCGACGCGCCACGGACGCGGAAATAACGATGCGGGGGTGGAGAGGAGAGGGGGGAGGGGAGCGAGCAGTCATTACTTACGCGGAAGTTTTGACGCGAGCGCGTCGAGTAATACTGTGCGTGGTATTAATCAACGGTTCCCTGCTCGGATGATTAGCACGCCAAGGTAATATCTCATTCGGCCCTCCTGATATTCGCACGCGCGCCATTTTGAACGATTATCGAAACAAAAGGATTCTTCACTCGCGAAAGCGGAGCGAAGTCGTTCCGACGCTCGACGCGACACATACCACGCTCGCAATCAGAAATATCATTCTGTTGCTAAAAAGTGAACACTCAATTTACTCTCCTCCTTCGGATTCATCGAAGTGGATGCAGGTAAATACGAAACGACCGAGTTCGAAACTGATCTATCTGACGTTGGCCGCGAAAGAAAAGTGTCATGGCGGTCGCATGAAGCCCGTTCTACAAACGCGGGTCGCGAGCTTGTTGCGTCAGCCAATCCCGAAGCGGCGCTTTTCAAATTGACGCATCGGATTGGTTGACGCGTCTCGCGTTCCGCGTCTTACATAGATCGGTCTTAACGCGCGATCGTTGCGCGTTTGTTCAGATCGTTGCGCGTTTGTTCAGTTCGTCGCTCGCGAGTTCGAATGGCGGATGGATTGTTCGCTACGATGAAAAATGTCGCGAATTTACGTGTACGCTATAAAAAGTGTAGTGTTTAAAATGTTTACCTTTAAAACATCTTTGCAAAACAAACAAATTTAATAATAAAAGATATTTTAATTTTAAACGCTTACTGTTTTAAATTCAAACACACATAGTGTTTTGTTTATTGAAAAAGTTTGAAATTAAAACATCTTTAAGTTTTTACAAAATGGAGACAAGATGGAGACTGAAAACATTTTAATATCTTAAAATTAAACATTTCTTTTTTTAGCGTATATAGTGTCTATCCGTCTTGTGTGTATCCGTTGAATACGAATAGCGTTTGGGAACTGTCGTTAACTACGAGATCGTGCTTGAAGACAAATAGGCCGGACGTTCTCAAAATAAAAACTGACCACGAATACCGCCGTTGGTTCGCTCGGTGATCGAAGACCGCCACGAGCAATCGGCCCATCGGATAACGCGGATCTCGCGGTGAGTGAAATTCGATCGTTTTGCACGTTTCGAATTCGTATTTTATCATAACGCTCTTTCGGCGCTCGTTATCGAATCAGCGAATCGCGCGAAATTAGTCGCGTTATCAGCGCCGAGCGCGAACGGGTCGCGTCGGGATACGAGATCGAGATTGTAAGTAAAGTCAAGTGTTACTTGTTCTCGGAAACGTGTACGACTTCGCTCTTCCTCATACACGGGAGAAGAGCCGTGTAACCGCGTATACTCCGTATATACCTCTCCCCTCCTCCTTTCCCCTTCAGAATAGCTCGATCCGTGCGGCCCTGGGACCACGACACCGCCTATCGCGTGAGGCACAGTACACGCGCGCGTAGTCGTCGCCTTTGTGTATATATCGCGCCTTCCTACTCGCACCCGCGCCTTGCCGCTTCCTCTTTCTCGCTCGTGCTCCGAGCACTCCCACATACACACGTATACGCGCACACGCTCTTTCTCTTTCTCCCCCACCACCAGTGCACGGCTGCCGTAACGCCGCGAGCCGTTGACTCGACGTAGTACCATCGGTGTCGCGACGCGGCGCTCTCAGTCGTGCTCCTGCCGTGGCGCCATCACGTCGTTCGGTCGAGTTCGTGCGGCGCGGATCTAGCAGTTCGCTCTCCGCAGCTCACCGTGTTACTTCGAGGTGGACGAAACGCCTTCGTCTTTCGTGCGTCGCGTGTGTATGTACCAGAGCGGCGTGCTCCTTTCGATCGTGAGATCTGACTCGCGTACTCGCGTAAATCGGCGCGCCTCACGCGAGCGTGCCGGATAGCGGAGTGTAGAGAGTAGAGGAGAAACAGTGACGCCCCGCCGAAAGTGCTCCGAAATTTACTCCGAGAGTCTCCGTCCCGCGAGTAGACGACCTGACGACGTAAACCCGTACACGGCGCGCGCGGCCAAACTCAAAGCGGACGAGCGCGCGACACATGAGGAGGAGGCGAACTCGCGGCGCGAGTTCGGACGAAGAGGAGAAGCAGCCAGCGGCCACCAGCCTCCTACGGGGAATGCAGCTTCGGGATCGTCGTCTGCGGCCGCGGACGGCCGCCACGCTTCGAGAGACATGACGCGATGATCGTCGAGGCACCCGGTGCATCCGCCCTGATCGCCGCACCACCACGCCGTCGACGTCGACGTCGCCGCCGCTCGCGTCCTCTCCTCTCTCTCTCTCTCCTTCTCTCTCTATCTCTCTTTTCTCTCTCTCTCTCTCTCGTTCTCTCGCGCCCGTGTGTGTACGTGCACCGCCCGTAGCAGCGGTCCCCGCAGAGTGTGACGGATAAGTTTCTCGTCGTGAAAACGCGCCAGCCAAACGGGAATCATGGGTGATGTGCACGGGCTTCTTCTAGTTAGTGACTTCAACCAGGAGGATACCGCCTGGGACGACGTCGAGACATCGGCAGCCGTTGGCGTGCTCCGCGGGGTGAGTCTCTCTTTCTCTATACCGTTTTTAAATTACGATAATTCCATCTTGGATCAAAGAACGAGCAGCTGCATTTCTTCCCCGCGCGAAGAATTCGAAGGACGCGCCCCTTCGCGCGAGCGTTTCTTTTGTTTTTGTTCCACGTATGCACGTCAGATGGTCTCGTGTGAAATGTTTACGTTGCAACCCGACACTTTTTACGCAGAACTCTCGTTAACACGAGAATTACCCGCTCTTTTCCTATTCATCCGAGAGCGAATGTGGATTGTTATTTTATGCGATTACTCTTTCTCTTCGTAACATTTGATTTTATGTTAAGAAATTTCTGTGGAGATACGTATCATATCGCGCGTGTACATACATACCAGACATATACCTCTATTTTGAATAAAATCTTTGAAGGAAAGCGCGTTCTTCCTTTATGACGTTTGGTTTTATATTAGAAAATTTCTATGGAAAAATATATCATACGTGCGTAATCTTTATTTTGAATGAAAGAAACAATATAACAAATTACTTTGTAGGAACAGTATATCAAATTACTGCTCGTCGATATGATTTTGAGAGATTCGATGAAAAGAGATGGCAACGATAATATCATTAATGACAACAATATACAGTGGATTTATTTATTACTTATACAGTGCTCTATATTAATTTATTTGAGTTTCGAATATTATTGATCGCGTACAACGAATACAACGTTTTCTGTAAACAATTAAATACGAACAGCTAATGACAATTATCTACGGTGATAGCGTTTGTAAATTGAATGTTTTCCATTTCTTCTTTGCGCGATGTTTTTATTCCAATTGAATGTACAACAACATTATTCAATTATTTTACTTGATTAACTATATAGAGGTTGTTTGTGAACGTAATATAACGTTAGCTGTTGAAGAAAATGTAGACATATGTAGTTTAAAAGTGTTCTATTTATACTTAAGTGTTTCTTAAAGATTAGAGATTTTCTCCAAGGTGTTTATAGCAGTCATTTAAGATAACAAAAAATTCCATTTGTGTCCTCTCTGCGCACAATGGAAGAAATTCTATTTTTTTTGTCCGTTGAACCTAAGACCCTGCGCACTGTGGAGGAGATATTAGGAATAGAAATAAATATTAAATGTTAGAGGTATAAAAATGTTAGTATCTGTTCAACAAAAACATAATCTCAAAAAGTCGTCCAAGACAGATATTACCAGGATTTAGGACCAGCATTTCATTAATATTGTATGATATTAATATAATATCATTTATGTTAAGCACACACAATCATTGCAGCAAGTTTCCGATTAATTTATAGATAAATTTATAGTTAAATATACATACTGAGAAAAAATGTACTAAATTTTAATAAAAAAATAACAATTAAATGACATTAATGGTTCTTATACTAAATAATATGTGTTTATATTTATTAATATAAACTTATATATATATACATTTATTAATAATATATGTGTATGTTTATGAATATATGCTTACATTTAATAAATATTTAGCTAATACTATTCAAACAATTTATTAAAATTTATTATATTTTCTCTCAGTATATTATATGTCATATCTTATCTGTATCATTATATATATCACATTTAATCTCTATATACACCAAAAAACATCATTCTATTATTAAGAAAAATAATTACTCAATTTACTTTCTTTTTTTTAAGTAACAATTATCTTTAACAAAGAACATCTTTTGATATAATAATATTAAAATATAAATAAAATTTTAAAAAATTATTATATGCAAAATAAGAATTTATTTTCTTTTGAAGAATATAAAATTAATCGAAGAAATGACTTTATGTAATAAACCAATCGAATTCAATTTAATACTTGATAGAAGTATTAAACTTACTAGGATTTAGAATATATTTTGAATAAATTTGATACTTTTGACGAACTTATGATACAATAGATTTGCGGATATATGAACTTTTGAAATATTTGAAACAAGTATTATTATCTACTTACCTATAATATGTGTTTTTTTGTATGCATTCCTATTTTTTTTATTTCTGTAATATTTATATCTGTTTTTAATATTTCTTCCGTTGTGCACGAGTTCTTATTATTTAACGGGAGAAAAGTTTCGTTTGTTTAGTTAATCCTTGAACTTAAAAATTAATGTCCTTGTCACACTGGGCATTGTGCGAATGACGCAAGAAATCTGATGACAATTATAATTATATTTCGAAGTAACGTTTTTTTTTAATGAATGCGAGACTGCAAGAGTTTTTTGTGTTGCTATCTATAGTAAATGTAATCGATGAAATAAATCGTCTGCATAAATGAATAAAGCGATAAAGAGTAACAAGTAAAAGTAATTATTATTATTAGGCAGGGTTGGCAAAAATCTAATTTTTTCCAGAAAAACCCAAATTTTGGGGATTTTTGTGGGTTTCTGTGGGTTTTCGTGATTTGTGGATTTTTGTTCTAGGACTCTAATAGCAGTCATCTGTTGTTTTAAAAGCGTAGTATCTGTTCGACAAAAACATTATCTCAAAAAGTCGTCCAAGACAGATATTACCAGGATTTAGGACCAGGATTTAGCATTTCATTAATATTGTATGATATTAATATAATATCATTTATGTTAACCAATCATTGCAGCAAGTTTCCGATTAATTTATAGATAAAAAACTACACAATTCTTAATGTATGTTGTAATAAACTAGTGTATTTTTAAAGATCCAATAAACATTGCTCGTGTTTTTTGATCTTTCTAACTACTAATTTTTGCTTAGCAATCTCGAGCTAGATATTTTACACATTTCCATTTATTTGCGCGTACAATGCGTTCTAATAACTTTCCATTTAAATTTCATCATTATTATCTTGATTTACCAACACTTCGGTGATCATAAGGCTTTAACTTTGAAACGTTGGATTGATATTAATTATAAACTTATAAGAGTCATATCACAGGTACATTTTTAAAATTATGTATTTCTAATAATGTTTTTCTGTTACATTTTTCTAATAATTTCTTTCATAACTTACAATTTAAACATTATAAGGCGAATCAAAAATTAAATAAGATACTATATTATTCAAAGGAAAAATTTTTAATTAGAAATATTTGATTTACATAGATCAATACATTTTCTCAATATAGACAATTAATGTTTTTTTTTATCTAATTTCATCATAATCAAACGTATTACCACAGTATGTTTGGAATGATTTGGTAAAACATTATTCGATTTATTTTGAAAATTTTCGAAAAAAACTACTTTTTCTCGCCATCCAACGATGAAATATTTAAATTCACTTGATGACATTAAAGATTTATCAATTTTATATAATTTTATTCATAATATTAAATGTATTATGTTCAACTTGTAATACGACTTCATATCTTTCTTTTCAATGTTTAAATTATAATTAATCTAACATAAATGAATTGAAATATATAAAAATAAAATATCTAGCTTGAGATTGCTAAGCAAAATTAGTAGTTAGAAAGGTCAAAAAACACGAGCATTTTTTTTAGTTTATTGAGTTTTTGTTTAAAAATGCGAAGGTATATTAATATTATACAAAACAATGAAATTTGACATGCATTTGGATTTTTGTAATTTGTACTTGGGTTTTTGTATTTGGGTTTTTGTACAAAAATCCAGTGATTTTTATAAACTGGATTTTTCTGTGCCAACCCTGTTATTAGGGCACTTAATATTTCAAAATTTAATATTTATGTTGCATTACATTTTTCTGTCATTGCAATCGTAATTCGATAGTCGCGCATATACTATTAAAAATGAAACGTTAATTTTAACAAACAAAAATAATTAAACTAATTAAAAGACTTTCAATCTTAAAATGCAATAAACAGCATTAAAAGTAAAGCTAATGAGAATCAGCGCTGATATGTGAGCGTAAAATTTTTTAATCGAAAATAATTATTCAGACGATTGTATGATGCCTCCTTCATTATATTTGAACGTTTCAACTCTCTTTGAAGTCCGCAGCAATATTAAAAAAGACAAAATCACCCATCCATTGAGAGCAAGTCGCTCACAGATTGACAAAACTGATCTTAATTTGATGAGTGTTAATTTTAACATTTTTGCATATCTCAGAAAGTCCACCATACATCTTTATGTTAAAATTGACATTTTATTTTGAACACTGTGTATACAAAATTAATTATTTGATTGTTACGTGTGTCGAAACTGTTTTAATTATATTCAACAAATCAGACCCCATATTATACACGAATCCAGACGTTCTAGATGAAACAGATTAGGAGTACGTGCGCGCTAATCTTAACACGGATATGTGTTGCTCCGTACCATTAGTATTCTCGTGTTTAATTTCTATTTAAAGTTTC
This sequence comes from Mycetomoellerius zeteki, assembly GCF_001594055.1. Lineage (NCBI taxonomy): Eukaryota > Metazoa > Arthropoda > Insecta > Hymenoptera > Formicidae > Mycetomoellerius > Mycetomoellerius zeteki. Next base: position 2,415,191 of record NW_017256957.1, on the reverse strand, counting down.
ATGCTCAAAGTTTCGAGATTGTAGCAACTACGTCATGTAGTAATAATGCATACCGACGCAGAAGCATACGCACACAAGCCCGCCGGCATTCGCATCGCGCGCCGTTAATGCGAATACGAAAGTCCCGAAGTTCCGTCTCGAGGAGTTTAAAACTATGCGTACTTACATTATTGGACTTTAAAGCAGCAGGGCGTGAAAAAGCCGCGCAAAGATTAGACGATGAATAAACGGCTGTTAAATGCTCGATATGAAATTCACGGGCGGACGGAGGAGATCGGCACTTGGCTCGCTGCTGCTAATACCGCTTTACAGGATTAAGGTTGAGGTATCAAGAAGACGCGGGATGGGGTGACGAAATTAATTGGTAATGTGTGACATAAGGTACATTAGTGGGACGCGCACCTTGAAAGCGCTCCGTGCAACATTATATACGATATCGTAAACTAAAATCTTGCGAAGACGCTTCTATCTCTCTATCTCTCTCTCTGTTTGTTTTTTGCATCACGCCTCCTATCGTATTCCGATGCATAATACATAAACTCTCGTTGACCGTGGAACATACTAATCCTCGTAATCCTCGCTCGATGCACGCTTTGCATCCGGACGAGCTCGCGATTTAATGCGTGTCGCATGATGCGCGCATTGCATTTTTTATGGATGCGCTACACTTGCTTCTTCTTCTCGAAATAGCGATTCTCGGATTAACGCATCGGAAGCACAGTGCATTCCGTTTATTCGATCAATCGCGCAACTGCTTCGTACATACCGTGCACCATAAAATCCTTTCTGCATCCTGCAACTTAATAATAAACGCTGTATCTCTTTCTGTCTCTCTCCCTCTCTCTCTCTCTCTCTCTTTCACTTCGCTTCGTTCGGTGTGTATAGCTCGTTGCAAGCTTGGAAATGATATCACGAGCAGAGTCAAAGAAAAAGAACGATGGCAGCGATACGAAGAACGATGGAGAGGAGCTATTGTAGATCGTTGTTCTTTTCCTACCTTTTTCAGCTCGCTTCTCGTCTCGTTCTCCTCCCTTTCTCTCTTTCTATCCTGGATTTCCCTCCTTCTTACGCTTAAACATTATTTTATTTAAAATGTTACAATAACTTATTGACTAGTTTCTCTCGTTAATTTCATTTGTTGTCTAATAATGTTTTTCAATAATAATTTCTTTACATTACTTATTGCTTTTAATCGTTAATACATTCATGTATTTGTTACAATTTTTTAATTATATTTTTTCATACCGATATCCGTTTTCGATAAGTTCCTTGCGTTATTCCACAACACAATTTTATATTCACCTTTCTGTATCGCATTTTGTGGATTTAGGTCTTTTCACCAGCAATGTAAACGTATTCGCCTTTCTTGTTGAATCAATACTATCACAAAAGGAAATTCTATATATAGACCCATCCACCAGTAAGTTATCTGTTGGTGAAACCGGGCATTAGGAGACACGGTCCCGAGAGAATGTAATAAATGATTTTCTCTCTTCTTTACCCTCTGCCTCTTAGTTGTATGGTTTTGGTGACGGAGCAGAATGAACTGATCCGTCCAAGTTGTACGAATTGAAACCTGCATGTCTCGCACGTTTAGATTATTACACTCGGCGACGAGGCTTCTGCTGTTGAATCACGTACGGGTGAAGGATTAAAACGGCTTAAGCGCACACCGTGTTCGTCGTCGTAGTGTCAAAGACGTCGACGCTGTGCACGCGAGAGAGAGCAATACGTGTTTATACTGGGAACGAAGAGGTGACGGAAAATGATAAACGCGGTCCGTAGACGCACAGGGTTTTGCGTGCGTTTAGTTTTTCTGTAGCGGTGACGCGTCGAAAAATTGCTTTGTACGTTTGCGTTTGTTAAAAACAATGTTCGCGAGCGAATCTAACGAGGTTTTGCAATCGAATGTCTGTGCCATGCGATCCTTGTTTCTAGCTAAAAATTCTGCGTCCGACATTACAATAAACAAATACAATTTTTGATAAATATTTTCGTTTAATTGTAGGTGATATACATTTAAATTTTTAAATACAAACACTGAGAGAAATTTTGATTAAAAATGTACGCACCAAATGATTTTGATCGTATCAATCTTGGTTATCTCAACTTAGAATTATAAAAGATTCAACAAAGAAATTCTGATTTGAAATATTTTTAGATGTCAAAAGAACAATGGTAACCCAATTCCTTGAATTAAAAATAATATTTCGTTAATTTTAACTTTCATGTGTGTTAAAATGTAAATCGATCCATTTATGTGGCTGGTTTCAAAATAAACAACGTTCATATTAACGTATGTACGTTGTAAATAATAAATTAGATTTGATTCAAATTTAATAGATATATTTTATGAATTAAATATTATTATTCTTGAATTTCTACATTTTCTTTGTCTCTTTTTTATTTTAGTTGGCTAAATTAACGACATAATGAGTAGAAGCAGCAGTTGCGACCTATATAGAAATGATTAAAAATAAAAATGATTAACTCAAATTATGTCCAATTTGAGTTAATTGGATATAATTTGACATTATGAATTTAACAGTGGAGTAGACTGTATTTTAGATACATGTATACCAAGAAGATGCGTCGGACTATTGTAGCATGTATCATGCATAATTCGCGATGTTCAACGTGATTGTGAAGTAAACGCCGTGGGCGTTAAGAACGATGAGTATGGTAATGTATTTGTTACGACATTCGTTACGTGCACGTTTTCCGTATTAACACGCCGAATTAATGGAAGCCTCGAGGCTTTGAAAAAGCTGGTAACAATTTCCGAGATCCGAGATTGTGCAGCATCGCGCAAAGTAGTAACATCTCAAACGCCCGAAGTTATTCGAGGTTTACGACTGCATTTTCAAATTACCGCGGCCCATTTCCCTTCTAATTTCCGCGAGCTTCTTGTTTCTTAGCTGCACATTATAATTATTGTATAGCGGCGCGCGCACGCTTGCACGCCAGGCGTTTCCGAAGTTTATCGCGCGGCTTGGAGGCGGTACGTTTAATATGCCAGCCGAGTTCCTCGCCGAGAGAGTTCCCTGTTCATTTCTGCGATCGTCAAAAATTCGTCCGACCGTGAAGGAGCTGTCTGTTCCACGCGAGTTTCCGACTCCCGCAACTTAACTATTAATACAGATGACACTCTTCTATATATAATTCCGTAACAATCGCAGACTGGCCTTCGCGCGGCATAAATATTTATCGCCTCATTAACATATCATCGATTCTCGAGAGAATTCTCTTGTAGCTGTGAATCCCGGCGTCGCTAAAAGTCCTGTCGATAAAAACGATTAATCATTACCTTCATGTAAAAACGGGGCATCATCGACGGTAAAATATTCACTGATTTGAAAGAAAAATGATTTATGCATAGCTAATAATTTAATCCAACCGACTCTTCGATTTTCCAATATCTAATTTGGATACGTTATTCATATTTGTATTGATTGCTTCCGTTATGCATTGAATGAACAATGAACGTTGTATATTTCGGAGCACAAAATGTTAAAGTATGAAATCTAATTTAACAAGATTTTCAAAATTCGATTGGAATATGTTCTGGGGGCGCATTGGAATGTCTGAGAAACGTGGGCATAAATCCTCGCAACTGTCAGATGCGAATTAGAGATTGGATATCGCGACGCTGCCACCGCTATTGCCGTTTCTTCGACAAAAGTGGATGGGGATCTGAGTTACGTTAACTCAGTGATAAACGTAGGTGCGTGGGGGTGTCTGTCTGTGTAAATAAATCCCGGTCGCGAGATAACGCCGTAGGGGATATCGTATTCTCGTTCGGATGCGACTTTACGTTCCGAGATAAACGCCAACGGGCCAGAAGCCTATTAGGCCTGGAGACTTTTCTTATCTGCTTCTTTTCGACTAGACGACTAGAAGACTTAACCGTGAATCAGCACAAATTGGAACTAATTTCTTCGCCTTTGTGTTGGCGTTTTCGCGATAATTTAATTAACGCAAGAGCAGAGTAGCGAAGTAGGGAGGGTTGATATCACGCAGTCGCGCAAAATGGAAAATTACACCTGAATTAGGTTCCTATGCGGGGCGAAATAGCGGGCCATTATATGAATTAACGTATCCAGTGGCACCCTGCGTGGCGTCGCGACGCGACGCATGGGGGACGCGTATGCACCCCGCGCATATGTCGCTCTTAAACCCTCGTACATAAAAGGTCCGATATTTCATCCGACACGTGGTGTTTTCGTGATCGTTCCGACAAGATCCGCCACGTAGCTGAAATAAAAGCTTTGACGATTCTAATATATTCTCCGAATATATGCTGTCGTATTTCTGCATTCCTAAGCCACACTAAACTGTCAGTTGGCGATGTAAAAAGACGTTTAAAATTGAAAAACAGCAACGTTGAATTATACTTTTGTGTCTTGAGTATTTTTTAAACTTTGATAACCGTTTAACATTTATACGATTATGAATTATGATTATTAAAAAGAATTAGATAGTTACATTATTACACTGAAAAAAAAATATAGTCAATTTTATTAAATATTTAGTTGAATACTGCTAACTAAATATTTATTAAAATTTTTCTCTATATATTTTTCTCAGTGTAGAGATGCAAGTATTAAACTGTTGAAGGAATTATGTGGATAATAGTTAAATTATGTAAAAAGTAACGTAGAAGTAACAAGTACCAGTAGATACTTAAAATCCTGTTCATATAAATGCACAGCATCGTTTATTAATTTTGATATATGATCATTGCTAAAGTGATTGATTTTCTATAGAGAACGCAATCTAGACGCGCACCTCTATTCTTGGTCAATTCCCATCAAACGATTCCACTTTTTCTTTTTATTGAAGTAAGACCATTCAGAACGAGCGATCGAGAATTTTCCGCAAAGACCGACGCGCGATTAATTTCGCTCTTCGAAGCTCCGTTGAGGAAAACTCGAGGTTTTCTGTCACGCGCTGGCGTACGGTAAATGGATGAAAATAGCCGGGTCGGGAATACTCTCTCGGTATCCAGTGGCACTAGCATCAGCGTGGCGTAAGACAACGCTTACCTACCTACGTGCCTCGAAGTACTCGACGAGGACACGTTGGACCGGTACTACCGCTTTCCCTCTTTCTCTTTCTCTCTCTTGATCTTGCCCTCTTATAACTCGTCCTCTTTCTACTCTCTGTCCTCTCTTTTTCTCTTTTGCTTCTTCACCATCTCTTTATGCTCCGTTCATTTCATCTCCCTCTTGGAAGCATGCTATGCCCGAGCTCGAGCGCATCTCAATGCAACCGAACCGGTACGATAATTATTATCGTGGTGAGCAAGCGACTCTACCCGATACATGATACAGATCGGTATATGAGTTTGTAATACTTGCATACGCAGTAGCGTGGTGTGTAACACGCTTGCACATAGATCACGATGGAAATGTCAAGAACGTAAATTCAAGAGTATGGTAGTTTGGAACCGTGCGTTCTTAATTCTAATTTTCAGGGAGCGATCCGTTAAGTATGTGTCTTACATGATCTTTGAGAGGGAAACTCTTTTAGCTTTGAGTAATTCGAGCTTTGTGGGGAGAATGACACAAAGAAGAGCCTTGTCGATAAGATACAAGGAGAGAGAGAACGTTTATTACTGTTTTACGCTAAGCCAGAAGAGGTAAATAAAGTAAGAAAGAGAAAGAGAGAGAAAGAAAATATGTTTATTATGACCTTAGGATCAGATTTCTAAAAACCTTGTGCACTAAGCAACTAATTTACTTCAAGATGAAACAAAATAACGGTAATAAGTCATTCTGCATTATGTAATCAAGTTTTATTATTATACGAAGGGAAAGCAACAGAAGTTGATAAACAATAATAAATTCTTGGCGCAATCGAGAAGTTAATATTTTATTTGATACTTTAAGATGATTATGCTGTCATTAGTCAAGAATTATTTATTATATAAATATTATAAATATATATAAATTTATTTACAGTTTTTCAGCACATTAACATCTTGTTAATATGATGCCGTGCATCAAAATTGTCAATTATTTTAATTCGTATTATTCCAGTAGTGTAATTGCGTTTATAAGTTCGGAAAACCAAATTCGGCGCACAGTTTGAAGGACTACAAGTATGGTATATATGCAAGTTATAGCATATATATATATAATTCACATTAAAAATTATTTAAAGCATTAAAAGATCTTGCTTCGACCGGTATAGGCTTCTAGTTTATCAATTGTGTTTTCACATATATGGTCTAAAAATGAGATTCTTATTGTTATATATAAATCTGATATAAATGAATTTTAAATTAAAAAATTTATATGCTTATATATTCTTCATCTTTAATAATAATTTCTAATGTAAGTATTATCCTAATTGCAAGTAATACTTTAGTAATCTTTAGTAATATTATATAATATAGTAGAATAGATTAAAAAGAATTATATTATCTGCATGAGAAGGAAAAAGTTGATTGTCCATCTCTTGAAAATAATTTTAACAGCCATTTCGAATTGTTCCAACTTTGTTCTACATTGTTTGAAAATTCTTTTAATGGAATTATATAGAAAAATGAGAAAATCTTTGTCAGAGAACCGAACTTCGCATAATCGCGATGAGATGCTTCTCGAGCGACTTTCTCGGAAAAGCGTGGACTGTGTCAACGTGTATCTTTTATTCATGAATCTTTTTTTTCTTCGGCGTACCGTTAGAATTATGTGTTACGAATGTATTGGTGAAGTTCTCTCAGCGAAAGTATATCTTCTTACCACAGTATTATAAGTTTCGTCCAGCTCGGCAACTTTTAATGATAGTTTTATTTCACGCGTTTCCTATCGCCACAGTGCGACTACAAAGTTTGCTATTAAGAGAGCTGGCGTGGAATCTGATGTCGTATATGAAGTTAGAGTACATTGAGAGTACATAAACTGTCATGCTTGAAGTTTATATGACTACGTTTACACGGACTCCCTTAATCGAGTTTAATAACATCCGTAGTTGTGAAACTGTCCAATCATAGCTATTCCTCTGAAGAATGGAATGACTGTGATTGGCCAGTTTCTAACTATGAATGTTATTAAATTTGATTAAGGATATTCGTGTATATGTAGTCTACTATTAACAGCACATTCGTCGATGAATTTGGAATCAAATCAGTTTAAGTGAATTTTATTTTGTCATTTCTGCATTTATTTATTTAGTCTATTCTACGTTTAATTATTTTGTGCAATTGATAATTGTTTTGTATTAAACTTTAGAAAAAATCGACTTCAAATCCCAGAAATATATCGTCAATAGGTAGTGCAAAACAATCTAAATGCAGTGTATAAACGGTACACAAGCTTTCGTTAACGATTTACTGTGATAGCGACGCAATTTTTTACGCTAACGATCGAACCAGACGGGCATTACAAATTTTTATATCGACGTTATTAGAGTTCATCAATATCCGATCCATGCACCACCAGGACCGTTCTACGAGAGAAGTTATTTCCCTCCATTTCTATATCGGTTTCCTTCTGCGCCTCGTCGGGTTGAGAGTCCGCGGCAAGAAGGAGCGGTTGAAAAATTTGAATGGCTGAACTCCTGGAGCTCATAAATCTAGAACAATTCCACAGTAAAGAGAGAAAGAGAATGAGAAAGAGAAAGAGAGAGAGAGAGAGAGAGAGAGAGAGAGGCATTTCTTCTCATATTCCTTTTTCGCTTTATCGGGCCGCTCTGCCGTCGCGCTTCGCCGATTTAAGTACGGTTTTGTCGCCGGTTAGTCGTGCGTTTTCCAATTCACAAATCGTTTATTTATTAACGCGACTTGCATCGATAATCAATATAGTGTACCGCGTGTGGCCGTTATAATGCGATCACTACGTAATTACGCTGCAGGGACTGTAAAGCATCAAAACTATGTGAAGTATTGATCATAACGTATTTCGGAATGTGTTTTAGCGGATATATTCCGTATATAAATCGCATGACGTGGTGTATGTCGCAAAGTTACGATACACAGATAATGTTCAATATATATAATATGTACATATAAAGAAAATTTCCCGTCGGATATAGAATATTCTAATTTACGACATTAATAAATCTACTAAATTTTTCGACCGAGGGAAATTATTATTGTCAAATCATTTTTAAAAATAAATAAGATTTTTAACTTCTTAGACAAAGCTATATCTGTCCATTAATGAGAATTCGAAGAAGATTGACGAAATCGAATGTTAGAAACATCGAATATTTTCCTCCGCAACATCATTTTTATCTTTGAAATTTCTCAGATATGCAATTCGCGTATCAGTATACAGGAGCGTGACGCTAATGGTATCAATTCCTTTCAGTCCCAATGTTTGACTTCCGCTTTTACGTCATTCATACGGTTTGCCGAACAAAAATGGAGACGAGCTTTGTGTATGGGTTGTCAACGAGATCCATCGGAAATGTTATCTCTCGCCTTGTCCAAAGTCGAGTTTCTCCGAGCGTTTTACTGGAGATGTCCCGCTCGTGCGGAAATTTTTCTTAACGAACATTTTTCCGTTTACGTCGCACGCTTTCCTTCGTCGGACGATTTAAACGCTGCGTATTTATGGCTTCTCTAAATAATCCTATCCGCTGTAACGGTGGCGCATACGCGGCGGATCATTGTAATCTCGGATAAACTGTATTTTGATAAACGAGTTTCTCTCCCGGCGGGGGAATTCCGCGCTCGCTCGCGTGCCACCGACAGCTTTGCAGCGAATCGGCCGGAACTTTCGAAGCAGGTTAAATTGCACGATAGTCGATAGACTCTGTTAGTCCATATATGTGCAACACATGTCTCGGCGTGTAGATGATCCTTCGTTTAAATGATCGTAGAATATGCTTGAAATTTTTGCGAACTTGTTGAAGATAAGTATAAAATGGAAAATAGTTGGAGTAGCATTTTGAGTGGGTATTAAACGTGTCGATCAAGTACACTGTTAAATTCACATAATGTCAAATTATATCCAATTTGAGTTATTTTTTTTATCATTTTTACAGATCGTTACTGCTCCTATTCACCATGTCGTTAACTTAATTAAAATAATGGAGTTGAATAGTTTAACTAAAAGATATATTAAATTTGACTCTCACATTTATTTTATAATATGTTAATATGGACGATGTTTTTTGAAACTAAGCAGTTCAATTACAGAAATGGATTGATTTACATTTTGGCACACATGATGAAAGTTAAAAATTAGCAAAATGTTATTTAATTCAAGGGATTAGATTATTATTTCTCCTTTGATATTTATTATTTAATATTAGTGTAATACCCACTAATTAATATTCCGATCGTATATAATCTCTAAATTTTCTAGCGTCTTAAAAAAAAACATTTATTCTCTTATTTTGAATTTTTATTGAGTTTTGAGGCAAATTGAAGTTTATTTTTACGATGGAGATGTTTTTTTTCAATGCACGTTTATATGAATTTCTCTCTTCATTTTGAACTCTTACAAAATTCGCAAATTTTTTAGAGATATTTTTGTAGCTTCCTGTATAACTGTGCACGACTCTCGTCTGCTCTGCCTCGATGCCGCGCCTTTTCGAGAAAGACGTATGCATCCTGAAGCGCGCAGCGTGTACGTATGCTGTACGTCGTCGGCAGCAGGCAGCTCATTAATGTTTTCAAGATGAGGACGTGGTCCCTTTGACCTTTTAGAGAACGGCCGCATACGCGCGAACAAGCAAAGGCTCCCATGGAAAGCCGTGAAGAGAAATAAAAAGTGCCTCTGAAATCTCCGAGAGATTCCTCGTTGCTATATCTTTCTGTTTACTCGCGTTGCGAAGAAGTCGCGTCTGTGCTTAGGGTGGTATTCACGAATAATGACGTTTCTTTCAGAATTAATAAAGATGCGCGCATCGTTAGCACCAACAATCGATACTTAATTAACGTTCGCGTGATTCCAATCAACTTTTTATTCATTTTATTGCATTAAGATGTCGTTATGCGCGAGTCACCTTTTCGAAAAAAAACTTCAGTTTGCCATTTTGTCTATAGTTAAGATTAATTGGTTATAATTAATCGAATAATTAGTGCTATATGCAACATAGATTAATTGTCAACATTAATCAAAGTTTATATAATAGTTTTTATTGGAATATACGTTATGATTAAAATAATATATTTTTCGCGGAATAATAATTTTTGTATTAAATAATTCGCAAAAAAGACTACAGTCTGGTTTTTCTTGAGAATTAAAATAATGGAGATTCTTTTTTTCATTGGTTCGCCATATATGTAATAGGGAAGAAAATAAAAAAAGAAAACAAGCGCGTTACAACGCACTTGTTAACAAGGTAAAGTTAAACAAAGTAAAATAGCTATTGCTTTCTTATTCAAGCTCTTATTTTCTATGAATGGCGGTTTTAATTCTTAACTAGTGGAACTCTTTAAGTTTTTCATTTTCTAGTTAACTTGTGGTTTAGACTTAATTTCACTTAACTTGATGATAATGAGAAAATAAATTAGATTAGTAAACATTAGATTTTTCTAACTATGATTAATCACTAAACTGATGGTTTTGTAATGAGAACTTTAAAAGTTACTCTCTTTGAAACCATCCGTTTAGTGATTAACCATAGCTAAAAAAATGTTTAATTGTTATCAGATTAATCCTTCCCACCGGAATGTGAAATTTTCAATGTGAAATTTTTGATCATAATCTATAAAATCTGGATCGTTGAGATTCATAGCAATTTTTTTTATTGTTTTGAACTCGTTCTGAACTATATAAAAATCTGAAAAAGTTTTTGTATATTTGTGAAACCTTTAACAAAAAGGTTTTATTGTAATAGGAGTCGAATTGTATTTTACTTATTTTTTACAAATTTGAATGTAACAGTTTTGAAAAAAATGTAATATTGGTTAAAATTCATAACTTTTATATGAGTGAATGAAAAAAAATCCTTTTGTGCTACAACACTTGAGAGTGTATTGTACTTCAGAAAAAAATAATATAATGATATTGGTTTCTAAAAGTTTTATTATATATTTGAGCTCTTAGAAATGAAGATTTTTATGAGTAAAAGAGTTAAGTTCTTTTCGCGAAAAAAGTAATAAAATTATACTTTTACAGCGGATTAATTATTAAATTCCTTTTATTTAAAAAATGAGAGTACAAAAGTTCTAAAATAAAAATATTATGGCACAGCCTGTGTACAATAATGTGTACGATGTTCTCCGCTATCAATCTGTTATATATATAAGGTACAGTGCAGAGTTTTCTTATCAGTCAACTGATAAAATGAACATCTTTTGCGTTTCTCGAATTTAATAAGAAGTCTTTCTCGAAGAATTTCTTCTTCGATTTTGAATATTTCATGATTTTTGTACGTCTTATACATCTTCATAAATATTGATTTTACAATTATGTCAATGAAAAAAATGATATAAAACACTGAAAAATCTATTTTAACGGTAAAATCTGTATATAATATTGAAATTTTAACGTCAAAAATATGTAAAACACGAGAATGAATCTATATTTTTTATTTGCTCAAAATTTTACGCAATCTGAAGCATGGTTTGCTGAGAGAATAGCCATAATTTTTATTTGTCTTTACTACGAAAAAAAAAACTGGATAACTGATATCTTGCACACCCGAAGTTAACATCACCTATCAAGTTTTTTTATGAAGCAATATCAATCCCCGTTATTCATTCTTTTTCTTAAAATTCATAATAAAATATCGACTGTGCCTTAAAAGACATCGCATTGCTGAAGGAGGGTTAAGTCTAACCACAAGTTAACCAGAAAATAAAAAATCGAATGCATGCGTGATGCTTATCCGTTAGATTCGCATTCTTTTCATCTGTGAAAAGCATATAGAAAAGGTCAAACATGAGTAATAATTAGATTACAAATTAGAGTTTATTTAAACATCCATAAAAAGAAAATACAAAAAAATAAATAAATACTAATTTTTCAAACTATTAGATAATACGTTTCGACTTCACTTATTCATTTAGTAGTAATGGACATAAATCAATTTTTTGTTTAAAGAAAGAGATTACATTAAATAGATGCAATTACAAATCGATTACGCTTTTCGACTGCACTGCAATCGAGGTGCAGATAATCTTATCCATCACTCCTATAATCGATCCTCAAGACTAAAAAATAATTGATTAATCGTTTGAAATAATCGATTATATCCATCACTAATCTTCAACAAAAATTAAAAAATTATAATAGAAGAAAATTAAAAAAATAAGAAATTAAAATATATAAAAAAATCTAAACAAATAGAACATAGGAAAGAATAAAAACCAGATAAACCAACTATAAAGTCACATGATAGGTTGGACACATATAAATTACATAGTACATTCAGATTGCAGTAAAGCAAACATTCTTTGTACATGTCTCTCTCTCTCTCTCTCTCTCTCTCTCTCTCTCTCTCTCTCATTGTGAAATCCATTTTATAATTTCTGTTTAATAGCGAAAAAAAGTATAGTTCTTTATGTGTTATTAATAATAACTTATTATGTATGATCTCTAAATCGGATTTTTGACAACTGCTAATATTGTTGAGTTTATTTTAAGAACGAGCTCTCGATTGTCTCACGTGTCGTGATCGTAAATAGCAAAGAGGAAAACCCGTACGTGTAAGTTAAGATTTAAAATCGATCTCGCGATATTATCGGTACTGTAAATAATTCGGTACTTTCGAGCGTGAAATACGCTCGTCGAAGTGTATCTCGCCAGCGCGAAATATTACTTCGCCCGAGAAAAAAGTATCGATTGGTTCACTCTCTCTCGTCGGTACGCTACTTCATACCACCTTATATTGGGCAGGCTCGTGCGCCGCCTCCGAAAAGATGTTTGTTTAGCCGTGCGAACGAATCTATCGGGTGTCTCGTCTGGTCTATGTCGCCGCGTGTGTTACGGCGTGCCACGCTTTGTATCCGCGCTTTGTACACGACAACGACGAAAGCCTTCATCTCGTATTTCGATCTCTACCCGACCGCAGATGTCCCGCGGTGTTATTATTCCGTCTTTCATTTCGTTCCGCTCAATTCTTTTTCCTCCGCGCGTAACACCGCGAGAATCGTGAAAAAAGAACCCGCCATGTCCGGTCCTTTTCGTTCGTTAGTACATACAATAAAAAGAATATACAATAAAAAGGCGAGGAGTTACGAGAGAGGTGGATTTGGGGACGGAAATGTTGCATGTCTTATATACCTACCTATGGGGTTTGTTGCCGTATCAAAATTGTCAAAACTATAATAGAAACTATAGGCTAAAAATATTTCGGTTACAATTTCCGATGCATACAAAAATGCACGTAAGTTAGATTAGGTTAAAATTGGTCAGAATAGTCAATGAATAATTTTACGTTTAATTGTTTATTATATATAGTATTAATCATAGTCGATTATTCTCCTTAGATTATTTGATTATGATTGATCAAGTTCTTACCGCTTAAGGTTACTGTATCTTTTTTTTGTAGATCAAAATTAATGTAGGGTAACATGGGAGGAGTCAGTCTTCAGAAAATTCCCCCGACGGAAAGAACGGTTCTGTCGAAATCTCTAAAAATGTAGTTAGACATAGATTTCAAAATAATTTTGTTGGACTGTAAAAATAATTATGTAGGACGCTCTCAAACTAGTTACTAGAATGTCAACTATTTTTTGCAGCATTGCTTCTTACGATCGAGTTTCTTATATAATTATTTTGATGACCCAACAAAATTATTTTCAGATCTGTATCTACCTAAATTTTTAGATATTTAGCAAAATTATTCTTTCTTCGCGGACATAGCCGCCTGAAAAAAGAGAAAGGTATCTGGGAAAAAGACGATGGCTAACCTATATATCGATATTTTGGATTAATATTTAGTATAATGTATGAATAATTAATTAGAAAATATTAATATTTACCATCCACGTCAGTTTACCATCGGCTTAGAGAAGAATATTACAGATTTTCTCTTCTTCGTTGAAAGCTCCATCTACAGTTCGTGTAACGATCACCTGTAAAATTCTCGTCAATCCACGTCGAAGCACGTCGACTTTTAGCATCATCGATGTAGTAACGGAACGTCGATACTTGGCATGCTTAGTCCCGATAGATTCGCACATGCCTCGACTGGACAGCGTATCTATCGGGTGTGAGTCCAATAAAGCGGCCTCAGTTCTCCGCGACCGGTATCTCAGGGCCGCCGACCACCTGTCTCCACCTCTCTCTCTCGCTTGCCGGACGACCGATTGCGAGCACATGCCACCTATAACACGGCTGTCCCCCGGCCGTTAACAATTTTGGCACGATTCCCCAGGGGCGCGCCCGCTTCCACCTCTTGAAAAGACCTTTTTCCATTCGCGCTCGCCTACTGTATGTCGCTAGCAGCCTCGTTCGCGATGGCCCATGCATCGTCCCGGTAATGCTTCTGTTTTTACATCGTGTGACTTATAGACTGTGAAAGCGTGAAAAGTCACTTTATGCGAGCTTGACTTCCGTAAAATGCGGCATTTAAATTCAAACGATTCGATAACTATATGTTGTTTTACTGATTGTTTACATTGAATTGTTATTCAATGTAAGAAAAAAAAAACACATTACTTGATCACCTTTCAATGCTTTTAAATAATGATTTGATGCTATAGGAAATATATTACAGCGTTTTGTTACAAATTAGCTATTTTTTTTTAGTTATAAGAAAGCTTACATGATACTGTTTATTATTTTATGCTCGGCTTTTGTATGTTTTATTCAATATATAATGCAATGTTTTATTTAATTCTTCAACATTTTACAAACATTCGCATTTTTATTGTTTCATTATTTTTTACAAATTTAGTACGCAGGCAATAATATAATGTAGGTATATATAACTGTAGGAATATAATATATACTAATCACGTATAAAGTAATTTTTATTGTTTTTTAAGAATATATATTTTGTGATAGATTTCGGAATAACATCTATCATCGATATACATGATCTATCAATTTTGGAAATGCGATTTCTCGTCATTTATGAATACATCGAGTTTTGTCTATCAAATTATAAAACAACGATATATCTCGTATATATCGCAGCTACATAACAAGATCGCGATAATGTTGTTTATTATTGAGCATCTCCATTTATTATCATGGCTATTATAAGTCTCGACGTCCTTGTGCGATATTCTTTTGTAATATGGTGGATTTAAATACTCTTTGTGGAGGAGTCTGTTACACGATAAGATATCAACGCGTACGCGTCATGCATATCGCATGGCACGTGCTCTTATTATATATTACACACAGATTATTCTCTGACGTTTGCATTAAACTTTGGGAGCGTATTCAGAGATTAATCCTCTTCGTCAGAAATTTAATGGAACGCCATCCTTTCCAAAATGATAGGATTTTCAACATTGTATATTTTAATTAAATTTTGAGTTAAGCTGTTAAAGTCTTAGTATTAATTGAATAAGGTTTTGTTTTTATCTCTGAGGCATAATTTGCCAAAATATATTTTAATTATCGTTTTATCAAACATATTAATTTAATTTATGCAAGAAAAGAATGTTTGTCTCAATTTTATTTCAAAATTGTACTCCACATTTAGACGAAATCGTATAGAATACTTTATAAGATATAACTTAACAGATTATAGTTTTGAAATTTATTCGACGGATTAGTTCCAATAATTTAAGTCGAAATTATTTATTTTTAAGAATATTCATTAAATCAGCGTATGGTTGAGATTGAATAATATAACAATATGTGTCACTGTAACCCTTTTTTTTGTACACGTTGATGCTTTTGCATGGATTAGTCAGGACGCGCGAATACTTTCGCGTAACTTTTTACTTTCCTTACGCCCGAGTTGAATTTAGTTAAAACTTTCGGAAGCTTTCGGTTAACGGCCGTGAGCCACTAGTAGCGAAGGGTAGTCGTATGTTTCCAATTTCTCGGAAAATTTCGAGCCCGAAGTAATTTTGTTGAACGACTCTTCGTCGACTAGGTGTCTGCATATAATCTTAACGCTATGGATCAAACGGACAGTGTTCCGAACATGGCCTGGGAGGGGGAGATGCTTTCTATCTCGCTACATTTATTTAATTAAAAGTTTTCCCTCTTTCGACCGATGCCATGGAAAATGCATACTTTTACCATCGTATCGCTAATCTACTGCCCGCGGCAAGATATAAATTCCATGGGTGTTTTAGCACATGAGGATGCGATTCGCCGGCGTCGAGACACCGTGGTCCGAAGCCGTTTCCATGAGGCTTCGAAAAATAGCTCCGATGGCTTTGCGTTAAAGAATAATGTGCACAAATGAAAGCTTCTCTCTTTCCGCACTCGAGAGGATTTAAATAGGAGCTCGATGGGAGTCTCTGGATCGATGGTCGCACGCCAGTGCAATGTTTACGGAAGTTTCATCTTGACCACATTTTCTGCGTGTTTTCGGCGGTGCAATTGTGCCGTACAATCGTGCCGTACGATCACGCATATTCTCGTTTTCTGCACAACGATGTTCTGCTTCGATCTACCCGAACCATCGTGGAGTTTCTCCTTCGCGACTCGGTGCGAATTAGAGTCTGGCTTCGTTCCAACGTAACGACTTCATCGTTTGCTCTGCGCGGAAGAAAATATTAGTGACATTACTCTTAACAAGGCGCCGGTATCTCGTCGACAATTAAACCACTTTTTTTCCCTCGTAAATTCCATTCATCCCTCGTCGTAGTCGTTCTTGTCGTCCTCGTCCTCCTCGTCATCCTCATCTTCATTCTCATCTTCTTCGTCGTCGTCGTTGCCGTCGTCTAATTTAACGTTGCGTATTATATACTGATGAATACGGACGCGTTACGTGACGACGCAAAGTTGCGCATTTTACGTGGCAAACGTGCAATTCGATTCGATATTCCCTATACGTAAAGGCCGACAGGTAGATCTCATCTGATGATATTTTGCGCTGAGCGGATAAGCCGCGTCGATATAATCCACTTCATGTCCGTGATTGATGCCGATTGTTACGACGATAGCTCCGTTCGATTCCCGGCATAATACAGAAATCCAGCTTTTCAACGGATACTAGCGCGCCGCCGCGCCCGGAAATTACTCGTTCGTTGACTTTATTCGCATCGAGTTTCCATGCGTCCATTAAAAGTCAGTTGAATACCGTTCGCGATGCGACATCGCCGTCAGCTAATTGCATGCGATACAAATCATTATTTAATTCATTAAAATTTCCGGCGCGATTAAGCGGGATTATCGGGTATTCTTTGACGCGTTAAAAGCGACCTCTTTAATTTTTATAAAACATATTCGTTGAATCGCAATAACGAGTTCACATATTTGTTTTGTGCAATCACGTATGAATGCAATCAGTATTTTGACGTAAAATTGTGCAACAAAGTCTCTCAGATAGAGATTAATTGAATTAAATAAAAACTAAAATAATACAGTTGATAAAAGGAAATAACTACAGTAACCTTTTTTTCTATACAGTTGACTATTTACTATTTATTCAGGGATTCACTCGACGACTCTCGCATAGCTACTTAGGTATTACATCTCTCGAGACTGTAGTGCATGCATTGTTAAGTCCGGAATGGTGACCTACCTTTTCGTGGACGTGCTGAATTTTTGTAGCTGTAGTAATATTTTTGTATATATGAAAAAGGTTTGTTGCAAAATTACTTAAAGTTTCTTTTACATTCATATATAACTTTCGGAACTACGGAACTTTTTCTGAAAGCTATCAGGAACTTCAGTACTCTTTGAAGAAGAAATACATAATTCTATCGATTACGTCGAAAATTTAAAAATAGAATGTCAGCTTCAAGATTTGTGTATATATGTATACATTATACTCGCGAAGAGATGGATCTTGCAAAATAAATATATTAGTCGGATTATTATTTATTATTATTATAAATCACGTCCCTATCGTAATCTAGGTTAACTCATTAGCAACGGAAATGTGTCATTATACGTTAAAAATTCAGTAAAATTAATTTAAAACTAGAACGTACCGTTTCCGCGTAGTTCACGCGGGTGGCGTTAAGTTCTCGAGAGAGTGTGGCCGACCGTTCTATATTTCATTTTCAGTTGGCTCACGAGCAGAAGTAATGCCCGACTTCGCATTGTTTCCCATTTACGTATGCCCTCGCGCCTCCGGGAACTTCTTGTTTCACGAGGTTTATATCTACGACGTCCTCGCGCCGTGCTCGGGGATCGCCGGCAACTTGTATATTGAAACTTCTCTGGAGCAGCCCTCGTCGTCGTTGCAGCTCGTCCGCGTCCTTGTCCTCACTCTCGCTCTGCGTTTCCTCGTAGCCGCGGAAAGGCGACATTAATTACGACCGTCAAGTTTCTCGACGACGAAAGTCCGTTTTAGCGCGTGGTGCGCTGCGCGTCGAAAAGTTTGCGGTGTCTTCCGCGGTAGCAATTAACGACACGTTTATCGGCGGTGGTTGGCGTTCGTTGTGCAACGGCCCGAAAACGAGTTCTTGGCTCGTTCTTGAAAACGCCCTTTTCCGCGTTTCGCTCCCTGTATCCGCGTTTTTCGTTCGCGTTTCCAGTTGACTGCTAATGCGCGACCATGGCGCGAAATAAACTGTCGTAAGCATCATTCATCCTTCCTTGGCAAGAACCGCAAGGAATATAAAGCGAGAGGAACCGCCAAGTGGCTCGACATCTTTACACCGGTCCTGTCGCGAACATGTTTTACGCGCGTGGCGTTAACTTTTTACAAGGTCAAATGATATTGTCTTATTTCCATATTCTTGGAAAGAAAGGGGATCGCGGCAGACTTTAGGTCTTGTTGGCTTTTGTAACATCATTGGTAAACAGCGATGCTGTTATGATGTAATATTCGCGGTACATCCATCTATAATATATTGCTTGAAGATTTAATTAATTTTGAAGAGAGGGAAAAAGAGAGAAAGATTCTCATACACATCAAATAAACATTTTAATAGATTATATATATATATTTTTAATAGAACATTTATTATGTATATAAGCATGATTATATAAGTATATTTTATATAATATATGTGTATTTTATATATTATATGTGTCGTACCATATTTAATCTTTGATGGGGTATGATAAATTTCTAATATTAAAACCAAGGAAAATGTAAACAAAATTATAACATAATAATTATTAGGAATAATTTTTTGGTGAAAATTTATTTGTGAATAAAACAATTTTTACGAAACAATAATGAAAATTTTTGTTATAAGAGATAATAAACTATAGTTAGCGATATCAAATTTTCTAGTAACCCGCATCATATTTGATCATTAATCTACTTTTAGACAACGTTCGCGACCGTCGAAGTGAAACGTGCCCAAACTTCTGACAATCCCACCATCCACGACACTGACATTAATTACGTCGTAATCAAAGGACGCCGCGACGAACGCCGAAAAGTTTGCGCCTGTTTACATTGCCAATTAACAGCTGCGATACGCTAAAACTAGACGGATAGGCGTTGTAGGTGCGTTTTCCGTTGGTAAACTTCTTGTTATCCACGCCGCTTTTTTCCTGCTCTCGTATTCTGCACCGTTGCATCCTTGCAATTCCACCCTCGTGCAAAATAAACCGTCCGCGCCTTGACTGTTCTTTCAAGCAAGAAATGCGAAACGCAGAATGATGAAATGCAACGCGAAGCGCACACACGATGTGCTGTATAAAGTATGCTCGTATTACGCTTTTGGGGACATACGCTTTGATCAATTTCAAGACGACTTTATCTTTGCGTAAATTTAAAAATTGAGACAAAATTATAAAATTATTGACTATTAAAAATTACGCGACATTGATATATAGATTAAATTGAATAAAAAAACAAATAGAATACACTTTGCAATTAATTCTACTTTTTAATTAACTTTAGTGAAACTTTAGTTTAAAGTTTATCAAAATATTTTACGTAATATTTTTCGAAACTTGGAAGGATATGGAAAGCGTCTATGAAATTTTTGCTGGGGAAAGATCATCAAGTTTGAAGAGACACTTTTCTCAAGCTCGACAAAACATCCTCCGTATATCTTGCATGTAGCTACGAGAGATGTACGCGCTGAAAAGAAAACATGTCTTGCACATGGATGTAATCGACCGGTCATAATGCACTCGTTGCACTGCCGTTGCTGCACTTTAAACTCGGCCAAGCGGGATCGCCAGCTTGATGAACATCTCCGGGTCCGGATTTGCAAGAATAAGCGGCAGATTACGGCCGAGTCGTAAAAAGATTCTCCGGAAAAACGGCGTGTTTAAGCGCGTCATTAACGATATTAGCGGTTTCTCGCACGAAGGTGTGTTCCATATTCGCGCGTTTTCCTCGAATGAGATTTTTCATGGAGCTTGAAAGTTTTCGAATCGGACGATTTATGCGAGACGGTTTTAATATTAAAGCTTTAACGAGGCCTTGTTGTAGCGGAGCCCTCGTATTTTCATAAATTCTAAGCGAAATTTTCGAGATATAATAGAAACGGCTCGCGGAATTGGACATTGAAACATTGAGATTCATCACAGCTGCTGTTCTTCACACTCGGAATACTAAACGAGGCCCTTTAAAAAATTGCGCACTTATTTTTCCGCCGTGTGCTGGCACGTTTTTCTTTGTATGAACCGCGTGTGGCTAGTCTAATTATTTTTTCTTTAACAGCTTTTTTGCCAGCACGAATTTGTGAACATAACGCAACATTAAATTAGGAGTATATAACAACAAAATAAAAAGAAAAATCATAAGTTTTGTCTTTAATATAAGAGAGTCTCGATTTTGTCGATTATTTTTTCTGACGTACTAAAATTTCTTCATCTACCGGACGAAATCCGTTATGTTCTCGTTGCAATTTTACGGTGAAATTTGTATGGCAATTTAGAAAACATGGATACGTCGCTCTTTAAGGATTAACCGGAAAAAAAAAACGAATATCTATCGGGATGCAGAAAATGCGTATTGAAATATCTCGCTTGTTCCGCTCGCCGCAAAAACGTTAACTGCCGCGTCGACAAACTTTCGTAGCCGTGACGAAGGCGTGTGTGAGAAAGCTTGCTCTGCCAGCACGTTGCAATTAACAACATTCGCAGCGGTATTGTCGACAAACGCGGAGGCGTGTGCGATGCATGCACGTGGTGCATCGTGATGACGCGCGGCAGCTTCGGAAAGAGGAGTAAAGGGGGTTGCGGTGGAACGCTTTACCTATCTTTCCTTCGAAAACACGCTTTTTGCGCTCGTTGCTTTTTTCTTCGCCACGCGTTTCTGTTTAACCAGTCTCCCCCGACTGGTTCTCCGTTTCGCTTCGCGTCGGTAATTTACTCGTAGCACGAAATAAACCACCGTTACCTTGACTACTCCCATGCCGGGTGTTCCCGTCAGTTTTCACGGTTGTGTTTTTATCATCGCTGTATCGCGCCGTGCCATCGCGATGTCGACGTTAAAAGAGAGAGAGATAGAATGAGAGAGGGGGAGGGATAAAGGGAAAGGAGAGGTCAGCGAGGGAACCCTAGGTTCGTTCGTGTGGTGTCCTTTCAACGTGAAGTCTGGCATCATCACCTTTTTGGTGTTCCGTCGGGAACGATGCTCTGCTTTTCAGTTTTGCGCACCGATCTACGTCACTTTTTATGTTTCCCTTTATAGATTGACGTATAGTGGATGAATTGAAGGAGAGACCGAGATAGCGACGAATTGTACGTACCGTTTACGAACGCGTCTTCTTTGTGTAGTTCATATATAAAATAGCAAAGGAGATAAATGCACGCTAGTAATATAAATGATTCAGTTTAATGTAATTTTTTTTTCAGTAGCTTTCTTTCATGTACCAACTATATGCAAAGATAATTACATTATGAAAATACATTGTATTGGGTATGTCTGGTAAATATGATGTCATTGGATCTAATTAATTGAATAACTGAAATTATCACTAATGCGAACTTTATCGAATATACATGTACAATACTCGGATAAGTGAAACAAACAATAGGTACTTAAAACTAGCTATTACTTTGTGAGATAACATTTTAATGAGTGATATTTTTTATTTTAGATATTTATTTCTAGTTTATTATTAGTTTCTTATAATTTAATTATATGATAATTATTCAGCCACATACATGCGTTGTTTTTTTATTTTTAAATTCTAGCAAAGCTTATCTAAAATATCGCAGACTTCAACGTTTGCAATTTTCTCCGAATATCTCCCTCGATTGTGCGCCGATTCGCTCTTATGACGCTATGCCGCGCGTTTATTTTATATTCCGGAAGTTTGCCGCGCCGTACAGTGTGTCGTTTGCGACTTCCCGAGAACTTGGATTGCCCGCGTTGTACGTCTCACCGTGCCGGAAACTACACCGTACACGTGAAGGGTCGACATTACCCCGCGGATAAAAAGGAATTCGCTTTCATTCTTCGGATTTTTCTCTGAAAATTTTGGGAAAATTTTATAGGAGCTCTTTCTTGAATTCCTTAAACGATCGTATCTTCATCACGATTTTTTATCGCAGCTGACAATGTCGGATTCTTCTTTTCGTATCGCATTCATTTCCGACTGTGATATTAGGGAAACAGTTAAAAGTTGAAGGCTGTCTAGTTAGGGCAAGTCGTTCTTACGTAGAATTGCAATTGAACTGGTTTCACTCGACCGCGTAAAATTTCGGAGTATCCTCGAGTGCTGACTAAGGCATAATCTAATTTTGAAAGTTGCACGAAGTTGCGCTCGGCAAGGCAAACAAGAAGCGGCGGAACAGTTCTCTCGCGAACCGATTTTTCCAGAATCAGGGAAGACACTCTCGAGGTCGGAAAAGCCCTGGTGTAACATCCGTGTTACGTAAAATCCTTCGTTTCGTTTCTCTGGAAAGTATAGTTTCGACAAGTAACAGTATTTGCTCTTGTTTGATAGTAACAATTGCAAAAGAATCATATTATCGATACGCATGTGAGATTAGTTTACTCCGTTCGAAGATTTTTAATTCATTTCTCAATATCTATACATCTATTTGAATTTAAAAATGTATAAAAAAAACTTTCGACTTAGATGACATTCCTGTTACACCTGATATGATGTATTGAAGAACATAAATGACGGATCTAGCTATGTTACACGGCTCATTCCTAATTCATTAGCGGCGGAATCTCGCTTCGTAACATTTACACATTTTCTCGAGAACCCCAGATGCAAAGTTTCAACTGTATTTTCATCCGGTCTGGAAGCAGTTGTGGTTGCCTTTACTAGATCACGATGCTGTCGAGTTTCGCATTTACACAACGCACAAATACGAGCATGCAAATACGTAATTCAAACTAAACAGGTCAGCCCTCGGGCGGTACTTCTGTTAATTCTATTATGCTGACGGCAGAGAAGCGTCAAAAAGCTTAAAGCTATGTTAAGTTGTACATTGAAAGCTGAATCAATTATGATATAATTATTTTACTATAGACATTATATGCAAAAATATTTAATGATAATGTCAACGATTATTTATATTTATTTTTGTCGCTCATGGAAAACATGTATTTTTGACAAAGACATTGTCCGGAAAAATAATTGTGTTGGATTGTACTACATGTGTTTAGAAAACAACAAACTTTTTTACTAATAATAGTTAGAATAACTTTTATTTATTTTTTTTTTTTAATCAAAGTACCAGTTGTATAAATTTGTGCAGTTTGAATGAACACCTAATAAATTAGTTACTATCTAATAGGTATTACTGATTTTCTTTTGATAAAAATACTATAGAGCAACTGATTGTAAGCAAAATTAGTTAATTATTCAGTTTAATGGCTTCAGTTTTTAATAAAAATACGTTCATTAAACGCGTTTTTGTACGGAACAAGAGAATCTGGCAGAAAAAAAGCGTTGCGGTCGTTCTACTTCGCGAAACGAGATCTTACGTCGTGTCAGAAGATATTGTGTAAGATATTTAAATCATTTAAGTTGATGTGACTGTTCAGATTAGGAAACCTGTCACATTGATGAAATATAGCGATATGAACATATTTATCTGTTTATTGTCTTTCTACTGTTAAGTAATCAAGTTTAGATTTTATACTTGTTTTTTGTGCAGTAATTGCACGAAGGATGTTACGTTTTTGATTGGTATCTTATAGCGAATTTCATTTATAGCGGTCACTTGCACTACACTAGATCAGTGCATACTAAAAGCTGCTTTACATGAAATTAATAAAATTAAATGTAAAAGTATATAAATATTTTAAACGATTAATTATCTACTAATGATACAGTGTTGCGTTATTTAACAAAATATATATATATAATTTCATTGTCAAAGTTGATTATATTGTATCATTGCATTAAGATACAGAATTTTTTAATACCGTATTTTCGTCATGATAAAAATAAGAAAATGTAGTACTAAAAAGTTGATAAAAAATTTTGAAAAAATTCTTAGAGTTCTATGAAAAGAAAATAAACAATTTTTGTCTCTTGCAGTCTTTTTTGTAAAATTGATAGTATTTGAGAAAAAAAATTATTGAAGACCAATTTTCAGCCATTTTTAGTAATTAATATCTTGTTAACTATTGCGAATATTGCAAAATGGTACAGGACTTTTCGAATCGGTTTAGTCCGCTCTATCTGCCCACGAGCGTTGTCAGGTGAATTACGGGACACCCTGTATAACTGTCCAATATAACTGCTCAAAAAATGCATGAAATTTCTATGAGGTAACCGTCG
This sequence comes from Mycetomoellerius zeteki, assembly GCF_001594055.1. Lineage (NCBI taxonomy): Eukaryota > Metazoa > Arthropoda > Insecta > Hymenoptera > Formicidae > Mycetomoellerius > Mycetomoellerius zeteki. The sequence continues at coordinate 2,390,536 of NW_017256957.1, read as the reverse complement.
TGTCGGAAGATATCGCTTAAGATACTTAAATCGATATTAATTATAATAAATTGCTTCTTGGACAAGATTTCGGTCGAGCTTAAGCGCAGCCAATGACCGACTAAACGTGTATAGAGCTTCATCAAACGGTGGACCGATCAAAGGCCGCGAAGTCTCTGGCGGATACCTCTCGTTTGTTCGATTCGAGGGCACGCCATTATCTCCCGCCTCTCTTATTAACGAGCTTCATGGTATCGGGCCGACCCCGTTCCATTATTCCGAAACGATGCTTTCGTGATGGTAGCGCGACGAGGGATTTTACGAGACAAGAGACGAAAACCGTCCACGGCGCACAATATCGGGTTTGTCCGACGTGTTTACGGATTCGTGCATAATGTGCATCCCAATACCGCACGCCGCATACGCGACCGCGTACTTGTCCTCAAATAGTATCGGAAGCTCGGTCACTGTCAGTATGCCTTTCATAAAGTCATTATCCCTCATAGAGGGGGAGAGAGAGAGAGAGAGAGAGAGAGAGAGAGTGAGAGGGAGAGAGAGAGAGAGAGAGAAGAGAGAGGAAGCGTGTCGACGCACTACTGGCTATCGATTATGCATCCTAGTCATTGTCGATGTACTTTCCAATATTGCATTCTATCTCCTCACACTACGTTGCTATTATGTTTATTAAGTGCGAGTGGCATATAGTGCATTATGGCGTAGAGCTCAACAATCAACGTCTCTTAACACTCTGCAGCACAAATCATGTTATACAGCAACAAAGTGATATTGTTATCGGTGGATATTTGCTATTCTGTTTTATCTTTCCTTCATATTTTTCATCTTGAGAATAAAGGATTCATAATATTTAAAATAGATTAACACTAGAAGCACCGAGCGGTTATTATATATTGACCATTTCTATTTTTTCTAGATTTCTAGATTAATATTATATTTTTTCTGTAAAAAATAAGATTCTGAAAGTTTTTAATTTTTCAATAATTACATTTTTTATATTGACGAAATATTTTCCATCACTTTCTTTATTTCTATAATAATTTATTCGCTTGATCTTCTTTAGTGTAAGAATTAATGTTGGTACTTCTAATTAATATAAAGAAATAAATTTGATTAACTAGTTTATAAATATTTTAATTGTATCTAATGTCAGTCAACATCTAATATCAATCGTTTTATATGTTAAATCGATATGAGTGCACCCTGCAGATTTCATCGTCGTTATATTGATACTCGGTGTGTCTCGAAGTCTGATATTAAAAAGATCAAAGCCGCAGTCGTTCTCTTAGTACATGCGCATTTACCCCGTTCGCTTTGCTACAGTATTTGCAGTCGGGATGTATAAGCATTATATGCACCGTCTTTATGCGCACGTCGGTGCGACTTCTCACTGAATTGCGTATGAAGCCGCAGATTGCCGCCAGCTTTATATTCCAACACACGTGAATGGCCTTTCGCATTCATTTGTATATTCATTACTCCGAGTTAGGATCCTTCATGTCAGGTAGAGTACACTTTATTCAGATATATAGACAGATCATTCCATCGAGATGATTTGGCATAAATAAATTAGCGAAATGAGTCCATCTAATCGAACAAAATTAAACATCTCTGTAAATCATGAAATTAATACAGGTAAAATCCAAATTCAAAGCTTGGCGATATGAGATATACTTCAATCAATTATATTGATGTGATTTATCTTCATTCGTTTATTTTCTTCCATTATGTCTGTATATGTGTGATTCGAGTTTATCAATCTGCATATGTCTCATGAATATAGGTACACTGAATTTTATGATTAAAAGAATCCAATAATTAAAATTTAATGATTTAATTATTTCTCTAGATGGTCTAATTTATTGTTAATTTAATTATCTAATATTTTTGTATTGATCAATGTAATCAGAAGATTTAAAATTTTATCGATAACAGATAGAAGAATTCCTTTTAAATATGTGGATTATATAGAGCGATTTAGCAATGTCGAATTAAATCGGCTCGAAGAGTACTCGTATACATTCGTTGCCATTCTCTGTCACTTTAGTGTAAAAGCGTCGATTGATCTTCTGATGAAATATATGCAATTACGAATAATAATATTATATAGGATACGTTTGATTTGAATTCTGTCAATTTTCAATTGCACTCCGGCGAATGGATTAGATTTACATCGTGTCGACATCATGCGCCTAAGGGTTAAATTGCCATATACACAACGTTGCAGTACGCGTTATGCAATGCTATCTTTAGTACCATATGTGCGATCGCTAATCGTGATTTCGAGGCGTCGGTGTGCGTTTATGTATCCCTTTATATAATCCCATGTTCATTTATTATGCGGTGCCGCGTGTTGCTCTTTCCGTTGATGTAAATGGTTGAATGATATCGCAACATACAATTTCAAGTCAATGTATCGAGCAGGAAGTAGAATTTTTAATCTTTGAAGCACCATATTTACATCCATAAAAGATAGATATCAGTTGTATTGCTTTAATGTCAGTAAATATGATAAAATAATTTGTAAGATATTTATCATCTTACTCTACGATACTATAGTCGCAAATTTTGTATCTAATGTGTATTTAATGTATACTTGTTCTATTTAATATGACTATGGATCTTTAATTTTTTAATATAAATTTTATAATTTAATCGATATGATATAAGAATAATGAATATTTCCAAATAATTGTCGGACCTAAGTACAGCGTTATGTAACATGTGTCAATATGGGAACGTAAGAACGCTCAAGTTGGAAGGATAACGGCGGGATCTATGGAGCAAATATTAATGCGTTTAGTTCGCATTGGCGTGGCACCTGTGCGCGCGTGTCGACACGGGTATCATCGTCGACAGGATTAAGTTAAGCCGTTGTCAGACGATACGACGCCTGGTGCTACCCGTTAAAGTCGCTTGGATACGGATGAAAATACGCTATATTATTGATACGCGCGGTAAGGTAAACACTTTCAAGCGATACGTGTCTCTGCGTGGAAGTCGCGGCAAAAAGCCCTCGAAGGGGGTGAACCGTGCGACGGTATGTCAGACTCTCTCGCCATATTTACAGTTGAGATGCAGATATCCGTGTGCAAACAAGCATCGTTTCTCTACGTGCAAAAACACGCATAGAATACACAAAATCCCGACCTTAATTTCAATAACAGATCTTTTGATGAATTTAACATTTCTTTTAATTTTTTCAAATACAAAAAATTATACAAGGACTCTCGATAATGTAAAAAATATAAGGATGTAATGATTAGCAATAAGAGTATAGAGCAATAAGTAAAATGCACAAATTATAATTATTTAATTAAATTTAAAATACATAATTAAAAGGATCAGACGTTTCGACTCTGCTTTGAGCAATCCTCGCTTATATTGTATAAAATATGTGTAGTATACGGTACTTTTACGTTTTCCGGGTAAACGACTCGAAGACTCAAGAGAACTTCAAGACTTGGATGGTCTAGAAGTAGATTATTTCATAAGAAGTTTGAAGACCGAGTGAAATAAATTTGATTGGCCATTTAGGTTTTTTGTTCTTAAAGAAATGATATCTCGAGGAAAGTCAGCATTTTTTAACTTTTCATGTTCTTTCAATATTCTTTTCATATTCTATGGGATATCTTAGTCGATAATTAAACTCGAATATAAGTTTTGAGGGAATGAACTTTGCTTGAATTTGTATGAGTACAATAAGATTTTGTTTTATTTGAATCTCGAAAGTTCAGTTTTTGTGAAAAGGATTTAATTTTCAGTCTTATATAAGCAAAGACATACGAAATTAGTTAACGTTTTAGTTAGGAATTAACTCCGAGTTGATTAAGTAATTTCGGACATAGATTACGGACATAGATCGGAGATTTTAAATCACACTATTTATTCTCCTTACGAGTCATTTAGTGAAGTAGTAGTGTACTTTCCTCGAGACAATAAAAGAGTTATGAAGCATTATTTAAAAGTTGAGCCTTCGAGATGGTGTCTGCTTGCTTCTTTCACTTCATGATTTTACGATAGTCATTGATTGATAGAAATTGAATGTTTTTGTACTTTCGTCTTTGTTATTTCTTTGAAACAGGTTTACAAGCGTCATTCACTGTGAGTATAATAAGAATATTATTTTTTGAATTCTATACTGGACTACATAATCTGCTTAGACTCATCACGATTTTCACCGAATTAAATATATCTAGCTTCCATAGAATCCATATATGTGCATGAATTATGTAGTACATTACTATAGTAACGTCGTTCATTTATTTGGAAAGTAGATTATCTGGAAAAGAGTTAACTGTCCCTTTTGATTTTATTCCTGGCAAAATTAAAGTATCGTACGATTTATGTCGCTTTCGCGAGAGGAACGGAAAAGGAAATTTATCGCGTTCTCTCATCATGTTCCCGAAGCTTTTTATCTCGCGGCGAATCGCCTGAACGCCTCAACAGAGTCTCTCTGTCTACACACCAATGAACACACTCGAAGTCTAATCGCGTTGGAAGCCAGCCTCCGGCGTGTATTTTTCCCTAACTTCGTTACGACTGCGGTTATTTGCTCGCGCCTGTTTGTGCATTCGTTACATCGGTTTGCGTGCCGGTGCCGGCTTCCCTCCGACTTTTGACTTCGTTAGTTCGAGTTATGATTCGGAATCGCCGCAGGTGCGATTACGCCGCCGCATGTAACATCGGCGTAGTTGATGGAAGATAAGTAAGCGGACGTTACTGCGTCGAGCACGCCAAGTTATTATGCTCGGTTTTTCAACTTATTTAAGCATCAATTACTTTCCATTTAACTTGTTTTATTTTTATTTACATCAAATTACACATAAGATTGTGAAAAATCGTATGCAAACACTTTAATGTTTTTTTTTTTAAATATCGTAATATCGATAGTCGTGTTAAAATTATTTAATATAAAATTTATTATTCAATTTAATATATTCGCATTATTATACGAATATTTTATTATTACAAAGTTATGCGGAGAAAAATTTCTTTTAAAATTTATCCTGAAAATATGGTAGTTGTGGTACAATACAATATTTTTAAGATTTTTACCATGCACTTCAGTAAAATTAATCAAATTATTTTATACTTTATTGTAGTTTTAGTAATAAATGAGAAAGATTTACATAAAAATTCTTCGTTGTCCCATAACTATTATATTTTCAGGGTAAACTCTAAGAAAAAATTCTCTCCTTGTAGATATTAAATGTCATTCTTTCCCTCTTCAAAGGATCCATCATCGTATTCTCTATACAAATGTGAATCACAGAAAGCCAGTAATAGACAATGTGCGATTTCGGAAAGCTAATTAATCTCGCAATGGTCACAGGCAAATGGCCAGGCAAACGTTAACTAACGCGCGGCTGAAACGTTATCTTCGATCCGGCATTCGAGGTAATTGTCGCTGTTCCGGTCAAAAGTCAAGCCGAAGTACCTCAAAGCCGGAGCGTGTTTGCGCGTAACCCGAGGCGAACGAAGGTACCTAACCCTTCCGAAAAGGGATGGCGGATGGGGGCGGTGCGGCGGCGGTCGAAAACCGCGTGAGCGGCGCGGCTCGAGTCGTATTTACAGTTGAGATGCAGATACCCACCACCCGCGTGCAAACATGCATCGCCCGTATGTGTGCACTGTGTGTACGAGACGACGAACGGGCGCACCATCGCCGTCGTTGCACACTCGGCCGGCTTCGAATCGCTGCAACGGGCCCACACAGACGGCGCGGCGGGTGTACTTTTCTCCTAACGTCATTATCTTCGCCCGGGGGATTGTACGGGTATTCGTTACCGTCGGTTTCGCGTATGCGCGCGCGTTTCTCTCCCCGTTCTTTCTCTATATATACGTCACACCACGCCGTGTTGTGTGGTGTACACATCGTCACCGTTGTCGTCGTCGTGGCCGCTACGGATTTTCTCGTCAGTATGCTAACGCATTCCACCGGTCGGGTGAATGAATAAAAAAAGAGAAAGAAAGGGGAAAAAAAGAGAAAAGAAAAGGAATGAAACGAGGGACGGAGGGCGACGGTGGGAAAAAATGGCCGAATCGAAACAGCCCGCGGCGCCGACGCCGCGCGCCGTCTCGTCATTGTGCTTCTCGCGTTATACATAATACATGCGCGCGGGTAATATTAGTACGGCGAATACGACTCTTTTGACGGGACGTCGTTACCGGCGCTTCCACATCTCTCACTCCCTCGGAGCTTTCGTATTTTCTGCCCCTCCTTCTTCAGCAGCATCCACTACCTTTTTAATGGCCCTCGTTCGCTTTTGCGCCTGGGAGTATTAATTTTCTTGTCGCTCCTTGCTAGATGATCTCACCGCACAAGATTCGCGCGGTAGCCTGCCTTCTTCCTCCCCCTCTCTCTCTCTCTCTCTCTCTGCTCCTCTTTACTTTCTTAAATAATAATTTGCATGTAGATGCGCTTTGCGCATAGCCGTGATGTTCATCGCGAGTAGCCGCTCGTATCTTAGTTTCATAACGTATGCTTTAATGTATAATATTCAGAAATTAACCCCTGTGAAAAGAGTTGGCACCTTATTTTTAAAATTTCAATATATAATTAATAGATTTCTAGCTCTTCTTCAAAGAGTTCTGCTATTCCTAATATGATATTCGTTATTATGTAAAAATTTTGAAAATTGAATGCCGATTTTACAGAAGTCAGAAATTACATCCACTTTTGTAATTAAGAATTTTAATCGAATCAAAATTGATTGTAGGAAGAACAGGGGCTATTTTAATACAACATATTTTACTAATATCAATAAAATCTTAATTTAAAGTCTCAATTACAATCAGTTCTGGCATTAGGTATGTTAAGTTAAACATTATTGTATTCTATTCAATTCTATCTTTGTTCGCTCGACGAATACACTATTACTCAACTATACCGCAAGTAATAATCGAGCCGCAGGAAACGTGTAATCGATCGGCACTTGATGCGTGTGTGCATTATTAACGAACTGTAATATCGCTTCTGCGAAATCTTTGAGTTAGATGTGCGTATCGTAACTCCACGAAGTGATCAATTAGAATTGCTTCAAGGATATCGATGTAATGCCGTGTGGTGGGAGAAAGAATGTATCATCGCTTCGTTATCCGATCGCGTATTCATGTTGCATCCTCGCAAAATGTATTCTAGCGCGTTCTCGTATCATTGAAGTCTTCTAACGAGCGATGTCGAACGCATTAAAGGGTTCATCCGATTTAGCCATGCCACATATTGCACGAAATTTACATCCACTCCGCCGCTATGGATTGCATAATGCTGCTCTTGCATTTTTCATGAGGCATGCGTGTTAAGCGTCATAGATGAATGGAAATGCGATTTTTAGAAAACTATCAGCTTATCCATATAACGTGTCCTTTTCTTTGATATATCACGTTAAGTCTTTTTGAATGCTATGAATATAACGAATCAAATAACGGGGATAAACAATTTAAACAAAACCATGAAAAACTGTAATTGTAATTTTTATTTAATTTTTCAAATATGTCCTCAATATCATTTTAACAATAAAAATGTATATAAAATATGAAAGTACAAAATTGTCAAAACCATTTTAATAATAGTATAAAATTGCGTATTCGAATCGTATTTTTTGTATAGAGATGCAAAATCATGATGCACTATGCTTGCGTTTAGACAAAAAAAAAAAAAGATAATACTTTTATCTTACACGGAGAATGAATTTAAAAACCTTCGTACACGACGGGGTTATTTTTAATATTTATCGTTTTAGCGATTTATTATATGTGATCTCTCGCGTGAGATGCGTTTTCTCTCTCGACGGATTTAAGCGAGATCGTCGCTCCGCGCGCGTCTCATAAATTCGCGCTCGTGTACGATATATAAAATAGAGGCTCCGAATTTTTCGGCTGTGCATTGTTACAGCTGACACCTTTCGTGGAACCGCAGGCTATGCACATAATTTAATAACGGCCGATTTTCCCGCTTTCCGTCGCGGTAATTGCTCCGTTTTCCTTATAATATATGGAGCTTTCGCAAACTGAACGACCTCGACAAACAAGCCGGCGGAATTTGTGCATACTTATGAACAATAGAAGGATCGCAAAAGATCGATATCCTCTCCCTCCCATTGTATTATTCCGTCTTTCTCACTATGCCTGTTGTCTTCTTGCTCGGAACTATGTCGAGAGATCGAGAGTGAGCCTCGAGCCTTCGCTCGGGAGTAATTAAACGAAGCGCGTTGCGCCTTTAAAGACTTTGAAAACTCGCGCCGTAAATTACGCGTGCCGACGTTCACGTCGGCCGCG
>NW_017256957.1:2366059-2382216 GCF_001594055.1 Mycetomoellerius zeteki | reverse complement strand
CCGCACGGCTGTCTGACGTACAGGGTGTTTCAGAGCCATCGGATGATACCATCGGACATCAGACACTAGAGATATTTTAATAACGAATTCGATGGCGAATATAAAATCAATTTTGCCGTTATTAAAATTTTACAGCAGATTTAATCATGAATGTAGCTAAAAAAGGATTAAAAATTACCCTTCAATATTGAACTTTTATTCATAAAAATTTTATCAAAGACCCTATTTATTTTAATAAATAGGACGTTAATGAAGAATTGTCGATGTATTAATTTTTTACATATTACGCAAATCGGTGATAGACATAGATGTCTCGATGTTGAAGCAATTTTTCCTGATTTAAACAACAGATGCTGAGATGAGTTTGAAACGTCTTGTATGATTACGTCGCGCTTTTTCGACTTCCTTTTTTATGGCCAGTATGGCGCATCGTGGACTTTTCTGGGTAATGACTCTTTGGCCCTTTCAATGTGCCGCCGTTTATCGGAGTTTCCCCCCCCCCCCCCCCCCCCCCGCGCAATCCCGTCCTTCCTTTCCGGTGGCCATCGGAAAGTAATGCATCAGGGTAACTGTTTCTTCGCGTTGGAATATACGGTTTCAAAGGGTTAAATGGGACTCCGGGATTTTAAAGGAGCCGTTATGAGACAGTCTGAACGTGCCGTGTTTGACTTCCGGTAATACATCACGACGTCTTTCATTCGACTCAATATTACTCGGAAAGATGAACGGAGGAATCTATCCCCGATGCATGCTTTCATGAGAATTACAGAAAGTATTGGCATATAGAGATGAACTGTGAAAAAATCCTACCATAACGTATGACTGCTTCAGTAAAGAATTAATTTAGTTGCTTTTCTGTTATCAATTATCTACGAAAAGAACAATTTTGCTGAAGTATTAAAAAATTTAGCTAGACAAAGATCTGAAAATAATTTTGTTGGACTATTTTATTGAAAAATAATTATGTAGGACGTTCGAGTTGGTTGTTGGAATGTTAAAACTTTTTGCAGCATTGCTTATCATGTGTTACTTTTCTTCATATGAATTCTTTAATGATCCAACAAAATTATTTTTAGATCTGTATCTACCTAAATTTTTAGATACTTTAGCAAAATCATTTTTGTCTGTGTAAAAATCCCGTTATTAACGCTGGATTCTTTTAAATACAGAGAACAATTAAGAGTGATACAAAGAGATACCTAGCTTAGAAACAGATTACAAAGGGACAGATCTGCCTTAATAAAAGAAAGATTAATATACTTTTACTTAACTGGCGTGAGTCGACAGTTTTAACACATATATATGAAATGAATCATAAAGATCGTTTATAGATATTTTAATCAAATCGCAGAAATTTCTAACATTAAGACTTCCAACGTAATCGTCGTGCGAATAGCAACCTTATCGTTTAGATGTTATAAGCTAGAGATCCAGCTATTTCACATTTAACACCTTCGCTCTCTCTACATTAAATGACGTTGTGCACCTCTAAGCTACACTACCGCCGCTACGCTGAAAATGACGACAACGGCGTATATTTTGCAGCGACGTGTTTAATGCCCATTTATTCCGTGACTTTTGGCCGCCGCTGAAATTCTACAGTAATTACGAATACGATATTCATTACGTGCAACGACGAAATTTCAGGCAGCGTTCCATTAAATTCCTCTGTCGAAATTGACGTTATTAGATATAGGTACTGTCGCAAGTCGCTCGGTATGTTCATTCCACAAGTGAATGAACAATCCCAGAGATTAAAATATAGCCCTAATTAATACATCTTCCGAAGGTACGTGATAAAGTAATTCGCATTATTTTATGAAATTTCCAATGTTTTTTCTCTCACTTTCGTTTATAGCGGCATATTTATTTCTCGCTGCTGGCGCTGCTCATTTCGTAAAGTATATTAGTTTTCGCTTTGTATAAATTTCACGGTAAGCGGGTAGTGCGAAATCGGAAAGCTTTGTTTTTTAAAGCGCATATCGGCTTAACATGTCGATGAGAAGGAAAACTTTAAACAGCAGCTTTAGCGCCGTATAATTATAAGCTTCTTGTACTGATTTCGCGGCAGTTGCGCCGCACGGAATAATCAGATAAATTTCAGTCTCGTGGTTTGGAAAGTGCGATACGCTCGTTTAATGCACACAGCAAGTGCGCTGAGAGCGCGGGTGGAGAGTTTATGTACGTTTTAATACAGTTAACGGCGTAATCGCCGCATCGCGGTGTTAACGCAACGCGGCGTGTCATTACATGGCGATTTTAATCGCTCGAGCGTTTCAACTTCGAAAGTCAATTACATCGATATCGAAGTAGCTTTGATCGCAATTCTCCCCCCGCGTAATTACAGATACGGTTGCAGACAAAGCGGCGAGACATGGAATACGACTGGATCGTTTTCATTAAAAGCTAACGACGGCGAGAAAGATCCGCCGCCAGTCCGAGCTCGCTTTCTAATGTCGTAAAACCTGTTTCCGATTGTCGAAGGTTGTATAGGCTACGTATCCTGAGAATTTTTCACTCCGCGAAGTGACTGTCGATAACGAAGCTCTTCGTATAATTCTGGCAACGGTATTCGAATGCGTTAATTGTCACTATTGAGATTCGCGCAAACGAGCGATTCTGTCATCGGTTTTGTACGTATCATAGAATTATCTGGATATTCTTAAAGTTTGTAACATTCAATACGATATAATATAATAATATACATACATCGATACTCGTATTCTTAAAGTATAAAATAAAATCGAATATCAATTTATTATCAAGACAAGACAGATATGTCGAATAAGTGTACTTCAAGCGGATGCGAAACAATCGTGTCATCTTTTACTATGTCATTTCTTTATGACTATTTATCTCGTCATGGCGCGATGTTCTTGTAATTATTTCTCCTTGCCTTGTGACGTTGTCGCGTACGAAAACTTCCCTTTCTTCCTTTTTTAAAAAAAAAACCTCGCCCGTTCGCATCTGCTTTACTAGCATAATCGAGCGACGGCTTTGACGAATCAATCAGTCGGCCGCGTCAGGTTCTGCAATTCAAATGAGAATTTTCCATGGGCTCGCATACGCACTCGGCTCGCCATGCGTGTACAGGGCCTTTAACTCGCGTCGTGTGCTGCGTTCGATAAAGCGGACTGTATCCACCTGAACCGCGTTCGTTATTATGGGATGAGTCCCCGCATATCCACCGCCGTCGCTCTAAAAGCCTCGATCCGTACTATTACCCCTTCCCCGCTTTTAACTGCATTGCGCGGCTTCGATATCGCCGACAATCTTGCCGGAAGAAATTTTAGAAAATCATATACAGTGACCAATATAGCGATCCTCGTTTCCGACAATTTCTATTTGATTATCTGATAATGTCACCAGTAACAGGCAAGTATTAAAATAATATTAGCATAAACATGATTAAATAAAGAGAGTGATCATTGTGATATGTATAGGAAGTTTAATTCTCTCCTCTACGATAAAGAGTGTAAGAAAAGAATATATAATTTGATTAGCTAATAATATCTTTAATATGGAAAATATTTTTTTTATAAACTTAATTAATAATTAATTAAAAATATTGAAGACTGAATTAAGAACGTCAAACGATTGATTTAATACACAAAAAAACGATTTTGCTGAAAGATCTATTGTTTGATTTCTTGGATATAGATATGAAAATAATTTTGTTCTAAATTAAAAAACGATGAGTAGCGCTGCAAAAAATTTGATATTCTGGCAACCAGTTCGAATTTTCAAAATTATTTTGATTCAGCAAAATTATTTTCAAATCTGTATCCAGCAAATTTTAGATCTTTCAGCAAAATCATTCTTTTCATGTATGAATGTTTATAGTAAACAAAATTCTAGATAATTTTCTTCACGAAGTTTTTGCGAATTTATCGACGAAACTGTTTTATTTTATCATGTACATACGTTGTTGATGTAAATCTTGTAAGATAGTTTCGATATCAGATTGTCGAGGACCAATCCCTAGAAGCGTAAGACCGGTGCCGAGACTTAGCTTCGGGCACAGTAATCTTAGCCACTTTGCTACTCGGTATCGCGTATAGGTTCGAGTTACACTAGGTTGCGCTACACTTTTCGCGATACTCGTTATCTTATCCTAGAAGCCAAGACGATGTAGCGCGGCTGATCGGTTGAAATATCGCTCAAGTTGAAGTAAATAGTCGGTACACATACTCCAAATATCTCTTACCCAAGGCACGTATGTGAAATAATATTACTTACATGAGAGCTCGCGTAAAGTGTGAAATTATATATTTATTTATTTACTATTAAAGTATCATTTTTAAAGACCGCGATGTGGATGAATATAAACAATTAAGAAATAAAGGCTAATCCCACAAACAAAATAAAGTAGTAAGCCTTAAGTCTTAAGGAATTGACAAATCATAGTCATTTATTCTTCTCACATTCGACTATGATTGATCAATTTCTTAAGGCTTACTGTTCTATTGTGTTTGTGGAACTAATCCCTAGAAGCGTAAGAGGTCAAGCTAAATCTTAATGTTGAAAACAATTCCGTCTGAATTTATGTACCTACCACAATTCCAATCCTGTAAACTGTGCGCCGATATTTTTAGTCTTGAAACGCAATCAGAACTGAAGTAGTAATATCACAAATTAAATTGACAAGCAATTTAATAATATTGATGTTAACGTAAGCATCTTTATAAGTACATTATTTATTATTTGTTTACAAGTATATAATTATACACGAAATGACGGTTTTGCTGAAGTGTCTAGAAATTTCGCTCTAGATCCGGATTTGAAAATAATTTTGTTTGTATTACCAAAATAATTATGTAGGACGCTTAAACTAGTTGCTAGAATGTTTTTGCAGCATTGTTATCAACGTTTAAGCGTTTTACACAATTATTTGGATATTACAATAAAATTATTTTCGAATCTCTAACTAAACTTTTAGATATTTTAGTAAAACTCTTATTTTTTTCGTGTATAGAAAAAGCAATTACAATTTTTATATAAACGTACGAACAGGATGCTAAATAAATACACGTGCGCGAACTAAGAGAGGGATTTAAGTAATTGTTTAAACAGCTTAAAACCCTGCATCCGCAACTGCATTGCGTCGTATAAACTATATTACAGTGCATTAACAATTTTATGCGATTAGAAAATTACTACATATATCTCAATTGGTAAACTCGCTTAACAAGTAGTCCGAGCAATCATTCTAAGTAAGTCGAAAACACGGAAAACGCGTGAATCGGTGGGGTGCATGGTCGCAACATTGGGGAAAGCAATGCGCTCGTTTGGTGCATCCCAAATGCAACGCGGGCGCTTCCATGAGGTGGGCGTTACGCCACGTACGACGAAATTTATGGTGTAAGCTCCTTCGAATCGACGTGCGCTTTGCTGAAATTCTCGAGTGATCAGTGTGTAGGAAGTTCGTCGGATATTCTGAATTCCTAATGCAATTCACGTAGAGACTAGAGCGCCTGTGGGAAATGTACCCGCGACATGTATGCATGTATGTATGCGTATGTCTGTGTTTTCGCACAGTATGCATCTCCATATGCCCTCGCGTGTGTATATGCATGTATGTCGTCGACAAAGATCGCGCAAACGTACCCGAGGTACCCGTACGAAAGTTTCGCCGCAAGAAGATTATAAAGTGGGCAATAATCATCCTTGGGCGAGTGGAAATTCACGGCTGTAGAAAAAAGTTAACCAGTTTTGAGCCAAGTTTCTTCGCTCGTTACGATTCCACGTCATACGTCTTCCCTAGATAACGTCGCGTAGTTTCCGGATGAAATAAGTGGGATCATCCTGCCCTAGGAGGGTTCCTCACAATCGTTCGACGCTCCAGATAAAATGGAAGCTCTTTGCGCACTTTCCGTGACGCTTTTAGTAGCGTGTGTCGGTTAAGAATGTCGCCGAGACACTTCAATATAGGCAGATGGTCGAGAAATTTTTTGTGTGTCTATCTGTAGGAGGGAAAATCTTGGCAACGCGCAACGACAAGATGGACTCACAGGCCGTTAATTATACAGAGATCAGGAACGATTTTGTCGCTCATGGTCCCACCGGCTTCCACAGAGTCATTACAAGTTTAGAACGAAAAGCACTTTTTCCAATTATAAAGTCGTCTAGTCCATAATGGGGAAATAGCGTGTTTTTCTGCGAAATAGGACAAAGTTAATTTCTTTTAATTAAGTGTCATTTTCTTCTCAGAGACACGGAAAACATCGATTGTAATTATTTAAATGGAAACAATTTTATCAACCATTATACACATACATAAATTCCAAATTACTGTGAATATCATGATTAAGTGAACATCTTGCTCAATTTAATTAAACAACAGAATATTTTATTATGCCAAGATCGTCTGAGCACATTAATGAAACTGCATATACAAGGACTGTATAAATTGTATATAAAATCATACTTTTATAGTCTGTATAAAAAATGATTTTTGATTCTTCGTCTGCAATCATATTTTTATTCTCTCCATCCAACCCAAATTTACTTTTCTAGGCTTTCAAAAGGTGTGAAAAAGTTCAGTCACTTTTCAATATCTTTTTTATACGCATGACTAAACAGGTTTTTAATAAGATATCTTAAAAGAGAAAGGAGGGAGGACTGGACTCCGCCCTCCTTTATTTCGAAGAAAAGAGGGTACAACTTTTTTTCGCGTCCATTCGGAGAGTGTATAGAGTTGTCGATCCAATTCTCTCTCTCTCTCTCTCAGTCTCTCTTTGAATTCGTTTTTAGATTATTGAAGCATAACTGTGATCACTATTTTGCAACGATGTGTTAAGGATGTTATTAACTTAAATTTCACAATGTATTAATTTTTCCTTGAGTATAGCATCGTTATTATGACAATTTTTTATTTCCATGAAGAGAAATACATAAGAAAATATAAGAAATAAAATAATCCCTGAACGGTTGCGAAAAAAGTTGTATCTTTCTTTGAGAGTGAAATTTCGCTTGTGCTAAAAATCCAGATTGCAGACGGAGAATTAAAGTTACTTTTATACGTCTTTTTACAGATATATATTGCTAGATCATCAATAGTTGCTTATATATCAAATGAGGAACGAGATTTACTTAATTAAAACGCAAGGAAATAATTCGATATATCACGAAAGTGACTTGACCATATTTATCAATCGTGTGTGTATATATATATATATATATATAGCATACTTAAATACATTATTGAAGGCACCCGGTCGTCGAACGGATTCGTGAGAACACGAATCGCGTTCACGCGGTGCGTATAAATAACAGCGAATTTGTAAAACCGCCGATCCATTTGCGCGGCACTCGAGCGTGCCGAAGTCGTCGCCAACCTAATACTTCCTCGGAACTACGTTACGTCGCGTCGCACGGCGCCGATAGCTTTCGGTCGGCTAGTAGCTGCTGACGACGACGACGACAGGGATAAAAGCAAAAAGGACCGTCGGCGGTGCGCGCTCACGTCTCTCCGAGAGAGAATATAAAGCAAAAGCACTCAGTGCGTTTCCTGTCGGGGCCTCTTCACGCCGCCGGGGACATGGCCGAGACCCATAGGTCCCCCTCTTCCTCGTTCCCTTCCTATCCTATGGGGCTCACGCACGTTTCCTACGCAAAGGGCGATGTATTCATCTAGGCGCCGTTTGAAAAGTCTTTAAAATTTAATGTAAAGCTCTAACTCTCCCGTTGTTGTACCTACTAAAGGATTAAGAATAGAAAGGATTGGGAAGGAGTCAGAGGGGCAAAAGAGATCCACTGTAGAGAAATATCTCGGGTATTATGCCACGCGGTAGGGTTTGCATTAAACGAGCAGCGGTGAATATACCCAGTCCGAGAAAAAAAGAAGAGAAAAATATAAAGCCCACGGTAAAGCTGGAGATGGGACGACGCTATTGCTATCGCCACTGTTTTAGGAGGGTGCGATCGAAGGTGGGAAGGACGAAGATGAGGACGCTATGAATAGGCGATGAGTAGGAAGTTGGTGTGTGTGTGTGTGTGAGAGAGAGAGAGAGAGAGAGGCAACGACAGAGTCGAAATGAAAATTAAGGGGCTAACGCGGGAAAACGACGGTGAAGAGAAATCCGGCGGATTACGAGGGAATCGGTTTTTTGGATATTAACCTAGGCACGCGTGCCATAGACATGTACATACACATCCATTCACGGGATGAGTTATTTTTTTGAACGGAGAATATAGGATGCCTCGCGTGGAAAGACTGGTTGACATGTTTAATAAAAAAAATACTAGGAACGAAAAAATATCGTAAAAAAATCTCTACCTAAATTAAACTAGGTTTGATCGTATCACAATATTTCGTGGAACACCAATGTTATTTGCAAATAGGTGCGGAAAAATTGAATTGGGAAAAATAGACGTTTCACAAAAAAGCTGATTTTTAAGTTTTTAGGGATTTACCAAGCTTATATTTCGCGGTATATACATTTTCTATCAGTGACGATCTTTTATATTGATTCTAAAGTTCATTGAGTTTATTATTTTAGCGAATTTTTTGATGATAAAATACTTTCCTTTTTTCCTTGCTAATCTTTTCAGTTCTTGTTTTAAATAGACAGTTATCATTTATAAAATAATACTTGTTCTTGATGTCAAGATATTGTTATAACGTTCTCAAAACCAAAATATATTTTCCTACAATGGCCTTCTGCTTTTAAATTTTTTTATACGCTCAAACTACTATTTATTAATAAAACATTGTGCTTTTATTAACAATATTTTTATGTGCAACATTTTCTTAAGCGGCATATAGAACCATTGACAAAATGTATTGCACTCGTTTACTCTTAGCTGCATGCTGATAATAATTATTCCGTCAATAAGGTACTACCTGTTGCTAAATTTGGCAAAAGTGTTTCACTAGCGACACGAGGTTACAAGGTCGGCAAAACGCGGTAAGAGGTGAATTACCGGATAAATCCAGCACGTCGCACAGGACCAACGACGCCATGGCAAAACGTAACTTTAGTACTCCCGGTCGATCTTGGGGGAAGCTAATCCGATCCTTAGAATCCTGCTTGAGAAAGAGTCTCCCCGAGTCGTTCGAGGGAAGAAAAACGAGCGTAATCAGAAAATCGGGCGTTAAGGAAGAGAGCGACGAAGGGTAGAGAGAGATTGAAGCGCGCGATTTTCCAGCATCTGGGTCAGATTCGCGCTTTGCGACATTTGCGACATTTGCGAGCGGACGAGCGCGCCGGGAAGAATGGAAGGAGAGACAGCGGTGAGAGAAGGAAGGAGAGTCGAGGGATGTAAAAAGGGCGGATCCATCTCTGCGCGGATTCTGATATCGAGCCCCCGTTGTATGGTAGTATGGTATATAAGCCGATTACGTCCAGCTTTCGCATTCCGGCGCACGACGCAATTCCGTCGTTCTCTGTTTCGTATTAATGCGTAAAACGGCATTTACCGGGGGAGAAACCGGATAGGGAGAGAAGAGAAATCGAGGGTGAGAGGGTGAGAAAGAGGCTGAGCGGTTCCGGCGTGCAGGCTACTTATTAAATGAGCGCACTCGGCTGCTCGTCGGCGACGAAATCCCGTTGTCGTGCTGGTTCACATCTCTATGCTTATGTTACATTGCTGCATCTCTCTGTATATACACGGCACCGTTCTAGTTATCTGCGCCTAGATCTTTTGTTCTCGGAAACGCGCCAGATACGTCCATCTGTGGCTTTTGTTCCGGAAACGCGCGCGTATCCGCCATAGTTTGGATGTTTTATTTGCCACCCCGGGGAAGAAGTCGTAGCTCGGGGAAAACGGATCTCCATTTACCTGGCAAAAATTTCATTCTCGTAATATGCGTTCGACGCCACTTGGTTCTATGCCCGTAGTTCACAGCAATATGTATGTTGTGCTTAATACTTAATATTAATGATTTGAGTCCTGAATGAATAACACGGAACATAATGGTATTGTGATGACTAAATTTTCGTGGTATCTTTTGTATGACATGAAATCAGTTAGATTAGTCTTCCACGGATTTATCGATATTATTATATTGAAAAGAGTGCAATACTGCAATGGGGGTTTCCAAAGAAAAATGCTTAATATATTTTAAGTTCTACATTTATTTTAATTTTCCGTCTGCAATCTTCCTTTTTTTTTATACAAATGAAATTTTACTCTCAAATTTCTTCGAAATAAAGTAGGACAGGTACCTTCTCCTAAAATATCTTAAAAATCTGAGTTAAAAACTATTTGGCAATGTAATAGAAAAGAATAGAAACCCTGAATTTTTTACATTTTTTTAAAGTCTAGGACAGTAAAAAAAACTTGGACTAAATGAAGGGAGTAAAATTATGATTGCAGACGAATTTTAAATTCCAATTTGAGCAGAAATACATATCGCATTTTATACTGCCATCATTCCAGCTTTAACTTCGTTTGTTTAATTTAGTAAGTAAATCGGGGATTAAGGATCAACATTGCGATAGCAATCCCACGTTTTATGTAGTGCTTTTGCTCATTACATTAGACACGATTCACGAATCCGATCCTTTTAGCGTCGAACGGATATGTTTTAAGATAAGACTTCAATCAATCTAAGACGGACTTTTCTAAGGCAGACTTTTCTTCGATCAATCGCATTCGCATTAATCCCTCGATATATGAGTCGACTTCTGTTCGACTCGAGAAATAACGGGAGAGTAGGCAACGCCTGCAACAATATCGCTCGCGATAAAACCGTGGATGTACTTTCCAAAGGGCATTCTTTCCTTTTTTTTATATTTGCGATACTCGAATATGCATCATGGCGCATCGGACTATTGAGAAGCGCGATGTCAGATCGAGTGCCGCTCGTAAAATTGCGGAGTTTATATCGATCGGATCGTTGCGCGAAAAATATGCATTCGTGCGTGCTGCGGGCAAAATGTAGTCAACGCTCCTACCATTGGATAAGTGTGTGTGTATGTGCGCGCTTACATCGAGTATGCCCTCCATTATTAATACGCAGTCATATGGACGATTAAACGCGGGCTTGCCCTCGGTCTCAGGGCCGATAATTATTTGCGGCATAGTTCGCGTTGGCCCGATTTCGAAAACCGCAACCAGCCGGGATTTGTGCCGATCGGCAGTCAACAAAATCATTTTACCGAGTCATCATCTCCGCGTTGCCTTTACTTGCCGTTCGCTTTCCGGTTGTTCGCGCGATTTCGATGCGGCTCGTTCACCGCACTGACGAGCTTCCCGGGACGAGACACTACGAATCGGTCGCCATTGTCGCCGTTTATTTGACCGATTAATCGCGACAGCTGTACACACACAAACCGAGCGCGGCGGAGCGTCGAAAAACGAACGGCGTTACACTTTATTGGATTTCTGTAATGACGGGCGTCGCTTGCTCGTGTAATTCGTTCGACGACCCAGATACTCCCTCGTACGCGCGCGACCCTGTTCGTTACATAAGCGAAGGCGACGGCTTGTCGTGTAAAAACCACGTGAGTGAAACATCACTTAAGGTGACATACTGTTGCTGTACCTGCTGCTGCTACTGCTGCTACGACACGCTCTTAATCGAAAGAATCATTTTCGAACGAGCGTCTATCAAAAAGGAAATTATTTTCCTTTTCATCCGATTTTTCTTTGATTTGCAAACGTTAAACTGAGTCTAAGTTGATTTTCTTCATAAAATAATAAATGTTCTCTGAAGAAATTGCATTCTGTGCAATTTTAGGTATATCTTTTGAGTAAAAAAATGGATGAGAAATGAATAGTAGTAATTTGATCTTGTTATACGTTATGAAATATAATAAGAAATTTATTATATATGATAAAAAAATTTATTAAATCTTAATTGTAAAAATAGAATTGCGAAAATAGCATTACTATCAAAGAGAAGCGTTTTTTCATTTATGAACTATATCTGCATTTGCGATAGATTTTGTAAAAAAGATAGAAGAATTTGCCATCTTAATGTCGCAGCAACTTGAGAAGTCCCTGCGGAGATACTTCTGCATTTCATCTCCTAATACCAATGCGTTCTTGTCGAATTGACGTGCACTCTTAGGAGAGAGATAGAGAGAAGCAGGAAAGGAGGAAGCGAGAGAGATCACAACGATATCACTATCGTGTAGCATAGGGGCGTCTTGGCACATATTAATGTCTCGACTGCGGAGTAAAACGAATGATTTGTTGGGGTGGCTTAAGCTTCGTTACTGTGGCTGCTTCAGGGTGGCAAATGGTGGTATGGTACGGAAGCAACGGAGGGAATCTCGTAAAGAGGAAGGGGGCAGACAAGACTGGAGCGTTACGGGATTGACCGAGAAAGAACATACGCGTGCAGGGGCGTCCCTGTGAGATGCTGCACTTTGAAGAGACAAGGATGCTGCGGGATATCTGGCCTCGAGATTGGACGAAAGAGAGGGAAAGGGACAAGAGGAGGAAAAGGTGAAGGAGGACGAGGGAGGGGGAGCCGACAGGGGGTTGCAGTCTCGTCTCATCTACTTGATTGCATCGCCCGGATTACAGCCAGGCTTTAACGCATCCCCCTCAGGACGCTCCTAGCGTGAAAACAAAAAGAGAAGCGAATGCGAAAGGAGCGTGAGTAAGAGAGAATGAGTGGATGGAGGCAGGACCGCTTTCTTCGCTCTCACTTTCCCCTGCCATCCTCCCACGCTCAACGCTGCGGCGGGTGCTCAAGTGAAATTCTCTGAGAATAATTTTCACTTCTCTCCACTTCCTGGTGTCGTCTTCTTCTCCTCCCCTTTCTTCTTGTCCCTTTACTTTTTGTCTTTGTGCGTTTTTTTCCCCCTCTCTGCCATCTCTCCTGGTCCCTAGTGCCCAACGTCGTCTTCTGTTGAATCTCCGAACTTGAACCTTTTCCCTCGACAGTAAGCAGAATCAGCCGCATGCGAATTCTCGCGAGCGATGCTAATATACCCCCCCCCTCCTCCTTCCCTAAATGGCGAGAGGGAGGAAAGTGGGAGATAGAGAGTGAGACCGCTTCTCATCTTCTATAGGGCTACAAATTTGAGCCGAATTGATTTTGCGCGTAATGAGCTTTCACGCTTTTAGGCGGCGCGACGGCCGCTTCAAAGCGAATCGTTCGTGCACGGGCTATAAAGCTGGATTCGATTAACTCTTCGGGGCATGGTTGTCAAAAATTTCGAATGGAGTTTAAGCAGATAAAACTTTTGAACTTTACGCTTTTCGCTTAATTATATCATTCCTTGAACTAATACCATAGCATTTATTTATAATTGATTTAAATTTCATTGTAGTTTTTTTTAAAATTTTTTATACATAGAAACATTCGGCCACAATTAAAAAGATACATTAATAAGCTTTTATATTACATATAATGGAGAACGTTGTGCAATATTGAAGTCCGTGCACGTGTCACGAGATTCAGGGTCACTTTTATTGAAAAGCTCAGATTCGCTTTATTCTATACCCGCGTTCCATTCGACGTCGTATTGCGTTTCAACGATGCGCATCGATCTCGCGTGATACCTCGACGTCGCTTCTTCGCTTTTCTCGTTTTGCATCGGTGATCGGATAGAATTATTCCGGACGTGCCGAATGTAGTATGCGTCTTGCGACGTTGCTCGTGTGAGCAATATCGCGCGATTTCGATCTCGCCGTTCTTTGAACGTCGCGTGGGGACCAATCCTCGCGTATTCGATTGCCTGTAGTACGCGTATATCAGTTCGCGCAATAGTTGACGGCTTTTACTCCAATTTAATTAATTTCTGTGGTTATGTTTAGAAATTCACTTTATGGGGCATTAACGGGCTCGCGCTCGCGTCAGCTCGTCCCTTTCAAGACATAACGCGTGATTAATGCGAACGCGCGCGCGGGTATTAAGCTCGATGAAACTTTGAAAGCTCGTTCCGGACGATATATCTTTCCCGATATTGCCAGACCGTGCGATATTTTCGCGAGAGGATCCCTGTGACCTCGTCCTGCAGGGCGCGTTAAGGATCCCGGATCTTGCCGCGCCTCGCTGGCTTGTTCCGCAGATATAAACGTTTCAAACGGCGGGAATATCGCTAATCCTATTGTAGAGAATTTATGACGGTCTAATCGTCTAATGAATACTAAACGCCCTCACGCCCGGCGAACTCTAACAGCAAAGATTCGGCCGCGCTAATAATCTCATTAATTCGTCCGAGTTTCGCGTATCTCGCGCATTTCTCTGTTTCATGCAATGAGGAAGCAGTCAGCGAGCCCATAAATCCATCGAGAACTTTCTTTCCACTATAACAGCACATTTTGATTTGAAGGGAATGCTTAAATTTATTGAACAGTGTTGCGTGTTTGCTTTGTATCACGAAACGTTTGTTCCGCATTCCTACGTTTATAATACGTACGAAGAGCTATATAAAGAATATTGCTTTTATGCGCGATCATGTTGCATTCTAAAATTAGCTAAATGCTTTAATTTTCTCGTCCTTTTAATTCGATGCCTAATTGCGAAAGCATTCAATGTTGAATATTAAATAGCAATTAGCAACGAGTCACAGTAAAAAACCATGAAAACCACGAGAGGAAGAAAATGGACTCTCAATCTCACTGGTAAAGATTACAGTTAGATATTGTTCAAAACGTACGTAATCGCTGAATACGATCTCGAAAGAAAATGAAAACGTTTAGTTAACCCCCAATTAGTGTTAACCGACGTCGGAGGGATTGGACTGCGTATTCGAATTTACGGGTAACGCGCCGCCGCATTTCCCTGTATCCACCTTTCCTGTCCCCGTAGCTCCCTCGTCCCGAGCGAGGAGGATCCTTATCAGCTCCCTCATCCCTCGAGCCCAGGACCCTGTTTCGCCGGCGGCGATGATTGGATCATTTTGCATAGCGTGACGTAGTCGACGCTTGTCCGACAACACCGTACATGGCGGCAATAACGCACCGCCGTCTCGTTTACTGCCCTTTGAGTGGCCATGAAAGGGCGAGGGTCGATCGTCATGAAGCCGGTCGCCGCAACCGTGTAACCTTCTGCTTTCAGACACTTCCACCAGCTGTCGCGAAAGGCCTTTCGGCGATCATCCACGATTTACTCGTACGCTCGACACGAGCCACTTGGGCCCGCCTTCGTTAAAAATTAAGCGTCTCTTATGTGAAAGATTCCATCGAGCGACTTTGTACCTGCGGGACCGCAATTTGTTTGAATTTACAAGCAGCGCAACTTGCTTCTGCAAAATATATTGATATATAATATAAAGTCTATTCGATTTACACACGTTACAATTATATTTGCGATTATATCAAGACTTAGATAAATTTTTAAGCTATTGCAATCATATATTCATTATAAATCCTTAGACATTTAGAAATACATATTTTTCTCTTATTTCAAAAGTGGCACAATTAAAATAATATATTTTTGTACTATCATCGTGAATGAGTTAGATAAAAAGATTCTATCAATAACTAAGAGTAAACTAACTTAAATTCTCAGTCCGTCAAATAGCACTTGTGTCACTCTTAATAAATTTTTTAAAAACTACAAGAGTGACACATTTTAAGTTGTGTCGTTTTTGTAAATAAAAAGGATAGTCTACGGAAAATATTTAGAGTTGACAGTTTTGGTGATCAAAGTTTGAAGAAGAACAGTTTCGAATTTGGTCATTTTAGCTGATTAAAATAAATATAAACTATTGGTAATATTTCGAGGTATGTCACTCGATAAGTTATTTCGAATTTGTCACAATTTTGTAGGATATCAAAATTGTCATAACTTAAAAAGGGACGTTTTTTCATTTGTAAGACGAAAATGACAAAAATTACAATTGATCATGTTTCTAAGAATATATTATTCTTTTTAAGAGAATATTCTTTCTGTTGATATTATTTGATTAGTCAAGAATTTTCTGTTACATTAAAAAATAGCTTTTCCTCTTCTCTGAAAAACTTAATTTTTTTGATAAATAATTATGATATGAATTTGGAGTGATGAGAATAAATTTAATTAAACAAGAGAAATCCTATATTCGGATATTAAAACGAATCTCAGTGCTTGAATATTTCACGTCTATTAAGCTGGCACAGTCACTTCAGCACAATCAAACGCGACCTATACCACATTTTTTGCTATTTTTTTGCTAATTTTTTGCTCTATTCTCGATTTTTTTGCTCACCGTTTAAGTCGAAAAATTCGACCAAGAGTGTGGCTGTGCTGGCTCGCGTACAAGAGTAAA
>NW_017256957.1:2365320-2365787 GCF_001594055.1 Mycetomoellerius zeteki | reverse complement strand
AAACAAATTCCGATAAATAATCAAAACTGCATTGTCGCGCGTTGCAACGTTATGACCAAAATTTACATGTATAGAATTTGTTACTCGCAAGTTTTTGGTACTAAAATGTTCCTTGGAACGCATACTATCGAAATATCCCGTTTCCGATTTTGTTGCTAACTCTAACACATGAAAAATCATTTGTTAAATTTTCCCGATATCCTTTTTGTTGATAGATATTATATGAATTCTTTCTATTGTAACATCCGTCCGTCCGTCCGTCCGTCCGTCCGTCCGTCCCGGACTGAAGAAAAATTATTTTTCTTATGTTAAGATTAGCAACAAAATCGGAAACGGGTATATTTCGATAGTATATGTTCCAAGGAACATTTTGAAACTTGCGAGTAACAAATTCTATACATGTAAATTTTGGTCATAACGTTGCGACGCGCGACAATGCAGTTTTGATTATTTATCGGAATTTGTTT
>NW_017256957.1:2076942-2364924 GCF_001594055.1 Mycetomoellerius zeteki | reverse complement strand
CCTGGGTCGAATTTTTCGACTTAAACGGTGAGCAAAAAAATCCGATTTGCTATATTCTTAGAGCAATTAAATCTAGAAACATTTTCACACCAAAATGAGCCGAGCAATTAATTGCTTTAAGGTACTTTACTCTTGTACGCGAGCCAGCACAGCCACATTCTTGGTCGAATTTTTCGACTTAAACGGTGAGCAAAATAATCGAGATTGGAGCAGAAAATTAGCAAAAAAATAGCCCTTCAAGAATATGTACTTGATTTTTCATTTGCTGCTTTTTTTCTTTGTGGCTGTGCTAACTTTGATCTTAAGCTAGCACAGCCATGGGTTTTAGCGAATCGGCTGGAGCAAAAAAATCGGGAATAGAGCAAAAAATTAGCAAAAAAATAGCAAAAAAATGTGGTATAGGTCGCGTTTGATTGTGCTGAAGTGGCTGTGCCAGCTTAATAGACGTGAATATTTCCTGTGAGAATTTATATACATATCTGATTCTATCAACCGCGCTCCAAAATCTTTTTCGATCTTAAAACACAATCATGAGCAGAACCAGAGTAATATCACTTATTATCAATTATTAATCTGAGAAGCAATTTAATAATTTTTGATGTTAATAAGCATCTTTATAAGAATATTAATAATAACTAGATGTTAACGAGAATCAAAAATTTGCGAATAATTTATTACGAAGAATATAATTGCCTTTTTGAATTGTATTACTATTAAGTAAATTAACGAATTAATTTCCTTAAAGCACAAGTGTATGTGTCAAAATGAATGCTTTCGAATTGTTATTTAGTAAAAAGGCTAACGCACACATTTATGATAAATCACTAATCAACTGATTATTGAATATATAAACTACATAAATCCTAGTTCTGTTTATGTTCGGCTACAAATCAGCGCATAAATGATTTTTAAACGATTTAGATATATATATTTTTTTATCAAGTTTAATCATCTTTCGTTCTTAAAATAGACTGTGATTTTACTACTGTGATTTAAGATTCCTATCCGAACTAGAACGTGCGACCTGCTTTCTCGGTGGCGGTTTTGCGCGAGACTCGGTGTGTCGTGCGTGCATGGGAGCGATAATGCATGATCTCGCTTAACGCCCCTAGAGTGTCGATAGGAATCGCGCCAAGGATCGATTGTGTCACGGGTTCTCAGCCGCAGCTGTGTCCACGTGTAGACGCCATTATAACAGCTGGTGCAAAAGCTCTCTTGTGTAAGCACGCGCGCATACGCCCAGTTGCACACTGGTAACTTATGTGACAGATGCAAAAGAGATTTGATTATTAGATCGGCTTTTTTTCTCTCACGAGGGTGCGTTCCAGTTCCACTTGACGCTCAAGGAATCATTTCATCCTTGTTGTTTATCAAATGTTAAATGAGAACAAATAATGCTTGATGCATCAAGCATCGTGAGCATCAAGTAGAACGCATTCTGAGCCGAACTTGTGCGACGCATTTTGTGCACATTTTTAATTTTAATTTGAGATATATGATTTTAAGTGAGACCAGCTTCAACGCGGTCACGTGCTGATACGATGATACTTCAAAATTCCAACGGTGTTAGACTAATATTTCATATTCACCGCCTGATGGCGAACTTCCCTAAACTTTTGGGAAGTTCGCAGAAGTTTTTCAAGACACATTCGACAAATTTATCGTATGGTGCATGAAATATTAGCCCTTGGTTAACTCTTGAAAATCATATGTCCATCAATATCTTGCAATTAACGGTCATAATACCGTTCTAGATGCAGAAGAAAGAAAATTGTGCTTCCACCTCGAAACCACCAAATTGGCCTTTATCTCAAAGCCGCAGGGTTGGTCCTACTATTCCAAAGCCGCAGAATCGCATTGGTTGGCTCCTCTACCACAAAATGTTATCGTTTGTTCTAGTTCCAAAGTATTAAATCCATTATGTCGTTTTAGTCTTAATATATCGCTTCTTACTATGTATGATGCATATTTAAATAGTTCCGCCTTTCGATTTATTTTCTTTACACTTTTATTACGTTTGTATAGCTTTATATCTTTACTATTAAATGTACAATATCATTGCATATATGAAATTAATATGATTTCCTAAAATTTCATTCGTAAGCATTTTCAGTCACTTATATTTCGTAATAAGCTTATTGCCTCGGACAAGTCGGGGTAACTTTTCCCTTGCCGTACCTTATCCGGATGTCATTCCCCATTTATTCGAAGCAACACGAACCGCACAACGTGCCAGTTCTCGTCGTTCGGCGGGAAAGCCCCGGCTTTCGTCCGGGACAACGTGCCCGTCGTCATCGTCGAAGGTTTGGCCCGGCCTTGGGTGAAAGATCTTATCGACTAATTGGAGCAGCGCGAGAGAACGGCGATAGAGGAGGATTCCCTCGTGCGGTGTCTCCTCAAGTTTAATACAACGCCGGCGTCTTCCCATCTCTCGGGAACCGACAGCTACCTAATTACGATCTCTCCTTTCCGACGAGGGGGAAAGAGATAGGAATGGATGGAGAAGGGGAATCAGGCAGGGCTGAATTGCTGGTCCGGTCAGGTACGACGAGGATTGTTGCCGCGCATCGACGCGCGCACACAACGCAGGAGCTGTCGCTCCTGTTATCGTTATCACGACACCCCTTTTTCTCTACGGCCGCGCAAAGGACTCCCGCGGTTTTCTAAGATCTTATCGATTAATTAGAGACTCGGCGAAGGGTGGTTAAGGGTGGAATGAGTTCTCCAGCATGGGCGATGCGGTTCACGCTTTTAATATGCCGGGCTCACGCTGCGTTTTTTTTTGTCGAGCAACGCCGCGCGCGATAGATCTAATATGATTACGCCCCCGTCTCGGATCTTGAAGGAAATTTTTATGCGAACGATCGCATCGATTATGCAAATGGAGAAAAAAGCTGCATGTCGGGATGGATTAATAGATAAAAAGCAAAATTGTAAGAACAGCTAGATAGGTAAAATAATGATAAATTATAATAGCGAATTTTCTTCATCGTTAATAGATTTTGATAAATATAATTAAAATTTTCTTTTAATAGATTTAATATATAACGCGTTGGTAGTTTTCTTGAAAAATTTAATAGATTAAAAACCTTAAATTTGTAATCTCCGCAATTCCTAAAAGCTGAAATATTTCAAACTCGTTAATTTTCAAACAGTCCCTTCATTTATCCATGTTATTATCATTTACCAGTAGCGAACATGCGATCGTGCAAAAAAGTATCCTGACTGGTTTATTTTAATCAACTTTCCATGCAAATATCCCACTAGGGGTGAGTTAAGCTCCGTTAATGAACACCCCGCGAAACTCTATAAAGCTCGCAAATACCGATCTTTCCATTCGTCTTTTTTCTTCTCTTGTTTCGATTGTGTGTCGCGGTTTAGTTTCTTTTCGCGAACGCGTCCAAGTGTGCGCTTACCCACTGACATCGCGGACGCGCTTTAAACAAACAAACTTCAGGATTATCTCGGGGACTCTGGGAATTTGCTCTACACGTTGTTTCTAATTCTATACGCTTCCCTGGGCTGAGGATAGTTGCGTGCAAATAAAGCCGCGAAGTAGATAGGCGTACAGAATACATGCCGGATATCGAACTAGTTAGAAACCTACGAACCTACTTATTCACGCCTCTTGGAGTGCGCCTTTCTGTAAACTGGTGAAACGTGTACGAATCAGAAATAGAAAAATCGCAGAGCGATTCACGAATATATTATACATTAGGAAAAGAGTCTGGTTATATTAAATGAAATTCTAATTGAAATAAATAGAATTCTGATTGAGATATGATCAGAATTTTTTAATTTGTTCGTTTTTAACTAGAAATTTTTCTCAGTGTATAATTTCAAAAGTTACTTATGGAAATTATCATAAATGTAGAATTATCGTAAAATCGTAAATGGGTATTCCAATTATAAACTGCATAAATGACTTGCGATTTAAAAAAAAATAGCATATTCATATATCTTTGTAAGTATTGTTTTTTAAGAGTCAGCCGTAATATATTGTGGTTACAATTTATACATTATTATTTATTTAACTATTATTATTTAAAATTGCCTTATAAAACAGATTCTTGAGTAATATTTCCATGAATTACTCTACATTTGCTCTTTTAGAAAAAGAGAGAAATAGTTATCCGAAATATTGATGTCTGATCCTTCGTTAGCCGCGAACATTTCTCATTAGGAATGAAATATATCAATGTTCTTTTATCATATTGTGAAGATTGAATTATTTTCCGTTCTGTTAAATCAGATATGAGAAAGATTTTGAAGTGTTAGCACCCAGGAGGAATACCATATAATATAGTACATATCGCGTGAATAAACTTTTTACTAATAATACCTTTAAATGCATTTTTTCAATTTTTTAAATAGTATACAGTAAGGAATATGGATAGGTTGTATTTTTTATAAAGCCATTTTTTGTAGTACCATTTGTTTTAAATATTTTATTGCCCGAATAATATATACGTATGGCAACAAAGGTATAGAAAATTATTCAACAATTCAAAATATCAATATTTATTTCGATCCAAAACGAATCTATCTAACACGGATATCAAAAACGGAATGTATCAATATTTTATTTCCATAACTGCATCACTATAACAGTCGGCCAACCTAGATGTATGTTTCTATGTGTAGAGTGTATTTATATTTCCTGACTCACACGTTCCGTGGAAGAGAATTCACGCGCTCTGACTACAGTCAGTCGGTTCATCGTACCACGAATCGATCGGCCGTAACTCCTTTAGGGACAAATTATTCCAACGTTCGACGATTCCTTCGTCGAGAACTTTTACGCCGCACCGGGGAATATGGAAGTGATGCGCGAATTTGCTGCTTCATGGCACTGTGATTTTCCCGTTATTGCAAAACGAATAGTCCTATTTCCATCCCTATTTATAGGAATTTTATTTTCATTTTTATATACAATGAGAAAGTGTATTTCATTTGTAAAGTTGTTTTAAATTTATTTTTCTTGATTCTCACGAGAAAAAAAAATTAATTTTTTTTTACATATATTTTTATACATATTTCTTTGAATAAGAGTTACTAATTAAACATTTACTTCCAGTAAATAAATATTTACTCAATAAAAAATGATAGTTAAATTAGATTAATGGTCTTTGTATCAAATAAAACAAATATATTTCCGTTTAGTAAATTTAATTGGTACTATTCAAACAAATATTTATTAAAATTCAGGACATTTTTTTCAATGTATAAAATATAATGCCATTTAACTGAAATCATGACACATGATATAAAGGAACAAACATTTTTATAACGTCACATGTATTTATTCTTATTATTATTGTCGAAACCTTTGTATGCGTGTCATTGTAATAATTCTGAGTTAATGGGTTTCGAGGATGCCGTTTCTTCAGATCCTCGTGTGCGCTTCTGCAAGTTTTATGGACTACAAAATTTCTTATTATGCAAGGTTCGCTTCCTACGTGCAATAAAATCGTATGCAAGGAACGAAAATAGAGCACACGCATTTGTTCTGCGAAACGTGTTCTTGAAACTTCATGGTGGTCCACCGATTATTATTAGCCACTCTTTCATAAGCACCACAATTATGGCGATGAAGAAACACGTAAGAGTAACATACTTGCAAAATACAACCATGTTGCTGAATTTTAACGTCCCTATTTTTTTCCATTACGACGTAACTCACGATCGTAAACTTTAATTTCTACGGACACGGCTTCGTCTCGGTTACTCGAGATCTTTGGAGTATATTTTTCTCAACACACAGCGTTTATGGCGCGAATCACACACGTAAAAATATAACACGTAGAAAATTTGGCGCGAAGTCACTAATTCTGAAGTGCGAGCACGTATAACCATAAGTCTCAATATAAATAAGTACCTACTATGATTTTGCGCTGACCACCATAAAAGTCCAATATAGAAAGGAAAAAAGAGAACGAGGTCTTGCTTTTGGAAATATATACTGATATACATTTTTCAGCATTTTGGACATGGATTATTTCAACCATTGTATTTTTTGCCCGACTTTCTGACATCAATATCTTTCAATTAAATTAATTTAAACTCTAACCCATAATGTCTTTTATGATTTACCTTAATGTTTAATTGATAATAAACGCGAATCTTGCTTTATTATTTATCTACATCTCACCTTCGTAACTATATGATTTATTACGCGGGATTGATCATGCATCGACATATTTAAGTGAAGAGGGAAAGAACAAAATTACGATGAAAATCGTAGGTTGCCGGTAGCCTGTTTCACGCGCCGCTCATAAAGAAGGGTGAGAATATTAACCGCGAGAATCCTTAAAATTTGAAGAAAGGAACGTCGCGTCGTCGTCTGGAACTCGTGCTTTTAAGACAAGAAAAAAGGCATTATGCGAATACGCCAGATTTCTTTTGAATGGATAATGTCGGAAACATTACACAGAATATTTGAGGGTTACTTCACTACTCTCTCTATTTCGTGTAAATAAATTTCCTTTTTAGTTTTTAAGAATACGTTGCAGATTACATTAGAATGCTAGGAAAAAGATTTTTTTTTACAAATAATCATCATACAAGAAATATATGTATTATTGCTACATAATATTGATATTTTTAACTCCGTCTGTAATCAGTTATTTTTATTCTCTCCGGCTCAAGTTTTTTTACTGTTTTAGGCTTTCAAAAAATGTGGAAAAATTCAAGGTTACCTTTAAATATTTCGATTACATTATCAAATAGTTTTTTAACAAGATATTTTAAAGGGGAAACTCAGCCTCTCTTTGTTTCGGAGAAATTTGAGAATAAAATTTCGCTTGTATGCCAAAGATGACCTGGATTAATAATGTACGTAGTTACAAATAGCAGTATTATATAATTTTCATTAACAATATACACATTTTCTATTACGTATACATTCAGCATGAGAAGCGATACTTTCTCAAAGACTTTTTCGTAATTCACCTCGTGGCAACAGAAATTCGTAACTAGGCAAACTAGTCAGTCCGATGTCACAGTCCTGGGCGCTTTGTCTTAATTACGGAAAGATAATGGGGGCCGCATTTTCTGGCGTCCTTTAACGGAGCTCGGCGTCTCATCAGGCGTTCCGGCGGAGAGGCGTCGGATTTCGCGAACGAAGTCAAAGGTGCGACGTCCGCGCGAACGCGCGCGGCCATTGTAACGTCGACAAAGCGTCGTGAATGTGGCATCTCGAGCGCGAGGAAATTCCTTAAAATCAGAAGAAAGCCAGCCGTCCCGTTACGCGCCCGGCCGTTTCGCGCTCGCTAACTCGAACTAAACGCGACAAAGGTGGCCATTGTGCGAGAATACGTGAGATTTCTCCGGGCCAGACTGTATACGCATACTGCGCATTCGCGCTTATATATATTCGCGTTGTATATATGCTGTCCTATCACGAGCCGTTTGCGCTTATCGTCGCATGACACGACATCCGGCCTGGAGCTCACGTAGCAGAGTATCTTTTATCCGTTCCAAAATTCTCTGCCGTACCTGTTTTCTGATTCTGCTAGAAGTGCAGCTCGAGGCGGACCTGGCTTGCGCACGATAGCGAATCGTCTTAAGGGCGAGTCCACGTTGCGAAGATACAACAGTAGATATTTTGATAAGGACACGATAAGGTGCGGACGTGCCTGAGCGTGAACTTTTTATCGAAGTACGAGTACAATTGTTAATTTTCTCTTGCGAACGAATCCAATTTCCGGTCCTTCACACAATTGTTCCTTTGCTAAAAGAGACTGCTGGAAAGGTTACGTAATAGGGAGAATTGCGGTTTTCAACTGAATGTGGAGATGTGTCATTGAGGCCATCACATGAAATTTTATTAGCGTGCGTTTAAATTAGGGGAGATACGCACTGCGGTGTAATTGGTACCGTCGGGAATATGGTATTGTGGTTTTTAATTAGACTGTGTCGTTACGGTTAACAATTAGCATCGTAATCCCAAGAGTATCTCAATGCGCGATTCGTCTTAACTTTTGTCTGCTGTAATGAAATAAAATTAGATTTTTATTTTTTTTACATTTCCAAAATTTTATATATTCCAGCACTTGCATTCAGAAATTAATTTTGTTTTTCATACGGAGAGAATGATTTTGTTGAAAGACTTTAAAACCTTGCTGGATACAGATTTGAAACTAATTTTGTTGGATTATCAACATAATTATGCTGGAAACTAAGAAATTATGAGCAATGCTGCAAAAAATTTTGATATTCTGTAGCAATCAGTTTAAGTTTTCAATAAAATTATTTTAATAGTCCAACTAAATTATATTTTCAGATCTATATCCAGTAAAATTTTAGATCTTCCAGCAAAATTGTTCTCTCCGTGCATGTCCAAACAATAGCTTAATGTTAGGTACTCTTTGCCGGGGCTTTCGTTTTTCTCGATTAGTCACTTCATCTATCGCGGCATGAATCGATCTTAAGATACAGTCGAACCCTCAGGCATCACGAAAAGAGAGCTGCCAGGAAAACGTGAGTCAGATCCGAAAGCACGTCCTATTAACGATCAACCTGGAGCTGATTCACGCCACTCTCGAGGCTATTCGTTACAGCCGTCGGACGGTGCGTGGCATCTGTGCGGCGCGAGAGAACGAAAAGAGATAAAAAAAGAGAGAGGAGAGGGAAAATATGATGGAACGGATGAGAGAGAGAGAGAGAGAGAGAGAGAGAGAGAAGGGAAAACGAAAAATGCGTTATTAGTTAACCCGGTAGCGTCGCACGCGTATATATACTCATGCACATGTAGCGGCCTAAAATAGTAATATCGTGGGATATAACGAGGCATCCGACGCCGTCGCATCGAACGTGTTTTATCCCCGGCGCGGCCATAAATCACGCCATGTTTAACAAACTCCAGCGCGTTGGACTCCGCAATAATACACATATTCGCCATGAATTTACACGCGCGCGCATAGGGCGCGAATGTTGTGCGCGTTTCGGTGATACTTGCGTTTTTTTTTTTTTATTATATGTCCGGCGTTGTTTTATTTCTTTCTGTTTTAATCATTGTTTATCGCAGTCACGTGTGTATACCATATTGCGTTTGAAAGGGGTTGACAGGGAGAACGGGAAGAGAGGATGGATTACCTCCCCCACAGCTTTGATGCACTTTTCCACGACGATCGCCATTGGCGAGTCAATCATCGCAACACAGTGTATATTCGTGTGTGTTCGAATTTAGCAAAATACTGTGGTTCACAATGGCGACGAAATGCGCTTTTCGCAATGTGTTTTTCTCTGCTTTTTTTTTTATTTTTGGATGTACATTGTTCAATTTCATCTGGTATTTCGTTACGTGCTGTTAACATGAATTTTTATGACTGTTATTGCACGATATTTATGGTCGCGATTGTGCAATCACCGAATAGCATAATTCGCGGGATTAACGTGGCGCGCTTAATGGAATAGAATGAAAGATACGCCGTGTAGATAGATATCGAGCAAATATAAGGAATGTATTTATTTTTTACTTTTTTCTACAAAGCGTTTGCATACTCGGATATTATGAAATCGTATAACACACATGATTTTCTTTTCGATACTATTGGTAGAATACGATTTACTTTTCTTATATAAATAAATATATAAAATGTATTATATATTATTTTAATATCTTAAAAATTCTGTAAAGACATCTACCAAAATGATATATTATTATGTGCATTACTTATGCACATTACTATTATATATATGACATATGAAACATTTTCCTTCGTACTAAACATTAAAATAAAATAGCATAGAAGGAAAGGAGATTATGAGTAAAATAAAAAGAAAATGAAAATGAGCTAATAATAAAATTAATGATCTCTAAGTCTATAATGTGTAGTGATGTTGTACTAACAGAGTCTGATAAAGTTTATACTAAAAGCGAGTCTCAGGCAAGGTCAAAGTTCTAAAGTCAGGGGGGTCGATGTGTTACACACCACCGCCTCACTGCAATTTTGGGACGTTAATCATGCAACGTTAAGGCGTTGCTTCACCTTCGCATCGCGGTTATCGAGTTCGCGCTATTATGTTCTTATTGCCCGCACCATAATCATCTTTTTCTCTCCCCCGGCGAGCCTTAATTACCCTGTTTACCGTTTTCATAGGCGTCGTAACGCCGTCGCGGCTATGCACCGTCGCGGTAACGCGTTTGATGGACTTTGAAAACAACCCCCTCGGCATCTTCGCGAGTTAACTTCTAGATTAACGCGCCTTAATTTATTACGCAAAATATTACGCGAAGCTCTTAAAGTTCTCGATTAATTTTACAACTACCAAAAATCCATTAATAAAAATTTTCATTAGAATAAGCTTGAAGAGATACTTATAAGAAAGAGAGAGAGAGAGAGAGAGAGAGAGAGAGAGAAACATATCAAAATAGATGAATCGTTTCTAGAGTATTAAAAAATTTCATATTAATTAATCAAATTGTTAATAATGTTCGATAATGATTCTCGAGAAACTCGTTCTTTGAAGAGTAATTATCACGATTATTTGGACGATTCGTTTAAACGAATGTCCCTGAAATTCCTTCTCCATAGTTTGCTTGGTGACAAGACCATATGTATCCTGCCCTTTAAATTAAATCCACGCTTTACGGTCAGTACGCGGAGTGGCATTTCGTGATTTGACGCGAGACGAGGTTTACACTCGCAACTGCGGCGCGCATGTTTAAAGTTACTTGGCGAGGGATTTACGACGGGCACGGGACGATTGTTGTTACTGTCGCAGCAAAGCATCCCAGACGGGAAGGTTTAAATAGTCGCGAATAGAGAAATTTTCAAAATATGTGCACCTCGAAAAAACCGTTTGTAACGTACGTTCTTTTGATGGAGCCGCATTCAGTTTGGACAAAAACTTTGGCACACCGACGCGACAAAGAATAAATGCCGGCTTCTGAAAACACGACAGGCTATACGTTGAACGATTAAGCCTATTCTACAATGTGTTCTTTGTTTCCTGTTTCTTGCTGCTTGTCTTTTGCCTTTTTGACCAAAAGGCAAGAGGCAAACAGCAAGTACAATATTATAGAACAATACTTGCGATATATAATATTTCGTAATAAAGAGAATTATGAACAATTATTACATTTATAAATTGTATATATTGCAATAATGTAATTTCTTAGGCATTACATTATTATATTTATATAAAAGAACATGTGCTTTCGTAATAATCCATTTCGTAATATCCTTTACCGAAATCTAATACTGATCAATTTATTATTGAATGACAGTAATTAATTATTTATTTGGAGTGCTAAAAACACACTGAATAATAATACTTTTAATACTTCAAATAAATAGTTAAAAGTATAACTTTTTTTTTTGTATTAAATTGACCAGCATTAGAGATATCTGTAAAGGATATTATTGCATTATTACGAAAGCATGTAGTCTGTTGTTCTTAGTTCATAATTTTCGCGATGAACAAACATAATATTCAATTTTTCAGAGGAAACCCGGGGTTAATCGAGAGAAGTGTACCTATGATATATCGAATTCCTTAGCTAGTAACGAGTCAATACGCACGCACATGCACAGTACATACAGGAGGAGAATGTAGGGCGCTACAGTTCGCTTAAATCGACACTCACCCTTTAGAGGCCCTCGAGAGCGCCGCTTTCCTAGTTTGAGGACGGATGAGGCTTATGTACGTGTGTAGCTATCGAGTATTACGAGAGCGGCGAATAAGCGGACCGTGTCGACGAATACGGATCAGCTTTAATACCCGAATGATCCTTCGGTACTCGATATGGAATCGCTCCCTCGATCCGCGACGCACCGCGTCGCGTCGTTGCTCGTTTTTCATCACATTTAACGAATAGAGCGTGCCGTCGGGACGCACGGAGGCTATTAAAACAATCGCAGATCCGGGGGGCTTATAAGAGCATTACATAATGTATACTCTACAACTTCTGATGGAATATTGTGATGTGAAATCATTTCCTGGCGTTTCCTGGCGTTCCGTAAATTTCTGTATCGTTTCGAAGCTCAATTTCTCGCACGTTTCTTTATAATATTTAACTCTCGAATAAATGTTGTGCTACACAAGTTTTAAAACTCAATTAGAGAAGATTGGCATATAATATTAATTCTCTTTGGATTATTTTCGCAATTTCTGAAAAAACATTAAAATTATTTCAACGTACAATGTACGAAAAATGCAATCTAACTTTGTTATATTTGATATTTCGCAAACCATGTGGATCTATAACAGAAAGTTGTTCGATATGACCTAATCGTCGCGACGTGTATAGCTGCCACTCGAATCTAAATACGTTTTTCAACATCTCTCCCGTCACTCAGGTACACACATTCACAGAATGACGGACGTCATCGGTGCTCAGGCATTCGAATGGAGGCACCGAGGAGTGTGTTGGCGAAAAGTTTTATTTACTTTAAAAACGCGGCGCCAGAGATCCGCTAGTCGGCGCGCAAGGAAAATAAAGTTTTGTTGAATAGAGGCGAGAAGAGGACTCGAGGAGGAAAGGAAGCAATAGAAATGAGAAGGAAGCCCAGAACGAAGGAAATTGCGACAGCAAAAGTTGGCGGTAAAAATCCGGATAAGTTGAAGAAGTCAATTATTGCGACACATAGCTATTCGCGCAAAACGACGGACGTCTGATGACACGCGCATTCACGTTTGTCCGAAAACGCAAGAAAATTACTAGCAAAAAAGAGAACTGCTGACTGGCGCTTTACCGCGCGTAGCCTTACGAATAATCTGCACGAAAATGAAGTGCCTGCCTTCTCGCCTTATCTATAATTTACTCGCGTGGGGCACCAGTGCGCCGTTCCCTGCACGGACTACTCGTGTAACACGTGTTTCAACTGCGAACTCTTTCCAGCGAGCAGAAGCTTGCCAGACTCGACTGGAAATATTACCTGTGAGCCCGAAGAAGTATTACGTTCGAATTCACACGAACATCCTCTTCTTTTTGCTGTACGTTTCATTTTTATCGGCCGTATATATCTGCCGATTATATTATCAACCTCGATGTTATTTGTAATTCTCTCTTGTTAATTTACAAAGTTACAGCAAATAGAGACTGCGCGAAGGAGAATAAAAGGGAGAATAATTCAACATATATGTATATGCCATAATATCACAAATTTTAAAGAACGCATATCGGCAATATAAATCACTATGTCATTTTTCTATCCATAGAGTTTCAAAGAGTTAAATCTTTTGGGACACAAATTCCGAGAGAATTACGCGTATCGCAAAGCTTGGATTATAAACCCGATAG
The DNA here is from genome assembly GCF_001594055.1 of Mycetomoellerius zeteki. Taxonomy (NCBI): domain Eukaryota; kingdom Metazoa; phylum Arthropoda; class Insecta; order Hymenoptera; family Formicidae; genus Mycetomoellerius; species Mycetomoellerius zeteki. The sequence goes on along the minus strand of NW_017256957.1, from coordinate 2,351,675 downwards.
AAAAGAACCGCGGCTACAGGCTCAATAGTGCGACGTCGTCCCCGTTCCGTTTTATTAAATGTAAAGCACAAGTTATCGCATTCGGCTCACAAAATATCGCGAGTATCCAATTTCTCCGTACGGATTTTTCTCCTTTCTCTCTCTCTCTCGCATCGCGACTATCGGTGTCCCAAACGAAAATTCTTTAGCCACTTCACGAACACTCGATATCCCGCATGACCCGCGATAATACCGAGAGCCATAATACGCCAGAGATGCAAGTTTCCCCCCTCCCCCGTATTCCTCCCCATGCACCTCTTTCGTGACAGTGCTTTCGATTTTCCGCGCAATTTTCGAACCACAGGCGGACAGATGGCCCACGAATCACAGCCATTGTCGCTCAACAATGCCTCCGTACCTCACCTTCCCCGTGCAGCGCGCGGCGAGTCCTTGGTCGCGGTCTGCGCGTTATGTATATATTACCTATCCGTTATATACACACCCCATGGACATACACCGCGTATTATATCACATAACATACGCGCTTGGCGCGCATACGATCGCGTGTACGGGGTGTCTCGGAGTTAACACGCTAGCACGATCGAGCTACCACTTTTACGATGAATTATAAGATTGGTCTATTTTGAGTCATCGATTATCACGTTCCTTTAATAAATTACAATGTTATTTTTGCAATTAAAGCTCGAATTAAACTTTCGCTAAAGTTTCCCTTAGAATGGGACAAAAGGGGGACTTTATTACCCGTTTATAACCCGCTTAATTTATTAATGGTCCTTCATCGATTTTTTATCGTCTCTTAAGTCGATAGCCATTGATACCTCGACTCTGTAGCAGCCGTCATTCTTCTTAGTCACCACTCTCTATCATCTGGAGCTGAAGGCTTATTCACGCGCGGTAGATAGGTACAGGACACCCCGTACACGTACACCCATCTACCCACTCATACGTACCCCCCGGAGAGTATTACGTACGTACATATACCGACTATGTGGCTGGGAATATAGGTGGTAGGTAATATTCGACGATGCCGAAAGCACGTTCGAGCGATCGATCTCTTCGCCTCCCTATCCCCGGCCCCAATGCCCCCGACCTCCTTTACCCTTCTCCACGCGGGTGCCGGTTGCATTCGGGACTCCAGACTTCGGCGTCGCCACTGAGAGAGGAGCACCAGCCACTAAGAGAAGTATGAACAGCCAAGAGCGCGAGCAAGCGAGCGAGGGTGGATGGAAGACCGGGGGTATGGGACGCTAAAGGGGTGCGACCGTCGGGGGTGGATACCCTACTAGGTATCTCAACTTACGATTGCCCCGGGGGCGTGCACAGAAGTGCAAAGCAATCGTCTCCCGGCCTCGACCCGTCTCGAGCTCTGCGGGCTCTCTTCTCTACCTCCCGGAAAGGAGTAACGTATCGAGATACACGCGAAAGCACCGAGGGGTTGGATATCTCTCGGCGGTCCGCTGCCGTTGTTGCTGCCTGGTTTCCAGCTCGATTTACAGCACAGGAACGCACGACTTACGGAATTCCCGTAGAAGTCCGATGGTCCTTCCCTCCTTCTGTTTCTCTCTCTCTCTCTCTCTCTCTCTCTCTCTCTGTTTTGCTCCTTGTTGTATATGTGTCTACTCTGTTTATTCCTTCGATCTTCAACGATCTTCTCCTCTTACCGGCGAAGCCGATCAGCCAACGTCGCGGATTTACGGCGCGCGAAATTCGGACGACGGTCGTTCGTCTTCGCACGTTACTTCCGTTAACTTGGTGAATTTTCTTTTCTTTTCTCTTTGTGGAGCTTCAGGCACATCGATATTTTTCTTCAAGCAGGCTAGAAACGCTGCGCGGATCGATTTGGAAAGACGCACATCTGCGAAAAAAGGGCGGTACTCGTATTATTTTGCGGTTCCACGCCTCCTACCGATGTGAAATACACAGCCTATGGAGAAACTTTCCATAGGCAGAAGTTTTCCACCTCCGAATTTCCGAGTTGTCGGCATCGGAATTTCTCGTCGCGTTATTTTGCGATTTTACACTCGAATTATAAGCAGATACGCGGCGCCCACGAATTTGCTTCACGTCTGCTGGAATTTTTGAGTCGTGCATATCGACGTTGTTTTCCATGTTGTTTTGTGGCTTTCGCATGGTACATGAATTCACGTACTTTTACCGTTTCTCATGTTTAGAGACTTGATTTGGAATTTCTTCGCTCATGCGTTAACCTGAAATTGTCAGTGTTAATACTGAACTAACTAGTTTCTAATTTTTTTAATTGCTATTTTTAAGTAGTGCAATATATATCCTTTTCTAATTAAATTGAAATTATAGAAGTCCATTTTTTTATTTCAGTATATTAAAAATATGAGAAACTTAGTTTTGAATTTATATTGGTAATTTATAAGTTTAATAAATAATATAATAATTTAATTAAATATATATATATATATAATAAAAATCTGAATATTCGTTTACCTATCATTTTATGTATATAATACTAAAATATTATTATATTTCAGTAGAAACAAAACAGTCATTAGTTAATATTTATCAATGATCGTATTAAATGTTAATTTTATTTCAGAGGTAAATTACTACCTGCATATACACGAATATGATAAAAGCTTTTGGGTTTATCAATTGAAGTTAAATTGCACGTTAAGAAATATATCTGTCATAAGACTGCAGCTGGAAATTCTTTAATGATGCGCATTGGAGTTGGTCTTCGTGCAGTAACTGGAAACGGGCTTACGGAAGATGCGGGCACAAGGACGGGGTCGTGCGTAGCGAGATTCTGTGACAAACGACACGACTATACGTTATCTCGGAGACCGAGATACATGTCTTGGGGAGGAAGTTTCCTCCTGTAGTTTCGCACTCGAATTACAACGGGAACGCGCATTCGGTGCTCTCTCCGCAAGTCGAGCGCGCTTTCTTTCGCGCTCTATAATTCGCCATTCCCGTTTTCACATGGCCCCTATCATTTACGCCGCTTCTGACGCAGGCTTCGTGGTTGGAATAGAAAAATAGGAGATGCACATTACGATCGACTTAACGTGTCCATCTAAAGATATACGTATAACGTGAGAATTCTTAACAACGCGCGGAGTCATTTTGACTATCTAACGCATCAAAGGGTTAAAGCAGCGCGTATTACTAAAGTATAATGAATGTTGGAACGAACTTTAGCAATATTTTTCAAGAGGAGCATCCAAGGAGATGTATGAGCTTAATTAAGACCGGGCATGCATCATAAAGTTTCGTTTGAGTAACGTGAACGCGTGCGGTATGCTGCAAAAAATTTGTTCGCAATTTCGAAAAAATTTAGACTGCGTCATCATACATGCCTTTTTAAAACGAAAATGAGAGAGATAACTCCAATAGCTTTTCCATTTGCGCGAGTGTAAATTTTTATTCATTTTTTTCAAACATGAAAAAAATTAGTAACTTGAAATTGGGTAGATGAAAATCTCTCGCCATTCATCAACATATTAATTTTAAAGAGATGAAGTTAAAGTGATAATATAAAAAAAAATATAATTTATATATACATATATATAATTTATTTGTTTACTATTCTGGTTTTGCTCATGATTGCGTTTCAAAGCCGGAAAAAAATCTCGTCGCACAATTTGCAGAATCAGATATAAATTCACACAGAAATATTTAAGCATTAAGATGCAACTAAATATAGGATTTCTCTTATTTAATTAGATTTATTCTCATCGGTCCAAATTCGTATTATAACTATATGAATTGTATATAATTTATAAATATGCTGAGAAAATGCGAAATAGATACCTATATATTTCTTAATGATTTACGGATTTAATCATACACCATAAAGTTTAAGAATTTAAAAATATACAGAGAAAGAACGGCTTTATTGAAATATTTAAAAATTCAACTAGATTATACGTATCTGAAAATAATTTTGTTGGATTATTAAAATAAGTATGAAGGACACTCAAGCTGATTGCTAGAATATCAAAACTTTTTACAGCATTGCTCATCATGCTTGAGTTTTCTACATAATTATTTTAATAGCCCAACAGAATTATATATATTTTTTCCGATCCATATCTATTTAAACTACCCACACTAATTATGTAGAAGATAAATCCCGATGAAATGAGTTAGTTATCACATATATACAGGGTGTTTCCAAATTAAATGGCAAAACTTCGGGAGCGTGTAGAGGAGTAAAAAACTAAGAAAAAAAGTCCTATAGACATATGCTCCTTTTTGCTTTGTTTCGCAGGAAATCACGAAAAAAGAAAAAAATATATTTAATTTATTATTTTAATTATTTTATTTATAAACTTTTTAATGAAGATTTTGTTCGAAATGTGCACCTCTTGCAGCAATACAAGCATTGCATCTGTCAAACACGGCTCTTGTAGCAGCCAGGCACTGTTCTTGCGATATTCTGTTCGCTGCAGCTACGATACGATTTCTCAAATGTTGCTCTGATTGAATAGGCGAAGAATAAACTTCTTGCTTCAGAGTACCCCATGCATAGAAATCTAATGGCGTTAAGTCGGGCGAACGAGTTGCCCAATGTACTGCTCCTCCACGTCCAATCCATCGTTGTGGGAATTTTCTATCTAACCAGGTTCTAGCGACTCTGCTGTAATGAGCAGGGCATCCATCTAATTGAAACCACATTTCAGTACGTTGTTGTAATGGGATGTTTTCTAAATAGTCAGAAAATTCATTCTCCAAGAAATTTAGAAAACGGTCCCCATTTAATCTTGCAGGTAAAAAAAACATTTTTTTTCGATTTCTCTGAAACGGAGCAAAAACGAGCATATGTCTATAGGACTTTTTTTCTTAGTTTTTTACTCCTCTACACGCTCCCGAAGTTTTGCGATTTAATTTGGAAACACCCTGTATATGTATATAAAGCTATAATGATATGAACAAAAGATATTATAGACACATGGCTCAATAATGAATAATTTTTGAGTTGTGGTGTATTAAAAGTAAAAAACTTGTGTTCGCAGTACATTTTTTATATATCATGGTTCAAAAACTATCCATTATTGAATCTTATATCTACACTGAGAAAAAGATACTTAAAAAATTATTTGAGCAAAATATATTTATTTCACTGAAATAAATCTTTATTTAATATGGCTAAATAAAGTTTTATTCTTAGTAAGTAAGCCATCTAATTTATTGTTTTCAATCAATGAGATATATTTCACAGAAATGTATATTTTGTCATCACAGTTAAATTTTTTCATAACTAATAAATATCGAAAAAAAAACATCGTAAGTAATTATTTGCTTCGCAATACTTTGACATTTTTCTCTCATTGTATGGCATTTTTGTTCTCCACATTAGAAGCTGTATTATATGTGAAAACTAACTTATTTCACTAAGACCCAATTTCCCATGTAAATTAGTGCGGTGTCCTTTTTAAGTAAGTACTTTAGCAAAACTATTCTTTTCGTGTACTTTAACTGCGAAACATGAAGGCAACGAGAAGCAACAAAACAAAAATGTTACAAGCTCATTTTCAAGTTTAAAGTTAAAAGGTCTTATCTACTTTGGATAATCAACAATATTAGCAGCAGGTTAACTGCTTTGGTATTAGCGCGTAAACGCGTCGTGCCAGAATAGTTGGACATCGATTTTCATGCAAATGTGTGCGTGTGCATGTCTGTATGTGAGAGCGAATTATCTCTCGATGTTCCGATTCGGCGGTCAGAACAGTGTTCTCCCTTGAATCCGTGGATAGATCGATATCGAGCGATTGGAGAGCTTAGGCGGCGTGTCAGTCACCTTCGGATTCCTCAAAAATCGCCAGTTAGCGGTCAGTTTGCGGACTGGAGGTGCGCTCTATGCTCGGAATACTTCGGATAGAATCCGAGAGAGAACATTCTCGACGTCCTTGTCGGCAACTGTCGAATTAACCCCGCGGTATATGTATGTATGTACACCCTTCGGAGATACGGCACTTCCGGAGAAGCCGCGGTCAGCCGAGCCGCAACGCGATTCCGCCTGCAAATACCGCTCGCGGGTGGGTGTCAGTTTTGTCGGTTTCTTCGCCCAACTATTTCGAGCTCCCGTTAACAACTCGGAAATGACTTCCGTCGATTTGACGGAATGCATGGATCACTCCGCCGTCGCGCGCCGCGCCGTATGCTGACTTCCCGATTTCTTTAGCCCGGAAATTCCTCGGCTGGAGCAAGAATTCCGGCCGACGGAAATTCCATCGTCTCCTCGATATCGCTCACGGTGCTCGGAATAATTCTCCTCGACGGCATCGCCTTACGCATCTTGTCGCTACGATGTCTCGTGCATTCGTGAGACAGAGCTGTTGGACATATTAAATTGCGAGTATCCAAACATTGTGAGATTCGTATTATCCATGAAATTGAATAATGAATAAAATTCACTGATACACAATATTTGTTCTGTGCTGACAATGAGTCAGTGCTGCAAAATTGATTGATTTTTAACGCGAATTTCATTTATGATACACGGAAAAAACATTTACTGAAGTATCTAAAAATTTATTTAAACACAGATTTGCAAATAATTTTGTTAGAACATCAGAATAATTATGTAGGACGCTCAAACTGGTTGCTAAAATATTAAAACACAAACATTGCTCATCAGGTTCGAGAATCCTACGAAATTATTTTCAGATTTATAGCCAGCTAAATTTTTAAGTTCAACCAAAATATTCTTTTCGTGTACCTATGTATACAAAGATCCAATATTTCATTTCTGATTATTATTTGTCTTCTGATGACATATTTTTGCGACTATTTTTGCATAATGAAGATTAAAAGCATATAAATGATACATGGCGTCCCGGAGATTGGCATTCACGACTTTCGAAAATAATGCGCCATCGGAACAAACACGCGATGTATTTCGGGACATACGTCCTATCCTGCTAATATGTACATATATGGATCCGCAGTCTGTCAGTCTCTTTTAAAATCCACCATACCGTGTCACGCTCGAACATTGCTCTCTCAGAAATGTCGTGATGCATTTTACGTGATATTTACTTATTAAAGTCTAGAGAGGAGTGTCGTCGAGCACTTATATTTTGGAACGACTTACCAATACTTTGACTAGCACATCATTACTAATTAGTTATACAATATCAAATATATAGCGATATAATTATACGTATCAAAATTATAGAACTGGATGTGACAGCGGAAATACAATTTTTATAGATAGATTTTCATTTATTAAATTTTACAAAAATGTTATACTTTTGTGAACTAAATAAATAAAATAAAATAAATCGTACAATATTGATATTAACGTTTAATTATAAAAGAATTGTAACTACAATAGTTTAATTAATACATAAATGCATTTAAAATTGCTTATTATTTTTTAAAGTATCGTAGATTATAATATTTTCAAAATATTTTCAAATTCACAAGTATATACAAAATTCAGCACCTGACGTGCGATTTCTCCTATCTCGAAAGCGAAATGTGAAAAGTTTTGGTCTTTGTGAAAAGGTTTTTCGGTCTTAGCTCGTCCTGTAAATTCAATCGCGAGCCATACATTGCGAGCAAATATTACCGGGAACAAACATTCGAGAGGCTTAAATATCGAATCGATAGCTCATAGCGATCAATCTATGGACTTAATCGTGAATTTTGTTGTTGCAGAAATATTACTGGCAAAACTACGAGTCACTGGAGCGTCAACACAACGCCGAGGCTTCACTTTCTTCTGCACGGGTGAGTTTCTATTTTTACGCTTTTTCTCTATCACTTTCTTTCGCGCACGTTTTTCATCTCTTTTTTTATTATATCACGTATTTTATGTATATAACAGAGTAGAAAAATTACGAACAAAGTTTTATTGTATACAACAACTTTATAGTTGTAACATTGTAATTTTGTCGAATATTTAATTTTTAGTGTCTGATTTCATACGTTTATATATCCTTTTTCCTTGATTATATATAATTTTGTTCGATTTGAAATAGACTTGATAAAAATCTTTCTAGACATAATATTACTTTTTAAAGTTAAATATCTTGGTAATTGAGCTTGAAATTACGTTTCTGTCAAAGTAAAGTCCATTCGAAATTAAATGCAAATTTCTTTTATCTTCGTTCATTTGTGAAGGAAATTTTTTAATATTCTATTTTTTAACTTGTGCCAACGTTACTTAATTTTCAATTGCTTATAACTCGAAGTTGTCTCGATATTGCGACTTTTTTAAAGTTTAACTCTGAACATAATATTCTTGAGTGTGTACGTGATTACTGTGACACTCTATACCTAGTTACGTGCATTTTTTAAAGTAAGATGAGGGTTATAATAAATGCTACTCTGACCATCGTTTTCCTATTCGTACTTAAGTACCGTCACCGTCGTAAGAAAGTTTCGTTGCGCCGCGCCGTTGTATCGATATCGCGCTCGTAACAACGAGGGGTCGAGTTGGTTGACCCCGCATAAAGTGCGGGGCTTGTGGATCGTGTGCCGGGTATCTTGAAAATCTCGTGGGTCAGGGCGTGGTACCGACAACGACAGAGCGGGGTCTGCAATCAGGCTGTGTCTCGTTCGCAGTAGCGGTGCGTTCAGCTAGGAGCTGCGCGTAGCACGCGCGAGTCTGTTCTCTCTCGTTCCCCTCTCTGTGTAAACACCACCGCATACCCGCGCAAACGCACGCACGCACACACGCAAGATCCTCAAAGACCTACACCCTCGCACCCGGGTCGACCGCCCATTCTGATTAGCGGCAAATAATACCCGTAACAATAGCTACCGCTTTCCACACAGCTTGTCCGACGCGTTCGTTTATACGTGCGTCATGTGTGCGTCATGTGTGCGCGCACGCGTGACTCTCGACGTTGGTGCGTGCGTGCGTGCGTAAAGACCTTTTTGCACCGATGGAAGGATCCAATGCACCCTTTGCACCAAAGTCCCGAAGACACGAGTCAGTCAATCCTTATCTACTTTCGATTCCTCTCAGCCTCCCTTCGTCATCATCTCTCTCCACGTTCTGTGTGTGTGTGTGAACCCCTTGTACTTTACGTCCACGGAATTTCGATAGTCTCCGAAACAGATTTATCGCGCCTCCTTCCGAGCTTCCAGAAGTCTTTCGATACCTCTTGGCTGCTCCAGTATCGATCACGTGGCGCGCGGTGGCCAGCTTGAAATCGTCGTATCCGACGCTTGCGTTTTACCTCTTCTTTTTCTTCTCTGTCTTCCTTTTACTTCCGCTTTGTATGAGCGTTGCGAGCTGCCGATATGTTGAATTCTTTATGAACACAGACGATTCATTCGCAGCGCGAAAATGGAAGAATAAGAGCTCGAAAAACCTGTTCGAAGACTTAGGTTTTGTCTAGTTCAATTCTTGACGCGTGAAAAGACACCTCGTTCGCAACAATGACAATAACGACGACTACAATGACGATGATGTCGATAAAAGCGCCGACGATTTCTGTTCCTTTCGGAGCTGTTCGTCGCCTGAACATTGCGTTATCTCGTTCTCGCTTTTGTTTAGCGTCGTTTCTTATCGTCGGCCGGAGCGACGAAAGTTATCGTTCGATCGCGACTACGAGCGAGGCGTCATCAAGAAATAAATGGCCGAGAAGCGAGGAGGTTAAGCTGCTTTTTCGCCGCTTAACCGCGCTCCTTCGTTATCCGAGTCTTGGCGAGACTTCCGAGACATTAAAGAGAAGCAACGTTCGGAGACAGGTCGACGGTTAAGCTCCGAGCTTACGGTTACGGTTAATAGCGGTGATTAACCCTTTGCGAAGCCAATCTTTAAGCGTGGATAAAAAATCACACGAGATTAGCGAGGGATATTGGAAACTTCTCGAAAAGGACGATACGATGGCGGCTTAGTGAGAAGATATCGTTTTATTAAGAAGCTCGAAAAATGCAAAGTTACTACAAATATTATGAATATCTATTAAATTCTTTCACTTTAATAATCATTGATAAAGCGCCGTAAAATGTACTTTATATGTTATTAAATTTTATTACCTTTTGTCTAATTAAATTTTTATTAATATGCTTGCGTTTGTTATCTCAGACTATTTAATAATTAAATAATAATGTTTCGTAATAAGAAATAAAACATGTTTCGTACATAATATCTCACAAATATTTCTGTTGTAAAAGTTTAATTTCGCAATTAGCGTTAGATGTAACTTTGTTTGAATACGAAAAGTTTTCTTGCGAAAGCAAAAATGATGCTATTGTGCAGAATAGAAATTAAGTAATTTTTCGGAACTTATACATCAAAATATTATATTTCGGAACTTATACGAAAATATTTTTCTTAAATCTTGTGATGTACTTTTAAATTATGATAAGCTTTCTTATTAGTTTCACCCCGAACCGTTCATCGTAAAGTTAGCCCCATCGACCTGAATACATTCGATCCTTCGTTATCGCTCGAGGATCTCGGGTCCCAGTCAGCAGAAACCACCTAATCCTTCGGAAAGCCCTCGTGAAAAAGCCTCGATCTTCAATTCATCTCGTCTCGTTTCGTGCGCGATCGGGCAACAGAGCGGAAAGCTTCGCCGCAACCGGAAGTCGGGACAGTCTCGGCCGATGAGAGAGACTTCTTTTTTAGAACGAGAATAATGACTCGAATTATGGTAATTTTCTGTGCGACCGCACAGGTGTCCGATTGTGCGCGCGACGGGAATCGCCCTACCGCAGACACACACACACACACACACACACACACGCTGCATCGCGGTGGCTAGCCACCACCGCCGCCACCACTACCGCCGTCACCATCGCCGCCGCCGTCGACGTGTCACCTGCACTTCCACTGCACGTCAGTAGCCAGCATTGCGGATATAGTAAAACTCACGCCGCGAGCTGACGAGGTGCACGACCGCGTTAAACGTGCGGCGGTGCATTTGAAGAGCCGGATTTAAAAGCAGCTCTCGAGTGTCGGCAAGCGAACGGCCGAATGTTAAACGCTCGAAAATTAAATTGAATACATTTTAATGTATCGCACTGGTCCTGATTGTAAGCTACTTTATATTTTGAGATATTTTATATTTTGTTTGTGAATTATGTTACCACAACGCTCAATTACCTAATGATAACGAAAAATGAGTATTAAACACGCTTGGCAGAAGAAAATGATATAGTTATCAATATTTTTTTCTTATGCGTCTGATTTTCCGGTCTTTATCACACATGTGTTCAATTTCATTATATACTCCTTTGTGCTTTTTTGTCGAATTCTTGTTTCTCGTTATCTCGAATTCAGAGTTTGGCTCTCGAACCAGCATTTAATTGAACTTCTCGATTTCCCGTTATGTGAAAAGCCTGTTCTTCCGGCCTGGCGCCGTCTGGAATATCGAGGTCGCTCCGTATATCACGGCCGGAAAAATCGCCATTGACATTCGATCGTAGCAACCAACTACTGACCGAGTTCTCTATCTCAAACGCGAAACACGACGCCCGTTCGAAGTGATGAAGTAAGGCGTGCAAACGCATCGACAAAACTGATCGATATATAAGGTATTCCAAGACTTTTAGGAATCTTGATTTTGTTATAAATTCTGTAACAAATTTTACGTTCGTTTTTCCTCAGGCAAGATTTCGTAGAGAATTTAATACTTGAGATGAAATACTTTAGTAATTAAACACCCATTAATCAACGCGTTAAGCGCGATGTCTACACTCGGTTTGCATTCTCCGTTATTCGCTGACTGTCGAAAGTAAACCACTGTCGAAAGTAAACCATTGAGTTTGCCTTCACTTTGGCAACGTTCTTCCAGGAAAGCAGATGAGGATTCGGTGGTTTAGCTTCGAGGGTCAGCGAATGCCAGAGATTTGAAACGGTTTCAATGCAAGCGCACCGCGTTCACATATATGTTGATCAATCAACGGATGAAAGCAGTAGTTGGAACTTTGTTTTATTTATCTAAATAGTTATAATCTAGAAATTTTTTTTTTTTTAGTCTACGAAAAAACCGTCTATTTATTGCTTTTATTGCGTTGTTTATCTTAAGGCTATCTGAGTAGTCACCATAGCCATATTGAGTCGTAACATCAGAAGCGAGAAATAATACGTTAATTTTTATTATGTGTCGTTGATAAATAAAGACAATTTAAACAAAACGAAATGATGAGATCGTGTGAAGTGCTTTTATTCAATGCGCATGCGTAGCCTATTTTCACTTACACGTCTTTTATCATTTTTTACGATTAATTACTGACTGTCAGGCGAGATAAGCATAGTTTTCGTCCATTTTTACAAATGTTTTAAAGCGATCTCATTATTTTGTTTTATCCAAATTGTCTTTATTTACAAATTGCACGTAAAAAAATTAACGTGTCATTTCTCGCTTCTGACGTCAAGATTCAGTATGACTGTGGTGACTACTCAAGAGCCTTAAGGCCCTTAAGAGAAAATTAATACCAAGTTTAAAAGCAGAAACGGTAGCTTTCGGATTACGTACACGCGTAATGCTAAATAGCAATGAATAGACAAGAGGTAAAGTAGACAACAGTTAGAACATCTCTTGAAAAATTGATCGTGAAAACGCGTTCATACAGACCAAAGTAAATCGCATTTAATTATTTCTTGGTTGCACCGCAAAGACAGAAGATGGATTTAACTGCGCACATACTGGTTGGCTGAATGCATAGCAACGATTATATTCACCTCAAAAAACAAAAGGATTAGCGCCTTCTCTCTGTTTCTCTTTCTCTTTACGTTTACATCCGAACATGATAATTTTAATAGGTCGTCGTGCATTATTTATAAACATTTTAAACAATTGACATCGTTGTCAACTTTTCGTTTCGCAGCATAAAAATGAGCGCGAGTCGTCGGTACGTTTTCCCACCGTGTTTCAACGCGTGGTCCAGCTTTGGCCCAATCGGACGTAGTAAGAAACGTGGCGCGCGATAAGGGCCGCTGCCCCCGTTAAAGGTGGCGATTTTCCGTCACCTACTGTTATCCACTCGCGCGAGAACGTAATATATCGATCGAATCGTTTCCGACATTTGATTGCGATCATAAAATCTGCTGTCGTCGATATCGTTGACCGGCATTTCTCGCTGACCGGTACTCTAAGCCGATGCGAATAAGCTTACAAGAATCACCGTTCTACCTCTAGGACGCGAATCACGATCGGTTGACGCGTAAAAGCGATTATCGAAAGTTTGCTGACGTGTTTTTCCAGTCTTTGATTTCGTGGCACGTCGACTCGCCGGCTAGCTACAGATCATGCAATGGCCGCCGGTGGTACAACGGATACGTGTAAAGGGAAGTGGAAAAATAAAGTGGATACGCTACCTCGTTAACCTTTAAGCACCTTGTGAGCCCTTCGTTCTATGTTACACACTCGATTCCCGATTCTATATCGAATTTGCTTAATCATGACAGACTAGATGCAAGTAACGTTTCGTTTTACTGACAACTCGCATCCGCTCGTAGTAATTAAATTACATAGATATTGGAAATTAGACAGACAAATCAATTAGTAGGTTTTTTTCAATATAATTGATTGTTTTCTCTATTTTTTATTTATCAAATTATATTTATTTCTAAAAAACTCATTCTCTTCAATTTGATAAGATTATATCGGATAAACAAAATCAAATGTAAACATGCACGTGTATGTGTATATACGTGTGCGCGGTTTCCTCTATTTTCAACCGATATTAGTTATTTGAAAGCTTCGGAATACTAATATAGGTTACAACGAGATATATTATCGAATACAATATCTGATTCGCTTGATACACCCGCACGGATATTATAGAACATAGATAGATTGAATGTTCAACGCTTGCGCGTTATTTGTAGACAAATATGGATCGTAATGGTGCTTTAATCGCGTTTGTTTTGTCGCGGCCGTTTCACCGTGGACGAGCGTATTAACGAACAAGCCCGGTGGAAAACCAGTCAACCGGCTGTCCGCTGTCTAATTTTTTTCCTCGATCCGGAGCACCAGCCTCCGCGCTGGTGACACGAAAAAGGTCGATCGCCGACAGCGTCAATCACGGTCAATGGACATAAAAGGGATTACCGAAACTTCACTAATGTGATTCCCTGCCGTCGTCATCCGACCATCCTGATATGCACGTTACTTGCAGTCCGATCGCATGTCAATGGCAGCCGAGCCAGCGCAACAAGAAGGCAGAAGGTCGATAAGGCGCATCGTCGCGTCGCCCTGACGGCCGAGATACTTTCTATTGTCCATAAAGATTCTGTGCGGTTCTATCGTCATATTTCGAAACGAAATATCGAGCTTTCAACTCGGCGACGGCGATTGTTATTAACTGGACCGTCGCGATCATTAAACGAACCGTTATTTATTTCAATGGTTTTTTTCCTGTCTGCGTCTATCTCTCTCAATACAGGTAGCGTTATTATTTTTCACCCAATGTGGCGAATGGACAATTGAGCCATTTTGTCCGTTAAATTAATTTCAATAAACCCGATTTTTATATTTGCGCGAACTACGAGCCGTGTTTATTTAATCAAATACATTTTAAAGACAAGTATTAAAAAAAATATCGATTTCAATATCAAAAATTCTGATAAATTTTGAATTATATATCATTGTTGAAGAAATGGTTAATACACGTAGTTCGATAAATTTTTATTAATGATACCTTGAGGAATTTGAGCCTCACTAAATTGTAATCAATCTAAATAAAGTTTCTATCTGTCCGCGATCGTCGTAAATACAATCGTGACGTTTAATCATGATCGTTCGAACCGTTTGTTAACCGTCTGTACTCTAATTTCTGCCTCGAATCACGATATCTTGGACATGAAAGGCCACGGATGCTGATTGCATCGGCGCCGTCAATCACAGCGAGGCACGGACAAAAATTGCAATTGTTAAAACCTTGGTAATGTGATTTTCGCGAGCGACGGCTCTTTTCCATACGTGTCACTCGCGCTTCAATTACGCGTCGCGCGACGGCTGAATTGTATACCAAAGATCGTATTGCAAACGAATAGGCGAACGTAATGAAGAAGCGAGAGAAAAGCGGAACAGACGTGAAAGGCTCGTTCGGAATCGTCAAAAACGCAGCGTGAAGTTCGCATAGAACGCAGAAAGACTTCTATTTTCGACAAAATTGAAATCAATATTTGCGATAAATATGTTAAGCATAATTTTATTGGATAATACGTGTTTGTAATAAAATAAAATATTCTGTATATAAAATAAGGCTGGCATATATACAGTGCAAAATGTATTCGTACAGAAAAGAAACCTTATTTTTAAAAAGTAAACATTATCCAGTGAAAAAAAAATTGATTAATGTCGATTCGATATCGATACGATGATTTCGACACCAATTCAACATCTAATTGATGATCATTTCTTGTCAGGTAATTAACAAATTATTCATAAAAATTAAAACAGAACGTATATTTCTTAAAATTATATATAAAAATATTAATTAGTGAAAATTATATATTACCTTAAAAAAAATTAACGAAATTAAAAAATTGTTTGAACAAAAAATATTCGTACAATCGAGAAATTTAGTTTTGAAAATAAAGAATACATATGAAGCTCATTTGTTTATGTTAGAATAGAATGTATTTATTGTATAAAATTGCTAATTAATATTTATTTTTTACAAATAAGGCTTTTTTTAATAAAAAAATTTTTTTTTACAAATACTTTTTGCACTTACTATATATCGTTTTAATTCTAACAAAATCACTAATAAGATACTAGCAAGGGAAACAAAACAGACCTCCTATGTATATTTCTCATATCTACAACAGGCACGCGTTTGGTTATTGCTATATGTCGAGAATATTTTCATTTTTTTTGCAATCAAGTAAAAAATGATAATTTTTTACTCATGTTGTAGTAAATGAGCGATATGCTGCTGCTATTTTATATGTTCTATATAATATTTATCTTTTAATTCTTATAATTCTGTGCATTATAGAAACGTTTCCAAAATAATTCAGAAGTTTTAATTTAATAGTCACAATGGCTAGCAGCTTACACACTATATCGTGATTTTAAAACGTTATTCATCTGTAGTTAAAATACGTCAAACGTGTTGACGTCGGAGATTCTGTTCAAATATGCACATCGACGATATGCAGTTTCAATCGAAGCGCTCGATCGGTGTCTTCCAATTCTCCCGGCTAAACGATACGACGGACAAGGTATTCGACCGGTATTGTCCACAGAATGACGATCGCCGCACTACCGCTTACAGTTTTTTTCCTGTGGGAGAACGGATCCCCGCGGTGATACGACACAGCATGAAAGCCGATTCCGTCGACGCCGTCAATCACGGCGCGCCGGATATAAAAGCGATTACCGAAACATCGCTAATGTGATTTTCCCGGCGAGCGGTTGTGAGCCCTCTCATATCGAGCGACAGCCGTGTATTGACTTTTGCTCGGTTCCTCCCGAATGAAAGATGGCGCCGTGCAACCGATCGATATATCGGCGGAATTCCTTTTGGAAAATCATTGTTACAACTTAAGTTATCGAACAGAGTTCTTTAAAAATCTGTCGCGTAATTTGAAAACCAAATTGAAAGTCGAAAACATTAAAATGTGGATCCACATAATATCGCTACATTATTTTCAAAGTGACAACTAAAAAAATTAAGTTTAAAGGAAAAAAACTAGTTTTTAATTTAACAGAAAAATATTAATTAATCAAATAATATCGATAAAAAGAATACACTCGTAGAAGCATGATGTCATTTTTATTTTATACCCTTAAAGAATCCTTCTTTTTGAGTTGTGACGATTTTGACATTTTTCGAAATTATAACAAATTTAGAATAATTCATTGAAAGTGACATAACTTGAAATATTAGCAGCACATATTTACCTTCATCAACTAAAAATGACCAAATTCAAAATAAAACAATTTTTTCTCCAAATTTCGAATATTTCGATTACCAAAACTGTTTAAATGTTCTCTGTAAAAGACTCACCTTTTTATCTACAAAACCGACAAATTCTCATTATGGTAATATCTCGAAAATCACATTTTTTGAGTCGTGTTATTTTTTTACGACATGATCGTACGTAAAAATGGTAAATATAATTTTATCTCTTTCTAAAGGATTTATTTGGATATTTTTCGTTATTTTTCAAATACTTGATGACATCCAATAGCATTTAGAGATTAATGAATTAATAACTACGTTTAAACTGTTACTTTTTTTACATGTGACGCCTCACTTCATTATATTGCTCTTTCGTTCGTTTTGTAAGGTAATCAATTCCATAATTAACGAAATGAAATTTGTAGAAATGTCACACGGAGGGAATAACCAGTTTTTCGACGAATATTCTAAGGTAGTGCAAATGCCGCCTCTCGATGGGGATGAAATGCAAAGGGCGAAGAAAATACGCCCTTTGGCCACGGCGGGTCCTCAGTCGCCCTTATCGAAAGCTTGCAGGCGGCGTCGATCTGCGTCGATGGTCTAAGCGCTTTGCCAGCCAGTCCCCATCTCTCTCTTCTGAAGGGAGTTCGCCGGGTTATTTACCTGAATAAACCGCTCGATAAAAAGAGTACACACGATCCCCCGTCGGCGTGTAGCGCGACGTGCATTAATAATTTCGCGGATACTTCGCGTACAAATCGCGCGCGTGCCTTCCCCTGCAACTTATTCCGTCATTCGAGCGGAAACGCGACATGAATTTGTTATGATGCGTGTTGACCGACGCGACTATACCGCTCCAATTATCGCACGTTCTTCCATGGTTATTTGTTCGCGACGCGATACTCGGGGACTATAAAATTGCTTGTTGCCTGTAACATGATTAGCCGGCAGTGATACGTCGTCGTTGGATTTACGAATGGGCAAATAATTATTGTAGATACCGTACATAAATAAATAAATGGAGGAAAGCGGGAGATATACTTATGTATGTATAATGTCATAAATATACAGATCATTTCAGGGAGAAACTATGTTACATCAGATAAATCATTATTCCTCGTTGTATTATAATATCATCAGTTTAATAGTATGTAATGAGGTTGGCCTGTATTAAATGATCCATATGCAATATTAGGTCACACTAATGTGGCCATTGAACTTTAAACTCAATAACATATCATAAATGGCGATATCTTTCTGTCTACTTATTCAAATGAAAATGCCGATAATGTCACTATGCTTATTTAAGGTCTCTTTTGATAAAAAAAAGCCATTTTAATATCGAAACATTTGCTATTTATGCATCGCACAGTAGCATATCATTCTTATTGATTATTGGTCCAATATATAGTTCAGTTATTTGAAATTCATTACAGATGTTACCTCATATTTCATTTATTTAATTCGTTCATAATTATCTTTCTGTAATATTATTGCATAATTTCGACTCGGCGTCATTTTGGTTTTGTTCTCTGTTAAATGTGCAAGATATCTGAAATATAATTTTAATTTGCATCAATTCCATTTGTGCACACCCATCGCTCTTGCATTAAACGTCGCGTCGTACAGCTCAGTAGAAGTTGCATCGTTTACATCGGGAAAATTAGTACTCTCACCGGAATTTACATCCGAAAAATTATCGCTATTAATATTCTGCGAGAGATAAAGAAACAGCATATCGTTGATTAAGATTTCTAATAATCACATTGAAGCACATTAATGTACTGCGTCGTAAGTTCATTAAAACTGTACGATACTTACCTATCTATATCCGTTTTAATAATTCCGCAATCATAATACTTAATCATTTATTGTCACCTAATGATATGATAATAACAATTATACAATTATATATTTCATACTGTAGTTATGGTTTTCGAAGTTCCTTTGAATTTATATCTACTCATTAAATTTCTTTCTCTCTTTTTCTCCCTTTCTCTTCTTCTTTTCTCATTTAAAATAAAATAGCTATGTGTTTTCCATTAACGCTGGATAAGCAAGATAAACTGTGCACATTTATATAATACGCAATTTTAAAGAGACTAATTTTTCGCATTAACTTTTGCTATTGTTTCTTTGTAATTATTTCCATTCACCACTAATTTTTTACGAGCTCCCATCAATCTATATTTATTATTAGAAATATATATTGACATTAAAATGTATCTAAAGAAGATAACAAATGTCTTGATTAAATTCACTTTCAGTTGAGATGTAATACATTGCTCATTACTGTCTCGAGATGTCACTTATCCAAAAGTCACGCTATTAATTATATCTCTAACGTGATAAGGCTCGTCGTAAAGTCGGAGCATGTTCGGCAATTATCATTGTAGTAAAATCCTCACGACTCTCACGAGGCGTGCACGAACGATGCTCTTTACGTTATTACTTTTGTCGAACATTACATGTCGTCGGCTGTCGCTTCTCTCTAATCGCAATTAACGCGAGCCGCGGGACTCTCGCAGAGACCCGGCCTCGTTGCGAGGCCGAAGTGGTGTCCGGTTATTAAATTCCGTGTGCTTTCTGTGTGCGCGAGTGACAGTGTCACTGTCAGTGCGTGCTTCCCGGTAATTCCGGCCGCGTGGATAACCGCCCGGCCATGCATTAGGCGGTGGATTTTATCGTCCGCCTGGGCTCACCCGACGCGCGATTATCATCGCGATACCTTCACCAGGCAGGACAGCAACGAACACCTAGCCTGGAAACGCGCTACACGCGCGTGACGGAAGTACATACGCCCGTTTTCGTTGACGACGTATACAGGTGTTCGTGCGACGGCTACAATATACAGAGCGTTCTAGAACTATCGTGCTTTCCCTAGACCGTAGATACTGAAAATAAGGAACAGAATTGGAACGACTGTAAAACCTTGTTAATGTCGAATACAAGATTGTAAAGCTAAGATTGAATCATACGAATAAGCACTTTTAGCTGAAACCTTAAATAGATTTGCTGGATAAAGAATTTATTCAGACAATGAATCTTATTTGTCTGTTTAGCGCTGAATTTAACGTTTATTAAAAGTTAACACGATGTAATTTCTTTTTTGTCAGTTATATTTATTAATATGACTGATCTGGAGCTAATAAGTACACAGAAGATGCGATATGAATAAAATTTTGTTAAAGCATTACAGCATTCCAATCGATAAATTGTCACATAATTTAACAATTTATAATTGAATGGGTGTTAATATCATTTTAAATTCGAAATATTGCGATTCTGTCCGTTCGGATCGTGAAATTATCGCAGTCGAGCATTGTAGGAATTTCAGGAAGCTATTTCCACGCACAGATCTGTCCTTTTTATGAGCATTCTTTACAGCTTAGTTCCTGACGGGGATTATGCAAACGTGAATCGTTCTATGCCTCCTCCTAGAAGGCATTAAGTTGTACATGGAAGAAGAAGCTACGTTGCGTTTAGTCCCACGTTACATTTAACCCCCGGACCTAGAGGTCGGTGCAGCCTTCTGATTATAGTGCATCTCGCGCGGCACGATGCACACCACTCCGATAAAAGTCTTGGCGTTTTACGACGTAAACGATTTTCCGAGATTACGCGGTTGTTTAGCGCCGAGACCAGGTAATTGAGCTGAAATTGAAAGAATGTCGTTACTACGAGCGGGAGGAGGGGGCTCACAGTGCCGCTTATCGTGCCTAGCTGCCTCGTGTCTATTAATCACGACGAGAGATAATGAGGCCGTGTTGTCATTGCGGAGCGAGGGTTATCATGTACGTGTAATTACGCATTCCTAATATCTTCCGCCTGGTACCGGTAATTAGGCTCACTCAGTGTGATCGCCACCACCTGATTGCGAGATTATCATTTGACGAACGTAATTTTTACAGCACAGGAATAACTTCGCGTTATTTCGGTTTCAGTAGAGATCGAACGGCATTGGAAATTCCATGATTATGCTAGCTATTGATACAATGAGCACACTATCTAGCGTTCGATAAACGTTATTAAGTTCGATAGAAGTTCAATAGCCTTGTGCTCGGTAAATATAATACAATTTTTGTAGTAGAAAATTGTCTTGAGACCATATTAATTTTATTATGTTTATTGAGATATAATTATGAAGATTGAAGGCTATTTGAAATTTCTGAGTGCTTGATAATGCCTAGGGTAATTTATTAAGAGAATCCTTACTTCATTTATTTCGACATCATTTCCTCGTATTCATGGATAAATAAAGAAAGAGGGACTTCAAGAAATATACTTTTATTATTTTTTATTACAAGTTAATATTAGCTTTCTTATTACACATATAATGATTATTCAAGAATATTTTACCTATTTTTCATTTTGAGATAATCTTCTGCAAATGTTACATATTTCTTGAATTTTTATCGGTCTTATCAATATTCCACAATGGGGGGATATCTCCCTAACTCGTTCAGATTTGAATGGAATATCTTCGCCCTCGTATTCACGCGATCAAATGTTCCTACGTCACCGAATCGACCCGAAAACGTCAAATGCTAGACATCGGCACTTTTCCCTGCAGATTTACTCTCGTCCTGTTTTGCTCCAAATCCGATTGCGTGCGTGTGTTTTGAAGCAGTCTGAAAAGTCCGCATTCTGAACCCAGCCGTCGTTCTGCTGATCTCTGACGTCACTTCTGGCCTTCTCAGTGTTCCCTCCTTTCAAGATCCGACGTAGATTGCGAGCTGCAACGAGGCCGTCGTTCGTGCATGGGGTTTTACGGTTTTGTTCCTTTGTTCGTTCCTACAGCTACCGCCACGCAGTACCCGCGTAGACAGAGACGGAGAGTGCGATGTATAAGAGCGTGATCGACAAGTTAACGCGACATACACTTGTAGGGTTACGAATGCCGCGGAGAGAGACAAAAAAATCCTCCAGAAGAGAACGAGAAGAGGCTCGTTGGAATTTGGGACAAAAAAAGGTGAAAAATCTCACTTCCTTTCTGTATTTAATGCTATAGTTTACTACGATTCTTTTTTTTTTTTCGATAAATTTGCCCGATACGAAAATCACATTTGCACGTATCAATAAACAACTACAATTAATATTGAAGCTACGATTAATATATTGATATGATTATTTATCTAATTCAAGTATTATTGTAAATGTGAGGAGGAACGCACCGCGTTTAATGGTAAATACACGATGAATATACAAAGAGATGGGACAGGATATGGCGAAAGAAGAAGGCAAACCCGATATTTGTACGATTGTGAATACTTCGCGATTACCGCAAAAGGAAGATCGAAGAAACTTCTCAGTGCAGCGAGAAAAAGGAGGAAACGCAGCGGTTACGCGGAAATGGTGCCGATCATTACCAAGGTACACCTGCCTTGCATCGCGAAACTGCCGGGTATAAGATGATTCGCCGATAAGACGGAAGGTATCGAACGTGCACGTAAATAAATGGGCACCCGATTCGTCTCTGTCACACTTAGAAATTCTATAACCACAATTTTGCGAATGATGTTTCTATCGCGATTTTCCTTTGATTTTTGATTAACGTAATGTATTCTTAACGCAATTCCATTAACAGAACTGTCAGGCACTTTTTTGATTGATATTACAAAAGAGTGCAAAAAAAATCTCAGTATTATTCCTGGTGAAATCCCTGCTTTGTAAAAATACACGTTTAACATTTTCTTATTTATTTAATTACAAGGAAATTCATTATACAGGCGCTCTACGTCTTCTCGTATACTGGCTTTTCCGTTCCGCGTAACAATCCGTTTTGAAATACAAACGCCGCATAGAAATGGCCTTGTACAAAAACCATCAGCAGCCGTGTACATCGGCATTGTAAACGTCGTAACTACGATGCTTCTTTTTCCGACGCGCGCGCGGCTTCGGGCGGATAATTTGTAGTAACACCGAGCGTCTTTGTTTCGCGGCGCTAAGCATTTCCTCGTTATTGTCTTCGTTGCAAGGTTGTAACAGGTACTATTGCGTATTCTCCGTAGGTACCGTTCGTTGCCGTGCGGCGCATCGCAGTAAATACCTCACAAGAGCTGCTACAGTTGGAGAAATTGTTCGCGTAATGGTATCTCTTATTCTTACAAGCATACCGACCACCATCCCTTTCGTTCGTTCGTTCGTTCGTTTACGATACCGCGCGTAGAGCGCGGCTCATTAAAAATTTATTACAATCTAGAGGTTTGTTCGTGTCGCGTGCTCCAACACGTTCCAATATGCTCCTACCGTAGCTCTTATTCATTCCAACACGCTTGATAGAGTGAGTAGGAGCTATGGTAGGAGCATGTTGGAACATGTTGGAGCTTGCGACGCGAACAAATCTTAGCTGGCTTCATGTAAAAGCCGTCGAGGACAAGGCATAAGGAAAACGATCATAGCGACAGTTACAAGTTTTACAATTTCATTATCGTCGCAAAGTGGTCTAACTGCTGTAGTTACAAATTATACGCAACTATTCATTTATTAAGAGTAAGACTGAAACTTTACGGAGTCCGATATTATTTACGAAAACCAATGGCTCGTTCGATCGACCCAATTTCGTTCTTTCTCTTTTTTTTCAAGCAAGCCATTTTATCTCGCCGTTGTGCCCTCTCTTCTCCATTCTGAGTTTTCTCCTCCCTCTTTAGTAGCTGTCCGGAGCAGCCTTGTCATATTTAACTATAGAATATTCAACCGCGAGGTATTACGGCTTTCTCGTCATGGCTGCCTTTTATTTCGCGAGAGCTTTGCGCTCGACCGTTGTGTCGCGTCGCACGACGGCAATTTATTTATATTAATTCGGAGTAATCTAATTCATGGTGGCTGAATACGCTATAAAAACATGAAAAACATCGCCGACGCATCTTTTTGCCATTTTGTTTCACAAGCCATTTTCTATATAAATTCATTTATAATTTAAATTAAAATGATCCATAGGATTGATATGTCCAGACTAGAGTACATCGATAGCGATATAATCGAGCATTGAGAGTATTTTCAATAAACTGCAACAAATCAAATTAACATGGTAAACATGCTTATATCGATAAAATATCTCTTAAATCTGCTGTTTTTCGACCAGCGTGGATTGCCTCTTGATTACTTATTATTGATGAGGAAACTGTATTTTTGTACGTAAGAGAGAGAGATTGCAGATTTAATGTAAACTCAATTATATAAAATCGAATTAGTTTTGTATAAGATATAATAAACCATTTTAAAGAATAAAGGAGACATTATATGTTAATGGAAGGTGGAAACTTTCATCTAATATTCACGCGTCGTTGTCTGCGAACGTTTTGCTCGACTTTGTGTTATCACGCCATTTTCGCGGGAACGATCGAAGAAGCTCTTCCACGCCACTCCTCTCGGCCGACTTATCTTACATCCATCTCGAAACTCAGGCAGAAGCGATCTATCGGCTTGGACGGCGCGCGAGATATCCAGTCGAGATATCTATCGGTCAGGTCTAGCTACTCTCGAGACGATCGCTACTCCTGATTTATCATCCTATTTTACTATTACCTCACGGTGCGCTCGCAATTACGCTCATCCTAGTCTTTTCCTCGTGATGCTGTTCTCTCGCGGTCGCAGATTAATACGTACACTTATCAGAGATGATTTATCAGGGCTTGACCAGCGCGGTCGACGGACGCGCGCGACCCGTGATCGCCCGAAGTCACGGCCTCCTCTTTTTCCCTCCTCCTCCTCCCTCCCGAGACAATCAATTTGATGGGAATCTACCGGCGGGCGAAAATACCGTGGGCGGTCGTTCATCCTTGTCAGACGGTAATTAACGTAAGCAAAGATCGTTATCTTCTTTGAAGTCGGTGTTCTTCTTTCCTTCCCGCCTGTTCGCTCGCCATCTCCCTTCCTCCCGGTGTTTCCCTTCTTTCCACCCTCCTGCGTGCGCGTGGGGAACGGTCCCGAGCACTTCCCACCCTCGTGTGCTTCTTGTATTCTTCCCCCCCTTTTTATCGTGGACCCCCCTTACCTCTTCCACCCTCCTTCCTTTTCTGCTCCCTTCGTAACCCGCGGCTGTCGACCGTCTGCCGTTTTACTCTCTGTGTTTCTGCTTCGTGTTCACGTCCCTCTTTTCTCGTTCTCCCTTCTCTTCGTCAGAGAACCCCCCCTGTGTTTTTCCTGATAACGCGACTGAGCCTGGCCAGGGATGTATGTTTTGAATTTGCGACGCGATTTTCATTGGACCGCAACGAACGTGCGCGCCGTGTGTTGGACGCGCGTGTCGCGTGGCTTTTGAAATTTCCGCACAACGTCATGACATTCGTGGGATACGTAGCGTTAAAAAATTACTCCGGCCGAGCCGCTCTGCGGCTCTCTGTAGAATGGAGTGTCAGAACGTATAACTGTTCCGGGCGTTAATTTCTCCGAGCTTAACTCTCCTCGCTGCCGTTGCGTTTGATGTTTTTGCGGTGGAAAATACTTCCAGTTAGTTCTTCTGAAGAATGCTGCATTAATCTTGAGCGATATCCGCGAACGTTAGAAACTTACTATCTCGCGCTCGAAGCACTAAGTTTCCTAGAATTACCACGGCTATCGAAGACCGTATATTAAAGACTGAGATAGAGTGCTGCTTGTTTCAAAGTGGAAGATTTAACAGAGAGTTCGAATTGTAAGTGATTGGTATAATCGAAACTTTCATGTTAAAATCACAGGATTGATAATGAAATCTTATTTTTTGTGTTTCTTGGTAATTGATCAAGTGCTCCATAAGATCCAAGGGGTAAACCGCTGAGGACATTACGGTGTACACAAATTTGGGGCATTACTGGACATTACTTAAGAGAATTGTGTATTATAATAAGCGGTGTGAGGTTATGCATTACTAGGGTATTAATGAGCATAAATGGGCATTACTAGGGCATTAGTGGGCATAAAAATTTGGGCATTACTAGGCACTGGTATACACAATTTTGGTCAGTGGTTTACCCCTTGATAAGATCATTGCGAACACGCGTTATATTCTAGCCACTTGACAAGTCAACACTCGTTAACATATGAAACGATCTGGATCCTGCATCGAGTGCGTGCAATCGGTACATGTACATACACACGGATATACATGAACGATGCAACGCACGGGGACGGGCATGCAAACAAGGGCAGAATCGAATGAATCCATAACGGATATGACAGAAGGGTTACCGTTTTTCCCATTACTCCGCCCGTGTATCGGGATCCGGAAATTACCTGCCGTCATATTATCATACGGGGGTCAAATCGAGACCTCGTCCTCCCTCGCGTGTGCTCTCCGGGGGTTCTCTCGCACGCGAAATACCACCGCACCGTCGTATCCGCCAATCAATAGCCTACGTGTCTGGTGGTCCGAATTTTCGACGGTGTCCAGCGCGACCGCAGCGGAATAAAACTGCTTCAGAATGTGTATCCGACTGCGCGTTTAAAATATCTACGCGTACGAACATCCGGAAGCTGTCCATGGAGAAATCGCATTCGTGTTTCAGGACATTGCAGAGTACATTCTGTGCATCCTGAACGAACATTTGAATTTACATTACTCTTTCACTTTTGTATTTACTATAAATAGATTTTGACAATTGCTATGTACATATATAAACTTCTTGATATGTATATTTCTCAAAATTTACATTTATTCTATTTTATTTCTATTTTTATATAATTTTTATATATCATCATGAGCTCTTCCTTATATGTTAAATACTTTTTGACTACCATATTTTTTGTATATAATTATAATTAATATTTGATTTGTATACGTGTGTCATGTATGCATAAAAAATGAGGGCTTAAATGAACGGATGTCCATGAAGGCGTTCGCGAAATTATACATGTGCGTACACGGAGAGAATTCTCTTTTAAAATTTACCCTGAAAATCTGGTATATAGTTGTGTGTACAATACAATACTTCAAAGATTTTTACCATGCACTTCAGTAAAATTGATCAAACTTATTTTATACTTTATTGTAGTTTTATTAAGGAATGAGAGAGATTTACATGAAAATTCTTCGAAATACAATGTTGTCCCAACGACTGTCATATTTTCAAAGTAAATTCCAAGAAAAAATTCTCTCCGTGTAGAAATTTATTTCGAACTTATATCGTGAAATTAACACATAATTCTCTTCGTACTTTTGTAATGCACGATATCATACGATGCATTGCACCCTCTTAATTCGTGCACTTTACGAGGGTTGATCCCCTAGCTTACCTGACCAGAATCCAACCCTGCTCGCGTGTATCTACGGGGTTCGCGGAGATTGATGGCATAGCCCGAAAATGGATGATATCTCATGAAAAAAAATAAGATGCGAGACGAAACGACTTTTTTCTCTGCCATTCCTTTGTCGCTGAATTATTGCGTGCGCGTACTCGCGGGTCGTAAAGTAATAATGGGAATGTATGGCGCGCTTTTTAATAATACTTTCTTCCTTTGCACCAACCACAGAGTGTCGAATAACAACCTCGTGCCGCAGGTCGAAAGTTCAAACACGCGAAACGATATACTAACGCAATAACGAGGAAAACATGTGATACCTCTTTTGCACAATATTCGCTATTTTTCTCACCCCAGTTTTTCACGAAACGAGTCGAGAGGTTAATTTCATTTACCAATCAACTTTCCATGAAAGAAATTTTTTTTTCTCTCAGAAAAAAATTACGCCTTACGTTTCACGAAAAATTGTCGTCGGGTCGTCTTATTTTTCCTCGTCTTATTTTTTGTCACGACAAAAGAGGGTTGTACCCTTCCGAGTCGCCGCGTCGATTTAGGGACTCACGGACAAGGCGCTGTCCTTTTATATACACATGCACGTACGTACGTGTCATATCCCCGTCGTTTCGGAACATTCGCTGGCGTGGAAAAGTTGTCGAAGACGAAACTTACTTGGCCGGCTCGGTGAACTCTCCCTCGTGTCTCCCGCAGCTTCGCGCGCGCCGGATGTGTTTCCAGCACACGATCGTAAATACTTTTTATTTCTTCGTGTACACGGAACTTCTTCTATCCGTTTACCGTTGAAATCGCGCTGCACACACACACACACACACACACACACACACACACACACCGGATCCGCTTTCCATCGGGCACTCCTCACGTTGAAGGGATTCAGAAGGTTTATATGAGAATTGAAGGCCAATAACACGCAAAGCGTTGGGAAGCTTGACTTATGTTTATTATATGAGTTCGATGAGAAAATATTTTTTATCAGTAATTTAATATTACAATATCGTTTCGTTACTTCAAAAGTGACACAATCCAAAAAATATGATTTTCGAATTATTGTTACGAACGAGTTAGGTATACAAGTTACTTTATCAATTATCAAAAGTAAATTAAACTTAACTTCACAATCCGTCTATCAAATAGTACTTGTGTCGTTCTTAAAATTTTCAGATCATAATACTTTCTACAAGAATGACACATTTTGAGTTGTGTCAGTTTTGTAAATAAAAAGGAGAGTCTTGTACAGAGAACATTTAGAGTTAAGAGTTAAGTTTTCATCAAACTTTGAAGATGAAATTGTTTTATTTTGAATTTAGTTAAGTATTTTAGTTGATCAAAAGATAAATATGAACTGTTGATGATATCTCAAGTTATGTCACTTTTGATAAATATTATTCCGGATTTGTTATAATTTTTGTAGATTATTAAAATCTTTACAATTAAGAAAGAGTGGTTTTTTTAAGGGTTGTAAAACAAAAATGAGAAAAATGACATTTAATCATGCTTCTATAAGAATGTATCTTTTGCAGACATTATTTGATTAATTAGTTCAATAACTAAATTATTCTTTCTCGAAATAAGAGAATGTCTACTTTTTCTTATTTGATTTCTGTTGTATAATATTTATCAATTTTTATGATTTTCATATTCTTTTTTTTCCATAATTATTTCTAAACCGACAGTAGCTTTACAGACACCCTGTATGTCTCACGGATGTCTGATAGTTTTACGGCCTGATGATGAACCCCCCGCTTACGAGAAGACGCAGAGTGGTTCGTTAATGCGGCGCATTATGGGGTTCCATCGAGCTTAGCTTTGCGAGCGCGGTTCCCCGAGGGCATTCGCCCGAGCTGACGAGGATCTCGATACCGCTTGTAACCTACCGTGACGTGCCCGCGGAACAAATTATTTTCGAGTTAATTTAATTCTGCTTCGGTTTTATCTCCGAGCGAGAGGCAAGTGGCCGGGAATTGGATACTCGCGAAGTTTGGAACATTCACTTTAAGAGAAGACATCTGGTGTATATTTTTATTTTGGCGTGCTATTCCGCAAAGTGACTTCGCGGTTCTTCACATTGTGCTTTCTACTTTGCCTGTATGAGACCGACTCTGTCTTTTGTTACGGATAGAAGTTGATAACGAAGGCGAGACTCGAAGTAAAAAGCAGCGCGCAAAGTCACTTCCGCGGGATGGGACGCTAGAAACTTAGCTTTTTATTCGGAGCTATCAATATCCAGTAGGTATGACTGAAAAACAGCAGTACGATGCTTTAAAACCAATATTCTGAACTTTGCGTCTTCTTGTTAGCATTTATATCGAAGCTCTTTAAAAATAAGAATTGAAATGGAAACCTCTTACCGTCTCTGCTAAACGATAAAAGATATTTATACGCGATATGCATAGGATTATTTAGATCTGAAAAGTTCATAGAGTTAATTTTTAATCTGCGAATAAACGATGAAATGCCATGCGGAAGTCCGCTCGTTTTACGTTGGAATGTCTCGCGTTTTATGAATTACTCTCGATTTAATGGCGTGTGCGAGCTGGATTTAAATAGTAATTATAAAATGTTTATTCTCGCGCGCGTCTCCTGTCGGAAATTTAATTAAACGTCTCGACGTACGGCGATGTTTTTGTTTAAATTTTCCGCGGTACGCGAACGCGCTAATTTTCTTCTCCAGACTGGCCGGAACTGTGTCAGCAATGCATTAAAAGAAAAAAAGATCCGTTTATGCGCGAATCTATGTCGAAGTTTGGTCTTAGTTTGAATAAAATGTACGCTCCGTGGTCGTTTATAATATCGCGGCAGAAAGCAAAATTGCTTTGTGTAATTTAATATTTAACCGTTGCAGCGTTATTCTGAAAGCTTTAATTTGTTTATGCCTCATGTTATCGCGCCATATCGCGGTCGAGACTTGCATTCCGCTTTTATTTACTGTGACGTGTTAAGGATACTTTAAAAAGCTCTCTCACACATATTTCTCGCTATTAATAAATGTTAATAGTGTACATGCTTTTGACGTTGTCTACTTATAGGTATTATTAACTTTCTAAAGGTAAATATTGCATATTTACAACATTCGCTTTAAAATTGAATTCAAGATAAAGGAGTAGATTCGGGATCTGTGCAGATTAATTATACTTAAGAAGTGAAAATGGAAATGTATATAGCATTAAATACTGAAATAAAATATTTCTAACCGCCAGAAAATTAGCTATGTGTCGAGATATATATGTATATATATCAATAATACAAATATATCGATAGATTCTTTACTTACAAACTATTTTTTAGCAAAAGCAATAAAAAAATTCTTTTTTTTATGACAAGATGATGCCATCTTTAGAGGGTTAATATTATTAAATTTGTGCAGCGGAATGCAAAATAAAATTCCTGAGTATCTCCTTTAGGATAACGGATATTTAAATTTCAGTAGAATGTTACTGCACTTACGTTTCCTTATTACGTCGCATTAGCGCGAACTCGAGCCTCATCTCGAATAAAGTAGACGCGGGGTAGGCGTGCCTAAAGCCTCGTTCACGCTGTTAAATGTCCAATTTATATTCGGTAGATTCAAGGTAAACTTCATTAACCAATTTTCTCATCTTCGAGACGCCGGTTTTTTACATAGCTCGTGTTTGCCTCTTACAGCTTATAAAAGCGCAAATCGAGACTCATCTCAAACAAAACAGCTCGAAAAGAGCCACGTCGCAGGAACGGTGCAATTTACGCCTGGCAGGTGTAAATTGAACGTCAAGTAGAACGGCAGCGTCCAATTTTTCTATCTTCTGGACGATGCGAGAGATTGTGTGCGCATTTCCGCCGTACAATCCGTAAATTTAGTACATTGGGCAGTTGGAAGGTATAAACAGCGAAATATTCGAATACTTCCTGCGTAGGCTTTTAATATTATATGAAAAGAGCAGTTTTACTAAAATATTTAAAAAATGTAGCTATAGATATAGATCTTAACATAATTTTGTTTAGTTTACCAAAATAATTACGTAAGACCCTCAAACTGGTTGTGCTAGCATATTAAATCTTTTTACAACATTGTCATCAACGCTTCAGCGTTTTATATAATTATTTTGATGATCCAACAAAATTATTTTTAGATATCTGTATAAAATTAAATTTTCAGATACTTCAACAAAAAGTTTTTTTTCGTGTAGTTTTCTGAAAATTCATAAATTTTGTTATCACATAACACGAGATATATACGAACGTAAACGAATTTTGTATTTTCTAACGACGTTCTTATTAGGGACGTCAAATTACGAATTTCATTTCGAGTTAATTCGTCTGTTTCTTCAATCTCCTGAAAAATACGAATTTCCGTAGGTAGGTCCGAGTGCCGGAAATAAACGATTCGACCATTATCGGTTTGCACTAACGCAGCGACGGATAACACCATCCGCAAGCCGTTTTATTCCCGAAGAATCGATTAGAGAGTCGCTAATAGACGTTGTAAATGCGTCTCTAATAATAGGTATCAAGCAGGAGAAAATTCGCGCGACGAAGGTCGGCACGGCTGCGGCGAGTCGCGCAAAAGTGTACATGGTTGTGAATAATAGCGCGCGTCTGAGGGGGCCGTTAAAAGCCCGAAAGCCAACTCTGGGCATTCTATGGGTCAACACGAAGGTCCTGAGCAAGTTTCCTAGAGTGTATACATTCCATCTCGCAACATATTTACGACAGGGAAACGCAGTACAGCGGTATCTGAATGGTTGTATCAACGTCGCCCGCTTGCTCGTTCATGTATGTAGGAATATGTAGGATAGTTTTGACCAAACTGTGCATCGTTAATACTATAAAGTTAAAGTTAAACCAGATATAAAATTAAATCAGATGATGTTGATCAAATTTGTATGATTTCGTATATTCGTGTACATTCGCGATTATTGAGGTAAGTTAGAAACTTATCATACTTTTTTGTTTTTTTTTTATTCGCCGTAATTGTACTCGTAACTTATTAAAGCCAATATTCCTCAATATTCCTGACCTAGATTGTATGCGGTATATACGCGTATATTTAGGTGTTCGAACAATAGCACAAATGTCGTACACAGTACTTACGTCGTAAAATCGAGATCCGGATATTCGCCAAATTCATAATTCTGCGGTTATTGTAGTTAATTACAAGTCAAAAGTTTATTGTTACAAACTTCTATATTACAACTTTGCGCGGCATGTAATGCCACTTCCGTGGCTGCGAAATTTTAATTTTCATTTTTAAGTCCGCTTTTTATTGTCTTATTATTTACAAAGTAACGTTGATATTAAAATAGCACATTATGAATCTCTACATATAATTAAAATATTAATTGAGTAAAAAATACACGTTGTAGCAAATTTAAAGAAGAAAAAGGTATTTCCATCGTCCCATCTTGTTTGAAATAATTTTATACAAAGTTAAAGGATATTATAAAGTATTAAAAAGTGTTTTTACCAAAACACATTCTACTCTAATGTATTAAATAAAATACGTGCCTGTTTTTTTCCTTTATAAATTATCTCAAAAAATGGGATGTGCAAATACATTTTTTATTCTTTACGAGTCTCTCTCTCTCTCTCTCTCTCTTTCTCTCTCTCTCAGGATTAATATTCAATCTAATATCGTAGATGGATCTCCACACTTCCATGAAAATGCTTCCGTACTATTCAAATGACAAAAAGTGAAGTAAATGTGTAATTATATACACAGTTGGAAAAAATGTGTTGAATTTAACATAAATCGCATGTCCCAAACGGTCTACTCAAATTTTTGAGTTAATTTTACACAAGATGAATATGTTAGAAGGTAACACAAATATTATGTAAGAAAATAAATACAAAGAAAGATACATCGACGCAGTTTGTAAACATACCGTGGGAACATATTTTTTTTTAGAAGATTAACATTTATAATATATTAAATTAACACATATTTCATTCATTTATCTTCTAATTTACGTTTTAAAACACATTATTTTTATGTTACTTGTTCACTTACTCATAAATTGTGTCATTTTGACATTAAGAAACATTGAATATCAATTTCATAAAAAATCTTTAAATAACAATCACATTATGTTAAATTAACACTCGATATGTTAAAAAATTCAACACAAACGTGAATGGACCGTTTCTAACACAAATACACAAATTTTTTTACTGTGTATACTTCTGTTTGAAATCATTCGACGTTTATAAAAATTCCCTTTATATATTATATATTCACTTTGTCTTTTCGATTATTGTGCTTAAACGCGATAGCACCTACTAGTCAGTGTAGAATATAATAAAATATTAACCGTGTCAATATGGTAATGTGCTACTAGTTGATCATTCGATTGTTGAGAAGCTCGAGAATGTGTAAGACCCGCGGCGCCCATTTCGCTGATATCGGTATCGTCTACCGTTTATCGATACTTTGTGTAGCACTATACACTTAGCGCATAGTGCAGTCGCTCTCTGCTTTCGCTTTTACACGCACTCGTGCACCTCGCACGTATGTGCATGCGAGAGTGCACGCGGCATAAATAACGACTACACGTGTCCGGCGAGTAATGCCTCGTAATGCATGCTGGTGTTCCGAGAGTCGAGACGGAACGAGACGTAGGGCCGAGAGATAGAGAGCTGTTGGGAGGAAAATATGAATATGCGGGAGGGCGCGACAAAGAGGGTGGGCAATGAGGAGGAGGGTTTCGGTCGTGGTTAAAGAGAGGACTACCACCGACATGTGCCGCCGCCGTCGCGCCAACACCAACGTCACTACTACCGTCGGAGTTTCACGTGATCCACCCGCGGTGAATGCATGCCTCTATAAATATGGTCGTACGCTCACCCTCGTGCGACAGAACGCGGCCTCTTGCAGAGACGAACCGGGAGAGGGATGAAGAACGGGAGATACACGCTTGTGCAGGATGTGTATGGGAAATACAGCTTCGGCCTCTCGCTCGACGGGCGAGTTATCGATATCATAACTCGAAGAAGTCGGATGCGCCGCCACCGCCGTCCTCTTGTCCACGTCCGCGTCGAAGTCGTCGTTGTCCTCTTGCCTTTCCTTCCGCACCTTTCCTGTATATTGTGTGTATGTGTATGTATGTGTATATATATATATATAAAACATCTCTATATGTATATATAACGCCTCCGACCTTACCAACTTTTTTATTTATCGGCTTTGTCGGAAAATCCTCTCCCTTTCCGCTCGCCCACTTCCTCCTTCGCGTCCTCCGTCCTTGTGCACTTCCGCCTTGCTATTTCTACCATCCCTTAGTTGCCCTTCTTCTCTTCTTCTTTCCAAACCACCGACTTCACTTGAGTACCGTTGTTGTCATCGCGCTTCTTCTCGCCTTATTTTCCCACCTCTTGCGTCCTTTATTCCTCCCCTTTTTTCTGCTATTCCGTTTCCTTTCTCCACGAGTTACCTCGCGTCTCTCCCCGAACACCCTCACGGGTATATCTTTCTCCAAGGCAGCTAATTGTGCTCGCTGGCTCTTGTCGTCGTCGTCGTCGTTCTTGGTTGAAAGAACACGAAACTAGGGCTCGTCGCCGACGTCATCTCTTCAGTGCGTGCGTGTGATGTATGTTGGTGTCGTCAAGTATCCATGTATGAATATTCAGGTAGAGATGCGAATGCGAAGAATATTGCGGGTTGTTCTAAAGAGATATGTTACCATCTTATGAAAGTCTATCGTACTATTTGTGCTGTTCTTGTTTATCGATAGAAAACCACGGAAATTTGTTACATGTATGCTTATATTTTAATCGGTATTTTCAAAATATGCTTCATATGTTTAAATGATATTTTATGATAACTGCAGGTTAAACAACGAGATTAAAATCTTACTATATTTTTTATTTAACTGGAGTTTTAAGATATTTTCATATAAAGTACCTACTTCAGCTACTTTTTTATGTTAAATAACGGCAAAAACAACTTCGTTTATGTACCTACATATTAATATAATTTTCAAAAATAGCTTTCTACATATAATTTATTAATCTACATGATGTTGTTCTATATTATTATTATTGTTGTTGTGTTATAATTGACCTTTAAGTTTAATAAGTAGATGGTCACTGCATCCCACGCGTAATTATCTTGTCTTGTAAAAGGAAGATAAAAATTATTGCCTTGAAGTCTTAAAGTTCATTATTTTTATATACCTCCTATGTTAGGAGAACATAAATAATGTAAATTTAATTCTATATACATACTATTAAGAAATATAACTATAAAGATAAAATTTGTTTGAGATGTTCTGAGAACCCACTTACCTATTTAAAAAAAGACCGCAAAGATTATCAATCCAGATAATCATTTCGCCTCAGCGAATTGATGGATTTGAATTCACACTCGCATATATATCTACATATCATTACAAACTCATGTGCGCATTTTTGTAACAATATAAGAAGCATTTTAAAAAAAGGACGAAATAGATATTAAGATTAAGTATTATATAATAAGAACAAAAAAATATTATATATTTGTGTGTGTGTTTGATAAAGATGGAGCAGGATAATTAAAATCAAAACTCATCTTTCATTTATATTTCTTAATTAGGAAAAAAACTTTTATAGAGCAAACATTTATTAATGCACGCCGTAAACATTTGTTTCCGTTTCGCATCTAAATGCGACTGGTTGCAACTATCATTAACTAGGGTATCTTATCTCACGAGTAACCGCATCTGCATCCAGACGTCCTGGTATCGCATCTTTAACGACCCCTGGTGTAAGTATGCGAGCGGCGTGCGCATACACGGGTGGATGAGAGGGCACGGGGTGGCGGAGGACGACGACGACAACGACGAGGACGAGAACGAGGACGACGACGACGGTAAATTTAAGCTAACCATCTTCGACTCGCACACCGGGTGAATTAATCGAGTTAATTGTTGTGTACTCTGCCTCTCCCTTCGTCGGCGTTTCTTTGCGCCTAATTAAGTGCATTCGGCCGAGCAGCAGGGGGGTAAAGTTAAACGTCGCTTAGTGCGCACGAGCTCGACCCGAGCGCCGTTGTTCCTCCTCGTGGCGTACGAAAGTCCCGTCTTTTGTATCCGCGTCGTCTGGCGACGACGTAGCGATTCCTCCTGGGGTCCTGGGTAATTGTGAATTCGTTGCCGGGCGTCGCGACGCAGCCGTTTCGCGTGGATGACGCTGCTACGGCGAATTGGAAGGCGAGTTAACTCTTCCCGTAGGACTCCAAGACGATCTCGTTGCTGGAATAAATTGTTTTCTCGCCTCTAGATATTTATTGACTGGTTTTATCGACTAAAACTTAATAGTTTGATGTCGTCGATGAAAAAAACTATTGATTCTTTAAAACACTATTAAAAAATATAAAAGAATTTTTTTTATATCGTTTATATTAACATCTTTTTTTATCGTTTCTCTACATAATTTTATATTCGATCTTATTTATTAATGTTTTCAGTTCTTACCATTTTCTTATATTAAAATAATGAATAATGTAGATACAGGTATCGCCAATGCGTAGAACATAAACATGCAAATTGCAAATAGAAATACGAGTATACGATACTTTATATAGAGCAAACACTTTTGACTCGATAGGAAAAAAATACGCGATGTGTGAAACTAGATAGCGCTAAATTAAATAACCCGATTAAATATTATAGTTCACAGAGAGGAAAGCAGAACAAAAGTAACATTCGTGGTCTACCGAGATAACTCGTATTTAACGGATATCCTCTCTCTTGGCTGCACTAGGCTGCACGGTTCGTGCAGTTATTTTCTGCGGTAGCATCGGTGTACATTATCATCTGTTAACACTGCCAACGGGAGATTTCTCTCCTACGCGGCACGGGTTACCGTGACATGTTCTAGACAACCGAAATTATTCCGCGGGAGAGATGTCGACCATCTCGCTTTTGAAAATACAAGCGGCGATGTGGAATACATGAATGCCTGAAGCGTACGAATCCTTTCGCGCGGCGAGTGCATTTGCATCCGATATCTGGTCGACGTAAGTAGCATTCCATCTAGCCAACGTAGCGTTGGTCGGCGATCGATATGGTCTGTATACGTCGATGGGTGACAAATCAGTGCGAAGAAGGCTTAACTCGAAAACGTGAATAACATTCGATCTACCTTGGCGGTGCAATTCTCGACATTCAACATGGTATTTCGAGGGCGAACGCTCGACAGCACTATCTAGCCGATCTTTTCCTTTTTACGCAGTTTTTTTTTCCAGATAAAGCTCGAATAGAATATTGGAAACATTTATCTTGAATGTGCCTATTCGCTTTGGAGCGAACTTTCAGGAGTTCGACTTATTGCACTTCTGACCTCAGACCTCCCATGGTTTTTGAAAAGTACGAACGTACCGATCGATTTTTCCTTTAGAAAAGAAGGAATTAGTTTCAAATTTGGCGAAGCATATCCTATAGTTTGAATGTAATTTCAGGACAAATAATAGTTTTAGGATACCCTGACATTAAGCGCAAAGCGGTTTAAATCTCCTGATGCAGACGAGCAAACGCTGTGGCGGGAGAAGACGGGAAGGAAACGTACGCGTCGTTGTCCTAGGCGGGCTATTAATTTTGTATTTCGCTTAAACACGCGACGATGGGACTGCACCGGGCGGAAATTCATTTCCAGACTGCCTCTCTTTCTCTTTCTCCTTCTATTTCTCTCTTCCTCTCGATGTGGCGTGGCGCGCGACCGCGACTCTCTTATTGCCTTCCGCGCCCGAGCGGGATGCCTCTCAACACACTCGGTTACAGAGGCGGTTTATCGAAAGTTTAAATTATTTCGCCGCACGAAGTCGACAGAGAACGACGAACGGAGGAACGGCAGGGGGCCAAGAGGGATTTTCTCGTCAAACGGACGTGGTTCGTACCTTATATGCCTCTCCCTTGCAAGGAAAATCGATGTCCTGCGACCCGGAACGATTTTCCGCGGACGGATTCGAAGTAAAATCGGTAGTTTTAACTCTCAAATTCCCGCGGGTTAACCCTTCAAATACCTGACGGATTTTTGCCACACAGGATATGGGACAGGATACGAGTGGATGGAGATTAAAAATTTCCAGTAGCCTTGTTTCATACAAATACGTTTTATTCAATAAACGGCAATGCTATTGAAATCTCTCACAGGCACGCGTGAATTGTTTCTAATGCAAACACGTTATGTAGACAAATAAAAATTTGTTTATTTTTAGAAAGAATTATGTTAAATATAGGGGAGAATGGTCTAAATCGGACGTGTTCCAAATAGGACCTTTTTAATTTAAATGAATACGGTTAAAGCAGATTTGCGTACTATTTATAATGTAAAGTCCTTATAAGACATCGAATATGTAATAGCAGTTTGACAGTTCTCTGTCATTCAACATTTCTAAAATAGATGCAAATATATATTTTCAGCCATCGTGTGAAAATTTTTTTAAAAAAGAAAATCCTTGTGAATTATTTAAAAAGTGTTAAATATTTGAAAAGTAATTGATTTAAGATAATTAAAGAGT
Source organism: Mycetomoellerius zeteki (assembly GCF_001594055.1). Classification (NCBI taxonomy): domain Eukaryota; kingdom Metazoa; phylum Arthropoda; class Insecta; order Hymenoptera; family Formicidae; genus Mycetomoellerius; species Mycetomoellerius zeteki. The sequence continues at coordinate 2,313,169 of NW_017256957.1, read as the reverse complement.
ATAAAATTCAAAAATTTCAAGCATTTTGTGATCACTTTTGCGGTTTATTGTAAAATTTGTTCCAAAGTTCCAATGGACCCGTGTCCAAATCGGACAGTATAGTAGATAACTTATAGGCCTGATTGTAGTAGGTATGGTGATCGGTTGACTATATCTGGTCCAAGGAATTAAATCAGTAAAATATCATGAGTCTGATGACTCAGATTAGTTGAGTTTTATTGATTTCAATTCTAATAATATAAACTGTCGGTAATTTTTTTTTCTGAAAAAATTTTTATCTTTGACTGTTCAAGTTGCTCGTTTTTACTCAATACTAAGAAAAATACATTAAAATATTTTAAAATTCTATCTAAAAATCCATAAAAATAGGAGTTTTCAATTTGAACGAAGAGATGGTTCGATTTGGAACCAATGGTTCCAAATATGACCGGAAAAAAACCGTTTTTCCATTATAGTTCAACACAGGTGAGAGATACGTTAAAATGGTCTGAAGTAAAAATGAATGGAATTAAATGATCTTTCCAATGGCACCTTCGGTTTTACGATCGGACTACTTTATTTACGCCTTATAGAGAGCAAAAACTGCAAATAGGTCCGACTTAGACCACTCTCCCCTATACTTAAATTATGTTAAAAATATCGATCTTAACAAATACAGGATCGTTAGCAGTCTGGAAATCAAAGACAACCTGGAAAAGTCAGGATAATTAAAAATTAGTCAAGGAAGATTAGGAATTTCAGGTATTACCTAAAGAATTTATTAACCTAAGATAAAATTAAATTACTATAATACTAATTCTAAGTTTAAAATTTACTTCTTAAAAAATTTTTAATCTTTTAAAGAAGTATTATACATATATTTTTTGTATGATTTTTAATTTTGTCGTGAACAATTTGCAGAAAATTATTAAAAAGAAAAACTTCGAAAAAAGTCATGATATGTATTAATGACATTTCGTGAATATTCGAATTAAAATTAATTAAAATGATAATTAGAACGTGCAGTGTTTTAGTGATATGATTAAATCTTAATAAGCAATGTGCGAAACAAATATAAAATATGCCGCTATTTTTCGTAAAACATTTGTTTTATCTCTTTGCGTACCAGTATCGTATTGTAAATCGTATTGTATTATTTATATTTATATTATTTGCAATTTATTCTTTAAGGTAAATAATTCTTTGATTTATTGAATTATAGTCATGATCTCTCTAAAGAAAAGCATACATAATACTCGGTACAAAAGTATATACCTAAAACAAGACAAAAGTATACGTGTATACATTAACAAAGTGAATTTATGATAGACTATAAATATTACGAAAAGCTTTATATTACGTAGCCGTTTTTTCAAACATGACAATATTTTTCATTGATTAACAATTAATAAATTAATTTAGTACTGTTATAGCGAAGAGAACTCATTTTTAAGAATCTTATTTGTCAACCATAGTTTAAATATATTGATCCTCTAGAATCATTTTATTTAGAATTTCTTTTAGGCTTTAATTAAGGAATTTTTTCAAAAATTTGTGACCGGAAAAAAAAAGTCAGGGAAAATTTTTTTCTGTTTCGCCAACAAATATTCCTTAATATTCCCCTGAAATATTCTTTATAAATTTTGCTTTTATTTTTCACATGGATAAGGAATATTATTGATATCTAGACATTATAGTGAAAGCTAAATCAATTCCATACAATTTTATAATTTTTTTTATTGATATAAATTAGTATGAAATGGGTATTAAAAATAAAATAGGGTTGGTTTAATTTCGTTTATTTAATCCTCTTGGGCTTATTAGAAGTGAGAAGTACGCGCAATAATATTTTTTCGTGGTGGAAATTCCGCGCGATGTTTATCGAATGTGTTAATGGTGATTAGTATGGAGCCGACCATATCATGCTGATCCTGTAGAACGGCGAAATACGTGCCGGTCGACCGCTCGCAAGCAAACATCGCGCCATGCAGGTAAAACGATCACGCCGCTAATACGTGACTGGCAGGCAGCGTGTAAACGAGATGTCCGACAATATACACAGACAGTCAATTAAGATTGCAGTTGCCGTAAATCGATGAACCAGGTACCATCCATTTCCGATGAGAGCGTAAATGTGAGGAATACGACGCTCGTTCGCGGCACGCCGTTACCATTTCGTCGGATTCGTTTGAAGCGTCTTCGAGCGAGGAAACGTGATACTCTCCTTCGATTATCGATGCCGACGGCTAGCCGAGCGAAGCTTCTCATCGGAGCGCACTCTTGATCGGTCTCGCAATGGTACATTAAACGCTTTGAAGGGCGAGGCAAAAGGGAAAATGAAATACGCCAGTACCTCCGAAGGGCGAACGGTCGATTTAATTTCGCTCTGTGCGCGCTCCGGTCAAGACAACAGCGCGGAATCGCATCGAGCTGTATCTGCGCGCGCAGCGAACACATCCGAGTATTTGTTAATTTAATTCAGTTTGTTAACTTGACATACGCACGTGCATCGCCGACCGAGTACGATCGTTCTGGATCAGACAACACGCGGACGTGCGTTATTTTCGCGAACGGCATTTTAGCCGAGAAAGATGCTTTAATCAGTTCAACTGACCATGTTCGCAAATAATTTGTTGAAAAAAAAATTTTGGCGACCAAATACATATAATAATTCCTATATACTATAATAGAAAGAATAATAAATGACACATCTAGGTGGCTTTTTTATATCCATAAATTAGCGATCGAGACTGCCATCAAAATATTAGAGAATTTTTATCTTTTAACCGCTTTTATTTTTTTCCACGTTTTCGTTGTTATATTGATATTAACAATTATACTTTCCATCGCTGATCGAATTGTCCGTCGAAATTTGAAAAAAACACAACGCTCTAAAAATAACAAACGTTATACATACATATTACGCAAGCTGTATATGATGAGCAGCGTAATGAATAAATAGAAAGAACAATAAACCAAAACGCTTTTACTCTACACCGTGGAAAATGGTTGTAGAAAAATCCAGTTTAGTTACGTTCTATAAATTGTGCGAGTGATCTGAGTGTTTAAGCGTAGGTGACAATCACCGTGCGATTGGTGTGTAAAAGGATTTTATTAGCGTTTTACGAGGGCCGTCCCATTCCAATGCCACCGGTTTGATGATTTTTTTTCCCCGCGGTATTAATTAGCGAAAAATGCTCGTAAACGATCAGGGGAAGGAGTGGCCGACACACACGCTGTATTTACCGGACGTGTGCAATTGCGACGCATCGCAGCACTGAGTATTCATACGTGGCACGGTTGAATTCCCATGTCCGGAACGCGCACAAAAATTTCAATGAATAGAACAGACCGCCGCGCCATCACCCTAAATATTCGCGCCCCATCGAGAGGAGTAGGTCTCCCTCTACCCGGTAACCTAATCGGTGATATACCCTCACTGGAAATATCCCCGCTAGACTTTATGGCCTTCGCTTAACCCTAACCCACATAAGCGACCCTAACTGCGACCCAGTATTGGGACAAAGGCGAGGGGCGATCAGTTAATATTTTTACCTTTCAGGCACTACAGGCGATGCTAATGACGAACGAGATTATGATGATTATCGCTTTTTCGAGAATATCGCGTTTGAAGCCCTTTACTGAAAGGGAAAATCCTGGCCGTTGTAGTCTTTAATTATCAGGCATTTTACGATTTTCCGCGACCCGCATGCACGGTCTATTGAATTTGTCCACCCTTTGAATTGTACGTATTTTTAACGTCGTAAATATTTACGTGATTTACGGCGAATTTAACGAAGTTTATGCTCATCGTACCGTAATCTCGATGACTCGAGACCGTTCGGAGTTACAGCGAGTTCGCTATGCGGGCATTACGGCAATTGTTTAACGCGAGTTTATGACGCGATCAGTTAAATATCAAACTTTACAGCGCGCTAGAGAGGCACACTTAAAATCCGGTGATCTGAATTTACAGCGTATTACAGAACTGAATGCGCGATTAAACAACGATGGAAAACTCGTGGAAAGCTTTATGAGGATTTCACAATTCGTAAAATATTATTAATTCAACTATAGAGAGGATGCAGTTGAAAATTTTGATACGAAATATTCTGTAAGCATTAAGTTTAATTTTGGAATAATTTGATCTCACTAAATTAGTTAAGCTATGCGCAATTTGTGAACTTTTAATATTTTATATTTCAGTAACCGAGAAAGTTAAATTTATCAATCTTATTGCGTCCAAGTTTATGCAAAATTAAATAGATAAAAAATAAGATGTCATCTACTTGAATATTTATGTTTATTATAATATTTTATTAGTCGGAAGCTTTAAAAATACTTGACATTTAACTTAGATACTTCAAATAGTTCAAATGACATATGTACTCCTTACAAATGGCTATTTTATTGTTTCTTCCGTGGATGCTAGACTCGCTATTAGAGTAACCAACATTACAGTTGGGCCCGCATAGTCCCACTTTTCTAGGGAGGCCTCTCCCTGTCATTAATACTCGTTTCCCTTTGTAATGGGCGTCTCATTCTGTCGCCGGAAACTTCACAATTTATTCCCGTTGTTCGACGGACGTGGAGAACGTCGCCGAGCGATATATAATTGGGATTATCAATCGCGCGCGGCGCGACTCTCGGCAATCGGGTCAGATAGCGCAGGGGCAAAACTGGACGGTAGAAATAATTGCGACATCAGCTGACGCGCTCGCTGTAAATCCCAGACTTTGGCCCGCCATCTGTCACAACGAACTTGGCGCCATACGCCACGGCGGTTTCTTACCGATCTGCAAAGCGAGGCAGGGCGGTGGCGACGGTAGCGGAAAGTTTAGTCTCTCCCCAGGTTCTGTTTTCAGCATACCAAGCTGCCTGCTGCCGGGAAAATATTGCGAGCTTATGTGTCATCAACAAATAATTACACGTTGCCACAATCACCGCTACACCGCCACCGTCACCACCACCACCGTCACCTCCACCGTCGACCAGCATGTCGCCCTAAGGCGAGAAGTTTTTATCTCGCCCGGAAACTTCCGGTGCATAAAGACGACACGACGGGGACGACGACGCGATGCGACACGGGAGTCTTTTAAATGTCGACGGAAGAAAGTGCGCAATAAGCATATTTCACGCGTGCGCTTCTTCCCTCTCAAGGGAGAGAGATCGAGCTCGTTTTCTCGCAAGATAAACCGCGGCGAAATTTTAGTGCGCGCTTTGTTCGAGGCTGGAGCGATAATTAATCGCAATCCCGTCTCTCTCGCTGAACGCTGAATAGAAGATGAGTAGTTTTAATTACATTTAAATAATTTGAAAAGAATTTTTAATGTATGGAAAATTTAATGGATATTAGTATATTTCGAATTATTATTATCATTGCTAAAGGATATACATTTGAAATTTAGAAATATATAATAGAAAATTTAATGAATACTAGTACGCCATTATTGTCATTAACAAAAATTAGTTAAATTTATAACAGATAGCTATGTATATATGCATGTTTATTGAATATTTGTGTTTATTAAATATTTGTTAGTGGATGTTGGAAGTGAAATGTTAGCCAAATCTCATTTAGTACTCGTATGGAACCTTTTTGAAGAGAAAAGAGATAAATGGCGAGAGCCGAGTCGCAATGTTGTCACGCATAGAAAGAATATATATCGCGATCCTCGTGTTTTCGAACCAATTCTCATGCACGGCGCTCAACGCGAAAGAAGCAGCATCTTGCTGCGTGCAAACACGTAAATACGTAAGGAAATCATTTCTTATCCAACGCGTCCGCCCAGATCAAACATTTCTCCACACTGGGAGTTTTCTCTCTTCAGTGCTCTCGACCCTCGAGCTCGCTCTCGGTTATTTACTAAGCGAAAGAGCGGCATTAAATCGAGCGACGGGTTTAGCGTTCGCGCATCACGATTTTATCTGAGAATATTGACAAGATAGCCCGTGGAAAAGGAGATATAATTTAGTCCTTTATAGCGCGCTCAAACGCAACCGTTCTCGGAAGTTTCATTATAACCGGCTCTATAATAAAACATTTTTTCATCGTTTTCTGTTTCGATTTCGTCTCTCCCTCTTTCACTGCTCGTCGTCTTTCGCGTAGATTCGCCATACTTTCATCATGGCGCAAATTGAGCGACGTTGTTGAGATCAATCCGGCAGGAGGGGAAATTCTTACGGGCGAACGACAGAAAGTAAGTGGAGCATTCCATGCCAAATCGATCAGCCGGTCCGATCAAAGCCGGGAGCGGGGCTCCGAATGTAATTCGAGCGCGCGCGCTGCCGAGATTGCTAGGGAAAAATCTAATTTGAAACTTAAATGGGGGGAATTTGTATCCCCGTTGCTCTCTTACGATGATTCTTCGCGCGTAGGAAATGAAACTCAGCCCGGGCTCTCTCTCGTGCACCGAGCGCGGTGCGTTTATGTCTCGATTCGATTCTGATATTCTTCGTATACTCCTCGAATATTTCTCGCTTCTCGGTATACTTCTCGCTATACTTTGGCAGATCCTCCGCAGCATCATGCAAAATCTTAATATCGCGGAGAAAAGGAGAGAATTTTTATGAAAGAAGCGTTATATTATTTTCTCGAGTTTATATCAAACTTTCTTACGCAATAGTAAAACAAATCGAAAAGTAGAGAGAAATAATAAAGAAAATAGGAAAAGGAAATTTACTGTTGAAAGCGTACATTAGAAAAATTATATCGACATCCAACAGACGATTCTACCTTCATTGTTTCTATGTTTTCACAAGTTTTCTGGAGCATGTTTATATATGCGTGTTTTAAAAGTATTATATTCGTGCAGACATAAAGTTCTGTTTGACCTATATTTGCGAATGGCATTTTTTGCTTATCGCACGAGCTTTGTTACTATTAAATTACTGAATGTATCTATTACGATGTCAATTATGTTGAGATCGAATTAATTATGGCGATAGATTCATCAACATACGATAATGGTAATAATGACAAATGTGGGATGCCGCTCTCGGTAAGTGATCGTTCGGAGTTCGCATCAGTAATGGCTGTGCGATACTATCACCGGTAAATATTATCAGATGAACAGGACGTCGATATCTAATTTACAGTAATTTGTAGAGTCGATTTAAACTGTCTCAATGTCTCTCTGTATATAACAATTACTTCGACATAAGAAGCGAAAAATGTTATGAATAATTTTAATATTCATAATATAATATAAATTAAAATTTAATATTTATATTAATATTTTGCTGTAAAACGTATATTTTATCTTATAATATTTATACATTTTTTACAATAAAATTACTAGACAGATTTAATTCAAGGTCCGTAAGCTATTAAAGTACAATAATAATAAGATCAGAAATTAATGGAAACGACAGATGGTCCGCTCGTCTATCCATAATAACGAACGCATTAATACACACGAATGTAACAATAATCGCGCGCGATAGGAGTCTCGCCGGCTGTTCTTGTCGGGCTACGTTACGAGCTTAGCGGCTGGAACATTAACGTTACTAATGCGCGAATCGTTTTGTTGACTTTGAGGCTGGTTGGCCCGAAAGTTTTAGGGCCGAGGGGACGCGAATTAATGCTGGTTATCCCGCGGCGACGCACACACGTCGTGTGCGGTATGGTTTTGCGCCAAATAGAGAAGGAAGGATAGAGGGACAGATAGAGAAAGGGAGAGAGAGAGAGAGAGAGAGAGAGGCGAATGTCTGAGTTAGCGTTAGAGAGCCATGGATTATCGCTGAGCTCGCGCGAGACTCGCGAACATCGAATGCGCCGAAGTTCGTTCGTTTGTGGGCCAACGACGTTAAGCTCGCTCTCCGCTAGCAACGTTAGTCCTCCGGTGCACTTTGGAGAACTCAAAATGATCCTGGCGCGTCGCGTATAATTTCCTTAACCGCGTAATTTCCACGATGCCAACCTCGTTTCACCAAGTTTTCGTTTCACCCATACGTGATTCGCCTTTATCTTAGTCCGCTGCTTCTTCAGAATTTTTAATAGAACGGTCGATCAAGATACTTAATATATTTTGCTGAGGTCATAAATTCTATGTCTGTTACTAACTCGGAATTCTGTCAAATTAAGGTTTCATATTCTCTATGTGTGTATACACAGAATGATTGGTATAATTTCATAGACGTCTTCGATTACATAAAGCGTTTCACAAAATATAGGGTAACTCCGGCAAATACGCCGCGCTGGGATTTACGTCGCAGAAGTCAGAAAAATAGAAGGAGTGAGGGTAATTTTCCCGCAACTACTCTGTTACCTGCCTTTATGTTATATTAGTAGAGTTGAATCGATTTGTCACTGTATAATAAGTAGCGCCATCATAAATTATAATCTACATAAAATGATTACTGTAGGGCGTGTACAAGACCTAGTGGTTATTTCGTGTTACATACGTGTAGAGGAATAAAAGTAAAGCATGTTGTATAGCAAAATACAAGTGCTTTACTTCCGTATTCTTTGTTTAGTTTGTATATTGTCTTGTATATTCCACCTATTTGGGATATACGGCATTTTTAGCGGGCGGAATTTATGCTCAAAGCATACAAAGTGCGCAGATTGAAATCAGTGCACTAAATGCATTACATGAAATATGTACCTCTTGTCATGACACTTCTAATATATGTAGGAAGATTGTAATTATTATTTATTACTTCATATACATATTTATCATTTTTATTTCTTAATAAAACTTTATAAACACATTTTATAAGTTATTGTGTCATTTTACGTCTTATTTATATGCATTATTTATAAATTCATTTCATGAGCCGTACATACCTCCCCCCTTCCCTCTATGAGTAGCTATATATCCCACCCCTATGGGATATATGGTAAAAATGCAAGGGCTTCAAAGTTTATTTTTTAATACGAAAAATAAATATATATATATTTCGGATTTTTAATATTTTTTTCATAGTAGTAGACAGTACAAAGTTTTTATTGATATAATTCGTTTATTTTAAACATAGTAACTAATACTTAATAAATTAAGTTTTTGACAGGTGCTGCGTATATACCGGAGTTACCCTATTTATTGAATGCCGCAAGAGGAACTCGGTCTGAGCTCGATCGCGAAACTTGTTGCTTCGAAAACCGAGCCGCGACAAACGGTTCACGTGGAAAAGGTTTTGCGCTTCGCCTCGAGCGGCGGTCCTTGCAGCATCGGTGAGGTATAGTTCGCGGACTGCATTGTCAGGCGGTGCAACGACGCCGTAAAGACATACTTGTCGCCGTAAATACGCGGCTATAGCGCGACAGCTTACGGCGGCAGGTATTGTTCGGCGTGTCAGATTGTTGACTTAGTTTCTTACTTGCGGGTTTCGCGACAACGCGAATTTTGATCCAAGGCTTCCGCTCGCCATTTTGACGAAGAAAGCCGCGATATTGCGTCTTCTAAAAGACATTATCGCGAGTAAAAAAAATTTCAATATTCCAAGTTAAGTTGCTTGAAGCTATTAGATTTTTCCTTTATAGAATTTTATCACAATAATATTGTATAAGGGCCTTAATTCTTATCGATGAAGATGATACATAAGAAAACGATAATACGAATGAATAACGTATGCAGAAAAATAATAAATATGAATTACAGATTAGATATATATATTTTTCAACGTGTCTACTTCTAATTGTCTCTTTTACATGGCAAGAATTTTATCATCAATATTTTAATTGTAATTGACAAGGAAATAAAATACAAATTCCACATAGTCGTACAAAATGCACTTCTGCAATATTGTGAAGACATTCACGCGTATATATCGCTCGGAATTCGGCAATTAAATCCTTGATCATCGACGCCGATGAACAGCCAAACACAGAATCGGTTCTGTCAGCGGTCTTTCGGTGATGTTATTAATCGAGTTTATCCGCGAGCGAAGCTCCATTGTCTTTTGATTGCGCCATCGGTAAAATATCTAATTGTTTCGGCTGCATCAAGCGCGCGGACCGCGCCATTAGCGCATCGTTAATACTGAATTGCAACAACCACGAAACGCTTTGTGCTCTAAAGCATGGCGCGTTCGGATAAAGAGCAACCGAGAAATATATCCCGAGTTTGCAGGGCAGTTACATTAACGGCAGAAAATACCGGGGCTGTTACATCCGCGCGATCGCGCCGGTGAATTCGGAACATACGTTTTCGAACTTTAATCAGGATCGATGAACTCGACTCTCGTCGCATGCCACGCGGCCGCGGCGGAGAGACGGGCCCGATCGCGCGCGTGTATCGAAAATAAATTCACGCGTAATGCAGCGCGCGCGAGAGACACATCGCGCGCGACATAATTACGATTGCACGCAGTTATGCCGCGGGGCAACCAATTACAAAACGTTGTTTTTCGACTATTGTTCCACGTAACTGCCACCAATTATTCGACTGCTGCAGCACGCACGCCGATAAACTACCTATGTCCAAGCGTATTACGCGAAATAGACATGTGGTTATAGAGAAATCGATAGCCGATTATCCCTTGCAAAATTCCGTTCGAGTTAGCGTGGCCGCTTTCGTTTGGTTGTCATTATGGGTTACTGTGAAATGTTATACCGCGCGTATATGTATATCCTCGGCGCATTTCAAAGAGCGAATCCAAGACCGGGGATAGGCTGTCTGTTTCTTCTTCCGTGACCACGTCCAATTTAATTACACGTGAAGTTCCTCCCGCGTTCGTAAAAACGTGTCTGGAATTGAATTAACTTCTGTTTGTCGAGAGCATCGTGTAATCTCTCTTAGATTACTTTATGACTAAAAGCTGCGCATTCGTGATGCACGAAGGTGCCGCGCCTAGCGCGCGACAGTGTCAAAAGAGAGAGGGAGATAGAAACAGAAAGAGAGAGAGGGGGAGAGGGGAAGGTCGACGACCGTTCTCGATACTGGAGAAAGAACGTTCGCTTTGTCGGTTGCTTCCGCGCAGAAAATACGCGGACACGTTTCATTGCGGGGTTCCGCATCCCGCGGTTTTCCGGAAATATATGACGATGCCCGACACCCCGGAGAGGCATCGGATTTTCAACGTCGACTTAATCCGATCGCGATCTCTCGGCTTATTCCCGCGATCGTGACCTACTTCATTTGCTGCCAGTGTTTTCGAAACGTGGATTATATCTCTTCGAGACTTCTGATACACAGGCGTTCTTTAGAGTAATCTCAAATATCTACGCGTACAACTAGAAAGAATCGTGATTAAACGCGTCGCTTTCGTCACGCCCATGTTCCAATACGAGACTCGATTAAACGTTAAAACGATTGACAACACTGTCGAAAATGCCGTTCACGAACGAGGACGGTTCTCGTCTCGATATTGATATCGCTTTCGATATTGATCGAAGGATTCTACATCCGCGCTCCATCCTCACGCCCAGCATATCGCGATATGTGCCGCGACGTTTTATTAAAAATTGACGATTTCCATTGCGTCGATTTCGTTACATATAGATACGTTACATGTAGATTTCGTTACATGAAGATCTTCGAGCAGACTGTGACACAAAACAATCGGATATAGCTGATGAACCGCTGTGCTTTGCGTAAGATAAGATTTCGCGTAAACACCAGGGAACGATGTGTCACTGATGAGTTATTGCTATATATAGAACATTAATATTTTCACAAGACGAATATTTCAAACATTCGATAATTTATTCGTACAAACTCATAAAAAGTTTTATATTTCTATATGTATTTTAATCATCTCGTCATTTTTCATATTTTCCATATTTTTATGAAAATTCGTGTAATCATGTGCGCCTCAATACGATAGGAAATGAAAAAAAATTCTTATTTATATGAACCAGCAAAAAAGTTTTTGCAAAAGTTCCTGTACTCTCAAATTTTATCTTTTATGTTTTTTTTCTCGTATTATACATATAATATGTATGTTCAATGCGTAGATCACTCATTCGGATTATAGGTATATTTCTCTTGCGTGGCTTTTATACAGAAAATTTGCTGAAGGATTTAAAAAAGGCTAAAAATTTAATTACAGATACATAGATCTGAAAATGATTTTATTGGACCGTCAAAATAATTATGGAGAACGCTTAGGCGGTCATGATAATATTATACTGCGAAAAATTTTAACATTCTAGCAACAAGCTTGAATATTTTACATAATTATTTTGGTGGTGGTCCAACCAAAATTATTTTCAAATCTATATGTAGATACATTTTTAGATACTTCAACAAAACTGTTCTTTCCGTCCATCTATATTTCACAGGAAGCTGATACCAGCAACGGAAGTAGATCCAAGACCGGATGACAGGAGTTTGGTTGGTCTAGTCAGTTAGTCTGCTGTATAGTACTCACGGTAGAGTAAGTTCATCATTAGCGGTGCGGCTTCGAGGTTGACTTAGTCCGATACTCGATAACGTTGTTGGACGGGTGGCCCGAGAGTGCGAACTTTCCGAGGGAGAACCGGCGGGACTTAAATGAACATTTTTTTTATGCGGCGTGGCGCCTGAAAGTGGGAATTTATCGATCTCGCGTTGCATTTTCCCATCGCTATGCAGCGAGCTGTTGCATTAACGACCATACGGTTGTGCGCGAATGTTCACACACGTTTACCTACGCGTGTATAAGTATGTACGCGGGTGCCACAAACACGACAATTTTATCGCGCCTCTGCGATAGAATCAGACGGCCGTTCGTTCTTTAAAACGCGCTCGAGCGCATTCCAAGGAAATGATGATGCATCGTTTCTAGATGGGCGGTATGAATTATTTCACGCTTAGGCGAAACGAGGTCGTCATCTTCAGCAGTGCTTTCTTCTACTCGTCGATGAGAATCATGTGAAACGATCATTTTCCTTATCGTTTATGAGAAAACTATTTATTTGTAGATATCGCAGAATGCAGATACAGTGATATAAGGCGAGATCGCGGAAGGGAAGAAAGATGTTTTTTTTTTATAGAATCTTGTATTTTATGACAAAAGTTTAAAGGGTTTTTTTGTCATTTCTATGATCATATTTCAATACAAGCACAAATACGATATTCAGTTCAGCATAGTTCACAAAAAGATTTGAGAGTTACGGCTCAATAAATATTGCCCTTCCGAACAATAATATATTCCAACTCGCTTTACTCTCTTTCAAGGGAAACATTCCATTTTTTCCGCACGGTGATTTAAATCCACACAGGAGATAAATATTAATATTTTAAAAAATCAATTTGCCCTTTTTCAAAGGCATATAAAGGATCCATCGCTATGCTGTTTACCTCATACGCCACCGATAGATATCAAACGATCGTTTGTACTGTAAAGCCGCTTCCTGCATTTGAACGCATTCCAAGAACGAAGATGCATCGGTTCTAGAAGAGCGATATAAATTATTTCGTACTCATATATACGAATCGGGTCATGCGCGCGATGTTTTCCTGCTTGTCGACGAAATATTGCTGTGTTCTTTCGCAATACATTGGTAAATAAATTGAAGATTTATTTAGGTTTTCTCTATGTGTGGACGTAGACACCATTAGCGAATTTGACAATTTAGATGATATTCCAATGATATTAACAAGGGAAAATAATAACATAATAATTATTATTATAATTAAAATAATAATAATAATATTGACCGCGATAATAAAACGCGAAATATAAGTAATAACTAAAATAATAATAATTCCAGTTTCTAGTTTATGAGCGACGAGTTTCCATTAGCGACATGCAGTTGAGCAACGCAGACTCGTGGATTTTATACTGCGTCGCAGGATATCCACTTGATTGCGCTTTTATATGCGCAACTGCATAAATGAGTTACGCGAGTAACCGGCTTGCCAGGCGGTTTAAGTGGCAGACGAGATGATGGATGAGCGTTTTATCGGAAACGATTCTGGATTCGTTGTTTCATTGGTTTTCTCCTCTATCGATGCTCTAAGAGAAATGACGTAGAGTGCTCTGATGGATCTATCCGCGTTATCGCGATGAACTTCGTCTTATTGCAGTTCACATCGATTAGATGAAAAAATAGATTATTCTCCATTTTTCAACTAATTTATGCGAACTCGAGTAAAACGACATCGACTATGACAAATTAATTTCTGCTGTTATATCAAAATGCTGTACTTAAAAATTGTTACAGCGTCACACGATTTACTAGGTTGTCAATCCGCATATAAAGTTGCATAATTGCTTATTTTTTCTAATTTACGATATACGTGTTCAGAAAACACACACTCTCTCTCTCTCTCTCTTTCTCCCTCCCTTTTTTCTCTTTTTTCTTCTCTGTCTTTCTCCCTCTCTCCCTCCTTCTCTTTTTGTCGATACAGTTGCGATCAAGGCAAATTTTGATATTGATTTTTCTACTATTTGACTATTTATTGTTGCACAATTCAAACGGATATTACTGGTGAACTGAATTTACACCTACAAAAAGCTCTGAATACTTGTATTCGTTTTATATTTGAAGCTAAATTGGATGAATACATAACTCCCTATCTCAGCAAACTGGATTGGCTTAGAATTGGATCCAATATTTTGTGGGACGCATAACCTAACCTATTCTATTTTGCGGAATATGAAACCTCAGGCTATTTTTTCAATTTTTAACTTAAGCATGATAATTGTGCGAGATACCGAGGCTCTAAGAATACCTTAAACTTACCTATTGTCGCACTGAACTATTCACACAGTCTGTTGCTTCTCGGCAAAATTCTGAAATAAAATATTCCTTCCCTCAAATATTTGCGATATTACGTGTGTCAATAATTTTAAATGCAAATTTTATATTTTTTACTTTGTTATCCTCATTTAATTGAATCTTTCGTGAATTCTCGTGTTTGTTTAGTATTTTCTATATGTACACAATTACACTTATGTATCATTCATGCACACGCCTACATTTACGTAAACTTTTACATGTATATGTTTTATTTTTAAATATTATTTTTTAATTGTCCTTTTATTGATGTATTTATTCTTTTACGTTTTTGTCAGTATAAATGTTTCTAATGCTTGAAAAGATGTTATCCTGGAACGCGTAATAAATAAAACTATTTATCTTCCCTTTCTCTTTCTCTCTCTCTCTCTCTCTCTCTCTCTCTCTTTCTTTCTCTCATATATCTTTTCAACTCAAGTGACACTGTCTAGTATAATGTTTCATACTTGACATTACACCCAATGAGTAACGTAATCTGCCGGTTCTGCGAGGGTCAACAGATAAAAGAGAAAGAGGGACTTGATCCGCGTAAAAAAGAGAAATGGGAGAGAGGGGGCGTTGCCGGAAATGACGAGGAAAAAAGACACGACGGCCGAGAGTCCGAGACGGATGTCAAAATGGTTCCGGTATGCTGGAAAAGAGAAAAAAATATTCTGCCTACGGGGCAGAGAGGAGTGGGGTGACGCAGCGAGACGCAGGTCCTCCTCTGAAAGGTCGGGGTTGCGTGTAAACGAAGAACCATTAATCAAAATCCGCTCCCGTGTCGTTCGGTATCGTTGAAATCGGAACAAACGGATCACTTGTCCCCTTCTCCTCTCCTTCCTACTCCTCTCTCCATCGCGAGTGCACGAATTCCCATATTAAATGCGGATATATCACGTCACGAGCAGAGTCGAATGCGCGATACGTACCGTTCGCTCGCCAAGGGTGGAATCCACGGGTATCGTGAGAGCTCGCGCTCGGGCAATCGTTCACGCTCGTTCATGCAAATTTCCACGAAAGCAGCGCGAGCGACGGATGGCCGGGCACGTTCCAGGCGGGACAAAATTGGCTCAGATAGATTCTCTGGACCTGGACCGTCGGCGTTGCCCCAACATACGTTAAAACACGACCATTCCGTTCTCGATCTGAGATAATACTGCGTGCGATCTTCATGTAGCGAAAACAAAACACTAAATCATGGGACTGTTCATCATAAGATGTGAGTTACGAGAACGAATCTTGGAGCTCGAACTTCTTCAACTCTAAATATGGTCATTCTTTTTATATCCTGATATTAACAATGGAAATAAGATTTATGTAATATTTAATGTAATGATTTATATAATATTTAATATTAAAATGAAGAACCTTCTCCAATGACCTTGACATATGTTGTCAAGGTCATGAACCTGAGTAATCTTGAGGAACTTTGAACCGTCGATCGTTATTCGTTAAAAAGTTATTAACTGTTAATAAGTTTGCAAACGGTTTAATTTTTTCAATGTTATCCCCTGTCTAGGGGCGTAACAACTTTTCATATGAGTGGACCGCGCTCGTAAGGTCATTGGAGGAGGTTTCCCCTATATCTTTATTTTTACCTTTTAAATAGATTTATATTTTTAAACAAATTTTTCAACTTCAGAATCAGATGATGGATAGTTCTTTATAAATCGATAATACATTGAAGAGGAGAATACATATATTCTGAAGAAAAAAATTAAGCTTACAATTTTTATTTATTTAATACGAAATAGATCATTTCCAAATTGTAACATACACATTGCAATACTAATTATTATAAATGGCGGAAAATCCTTGAAATAAATCAAAGAATTTTTGTATGAAAATAGTTTTTAAAGATTTAACGCTGTATAATATTTATAGTACAATCCAACAATTATTCAGAATATTATCGCATAAATCGTAATTATATACAATCGTCCTTTTGCCTTTCAAAGTAAATACGTGGAGTTAATTATATACAATTTCACTATTATGAGTAACAACGTTGCTCTGATAGGCCTGCTATTATTGAACTGCAGGATACTGTTTTTAATTAAATCCTATTCACAGAAAATACCGTTAATTCTATTTAAGTTTTTAAATCTTCGCCCGTCCGGCGGAGAGCACGAGATAACAAGTGCCTGTTAATACTCTCGCATACCCGCGTATTTCTCTCCGGCCTTTCCGCAATACAAACGACTTCCTTACTCCTGAATAACGTCGTGCGAATGCTAAATTAACCTCGGAATAAGTAAAAAATTCTGTGCAACACGCGACGCGATATTTCACGTACGGTCGTTTCCTCTCCCTCTTTTCGTAGCTTCCTCGTTTTCTCTCACCTGTTTCCTTCGCTTTCCTAAGTTATGCCGTCCTCCGAACGTTGCAGTATTAATTATCGCTTGTAGCATGTAACGTCCATTTATTACATATGTGTACTGTATATATTACCAAGCTATTTCGATAAAAATACAAACGATAGCAATCGAAAATTATTCTACAAGATGCAAACCGATAAAGCGACGCGTCTAGAAATCAATCGGTACAGAAGCACTGAACTTGTGGCGATACACACATACACACATGCAGTAGTCGCGGTCTTGCATCTGTCGATTAACGGAGTCGTTGTTCATCACGCGATCGCGAGTCAGCAAATTAATCGCGGGCACGCCAAGGTATGTACTTTTTGCCGCGAAGAAAAGGAATGGAGAAAAGAGAAATAGCGGCGCGAGAGAAAGAGCCACAAGGTCGGTTTTCTGTAATTGCCAGCAAAATAGTTTCCTCATTCTTCTCTACCCGTTTCTCGGCCGTCTCGGAAAATCGAGTTACATCGCAGCGACCGATCGAAGCCGGACGATTGTGTGCGCGGGTGTGTGCACGGCCTTGCCTTACCTGGCCGCTTAACACGCCCAATGAAATTCCGATGACGTAATTGCCGCGCTAATTAGATAATTGTGTATTCGACTTTGCGATCACTCGACGGTGAATTCGTAACGAAATAACGGGGCAATAAAAGCACCGGCGTGTACAACGTGCATTTTCGCCCTTCTTTTTCTGTCCTGCGATCCCCTTCGAACAATCCGCTTTTTATATCGTTTTCAACGAAAGGTGCTTTCATTAACTTGAACGGAGACGAATGGAGATGCGACAAGAGAAAATTACAAACGAGAGTGAAGTGCGTTTTCTCGCTCTTTTAAAGTTTTATTTAGTCAGTAAATTTGAGAAAAGTTTATATGTACGAGACAGATCTTTCTTTTTATCGACCTTCTTTTTAACAACCCTTTCTTCTGATTTATTTTTTGATATACACTATTATTTACTTACTATTTTTTTTTTTAAATCGTGACGAAGTTTTTTTATTCAATTGTTCATGCAAGTGATGAACACTTGTAATTGCGTTTATTTTACGATTGATTACGTACACTTAACTTAATATAATTTAAATCCTACTTCTCAAAGCACTTAATTATGAAAATCAGAATTGCAACAAAGAATGTCGCTCGTTTTATTAAATTTTTATTAGAAAAAGATGCAAAAGTATTTAAAAGATAATAGATAAGAATATAGTGATCGTCACGATCGAGACATTATATATAGTCTGCTCTGTTTTACAAAGTGGAAAGGCGACATACTGTGACGCCAGATCGAAATCAAATTACGTAGAAATTTTCACGAGCGATATTGAAATCGTACGCTTTACGATTTACGCGTGTACGGAGTGTAGAAGAATATAAGGATACGGATAAGAATGAAAGAGATTAAATGGCAAGTTTGAAAGCATGCTGGAATCAATGCTGTTATAAATCGCGATCGTTATTGGTCTATTGACCTATCGTTAATCGTGTCGACAAGCACTGCCGTAAGTCGACGTAAATGCAAAAAGGTAATTATCTCTTTTCCTTTGCGAAGTACATTAGTGCCGTCAGCTACCAGCAATTCGAATAATGATTAACTGCGCTATTTGCATAAATTGTAAAGCAACAATAATGTTTAGAGCAATACTTATAGATTGTTTACAATGCATTCTTTTGTGTCATAATATAATACATAATAGGTATAATATAATATAATATAATGTGATATAATATAATACAATAATATAATACATAATATAATACATATATATAAACATGATACGTTATTCGTGATATAATACAATACAAATATGATACATTATTTGACATTACAAGTAACATGATCGCTATTATAGCAGTTAATAGTTTCCTGAAATCATAATAAGGAAATTTCGACAGTATCTATGAAAAAAGACTAGCACAGCTGAAGCCTCATCGTGTTGTAATGACGCGCTGCTGAATTTTCGAAAATAGATTCTGCGATGGGCGTGTTGTGAGGACGCGCCCAGCTGCGCACGATCCAAAGAATCCATGGGTCAATATCTTGCAGCTGCACGTTTTTGGGTGCCGGGTGTGCGTGTGTGGTTTGGTGACCGTAGAAAATGCGGAAAGATCAAATTTATCTCCTTCATCTCGCGCGAAGTTGCCACTATTAAGTAAGATGACTCTCGGAAGAGACTTATTTCGTAGAAAAAAAAAATTATAATGACAGTCGAATACGATGGGAAAAAAATATCTTAGGTGTGTAATTCTTTTAGTAACAAACATCAGCGGAAAATTGTTGCGGTGTCAACAAAGAAAAACATGTGTAATCCGGAGCATTAATGCCGTCTGGTATGTTACATTAATAAACAGCGCATATTTATAAAGAGACTTTACTGCTTGTAAATCGCCAATTCTCAGCCATTCTTTTGTAGAATGAAGTAGTTGAGCTATAATATATTAATGTGTCAGCGAAAAGATAAGGTTTTTAAATATTACAGAGAAATTCGGTCACTGAGCGCGCGTGCTAGACCTAGGCTTTAGTGCTCCCGCGTGTACAGTGTTAATAAATAAAACAATTGTGCAGGACTGCGCGACAATACGTAAGCTATTTTCAAAGTAGAGTACGAGATTAAAGAGGCGTGAGAGTGCGGAAGTGGGACAGCACCAAGAGAGGAAATGTAGTATAAGATCTCAACGAGGAACGGAATTCGAGAACTCGAATCGACTCAACCGGTGTATATCGAATACGAATAATATGAGAAAGTATCGGGTTCTTCAGCAGTACTTCGATAAAGTCGATCGTATCCCACGATCGTTATCGTCATGTTCGAGGAAGAGGTCTTCTGCGAAAGTATTCGATCCCGCGATTTCATTTCGGTCTCGCGCCGTACTTTCGATACGTCTCGGTACGTCCGTGGAAGTGTTATTATAAGAGCCGCCCTCGTTCTTCGCCAATCAATTTCACATCACGAGTCGAAGCATCGTATCGCAGAGACGGAAAGAAAATGTGTGTGTGTGTGTGTGTCCTACCGATCTGTCGCGAAAATGGAAAGCCGCAAAAAAACGCGTGTGCTCCAGGTGCGTTTCCGCGGCGCTAAGGATCTCATCTTCTTTTTC
This sequence comes from Mycetomoellerius zeteki, assembly GCF_001594055.1. Lineage (NCBI taxonomy): Eukaryota > Metazoa > Arthropoda > Insecta > Hymenoptera > Formicidae > Mycetomoellerius > Mycetomoellerius zeteki. Next base: position 2,293,081 of record NW_017256957.1, on the reverse strand, counting down.
CTACACGCGTCTTACGTTGTTTCAGCTGCGAGAACAGCTCTAAGCGAATCCGCATCCTCCTATATCGATATCACGAACGGTGCATCACCGAGATAATGCACGTCTCTGTTTTCGTTCTAAATTATTTTTAAATATTGTAAAAGGACCTTTTTCAATTTTATCGAACTCATAACTATATATATATTGTTCATTCTCATAATATTATATTGCTTGTTTAAATTATTAAAATGTTCTTAAATTAAAATCGTTTTATGTCTTCTGTCATGTAATTATTAGGTACTATCAAATGTAGTGTGTAACGTACGTGTCATGTGTATTTAAATGCGTAACGCATAATCTGTAGATTAACTCATCTCATTCTAAAATGACTATAAAAATTCAAAAAATTCTGGTGACCGCTATTTACATAAAGTTAATGTATGATAAGATTAATGTACGTTTATGAATATCGCTGTGTCATTATATTTAGTAATACATAATTTATGTTCGTTGTTACGCATATTTTTACCGTGATCACGTAATTATGCTGGGAATGAAAGAGCTAAAGTATGAAAAGAGAATCGCAGTGCTTGCTGCTGCAACAACAATGTTAATGCCTTTTTAACGTGCACCACAAGAAGCACGCTCGTTTGCGCTCAGCTCATAATAGTACCGCTAATCTATTCTCTCTATTTTCCATCCTTGTGGTGACTCGAACCATCCCTGTGTCTCCACTCGCCTCGCGTTCGGGGATGCTTCTCTTTCTCTCTCTGGCGCGCTATACAGTTTACCGGGGAGTGAAAAAAGCGTGAAGTTTTTCGACACGCGATCGGGTACAAATGCACGCACGCACGCACTCACGCATGCACGACGAACCGAGGGGACACGACGTCGAAATAAAACGGACACGGAAGAGGATGGCTTTGGTAGACAAGGGCGTCGTCGCTTTTATGCCCCATCCAGCTATTCGTATCTGTTGAGGTATAAACAGAAATATGCATACGCCTTCTATTTCGCGAGCGTACCGCTATCATCGTCGCTGAGTGTCGGGTATTAACGTCAAATGCGCCAAATGCGTGCAGTTCGATGATGGTTTGCGGAAAGGGCGGGAAAGGGGATGGAGTTGTTGCTTATATTCGAGTAACGTGATAGTCTGCGGTCGCATCCACATGCGCTTGATCGCTGCATACTATCAAGACAAAGGCATACAAACGCGTGGAATGTTCATCGGATATGTTTGAACGAAAATCACGAAAAAAGCTCACAAAAGAACACTAAAAAATATGAGTGTGGATTTAACATCATGTTAAATACAACTCGCACCGTGTGTGTGAGTGTCGTATAAACACCAATATGGTGTGTATTTATATCATGGTTTCAAATCCACTGACTGAAAAAAGAATCTGGTAACAGCTATCAAATGTTGAGTATTTGATTCAATAATTTTAATCAAATATTCGGTTAATATAACTAAAAATAATTGTACTTTTCCAGATATGCAATAAATATTATCGAACATAATAATGTAACTGTTTGATAATAATTATTAAGTATTTAAAAAAATAAAATTCTTTTTGATTATATTAACTGAATATTTAATTGAAATTATTTCACTTAATATTTGGTAGCTATTTATTACTAAACTTTTTTTCTCAATGTAGTGTTAAATTCACATCATATACGTTGGTGTTTTTTTTTTTAGAGTAGACATTTTTTACATTGTGACGTTTTGCAGAATCGAGAAAATGCATTTTCGATACAAAACAAATTTCAGATTACACAAAATACTTTGTATTTTTTAAATAAATATACAACGAAACCACGAAAGAAATAACACATCCGCGCGATCCATTATTCTAGACTGTTTTCATATTGCGTTTCTCGCTTGCAAACGAAGTCTCATCTCGTATGAGATATTATCGCAATGCGTTGTTCCGTGTGGACGAGAGATTGTCGAGCCGGTTCTCCGACGTTTTCTGCGTTATTTGATTTAGTCTCGCGAGAGTCTCTAGATACTCTCGTTTGCGAAACGAAATGAGAAAGTTAGGAGACGAAGCGTGGTCCTCCACTTTGGTAAAGCTTTTCAGGTACCAGGACGTTATAGTTCGGTAGATGCAAACTCGCAAAACGAATCCGAGATAGATAGATTAGATAGAAACATGTAATTGTGTAATGGAAAATTGTGCCAGCATACACTCTGTTTCCCCATACAAGAACGAAAAGTCCAAATTCTCGTAATAAAAAAAATTTGTACTCTGGTTTGTAATTTTGCAGTTTACAATTAATATACACGAGAGTAACGACAAATTTCATATATTCAAATATACAAATAATTATAAGAATAATTATAATTATAAGAAGATGTTATAATTACCTACTAACTATATTACTTTTTTATTACTTTTGCTTATTATTATAAAATTTTTTCTGAATTCTGGAAGAGTAAATTTCTAATTAATTATAAAGATTAATTATAAGGATTAAAATAAGTTTCCTAGTGTATGTGACCTTTACTTTACATGCGATTGAAAAGACACGCGATAAGTTTGATAACGTAATGCGTGCGTGCGTGCGTGCGTTACACGGGCTCTTATGTGGCATAATGTCCGACATAATGTCCGGTTACAATGTTCTATAGTGGAAAGTGTAAGGCGATAATAACGCACTTTAGCGCACGATCAATTGAATTAGTCCGCATATACGGTTGACTATTATTACGGGCCTGCTCGTACCTCGAAACGCTGTCACGCTTCGTTTTATAGAATGGCATTCGCTATGGCGCGTGTGCACACGCACGCCGTTCCTCTCCCGTCGATTTTATTCTCCGCCCTTGGGCGCGTATCCAAAGTGACATAATGCGGATCAAAAGGGAAGACAATGCAAGGACGATCCATTCATTATTCAGCCGGCGGTAAATTTTAAAGATAATCAAGCTTTGTGAAGTAAAATCCATTCAGGATATCGTATGTGTTAGAGGAGATTTATTATTATTATTTTATTTTAATATATATTTGATACGAAATTTTCTATCTTTTTTACTATCTATTGTTTTATCTATTTATATATGTATTTATACATATGTTACGTAATTCTTCGATTAAATTTTTTTACATTTATAAGTATAATAATAAAACAATAATAACGAAGGAAATACTTTTATGTTCTCTCATTTTTTAAAGTAAATTATTTGATTCTTTATATTTTTCGAATTTCTGTTTTCGTATTTGAGCATTTCTATACATATAATTTCATTTAATATCGTTGGCAAAATTTTGAAATTAGATAAAAGAAGAATATACGTATTATAGAAGATGCAGAGAATTCAGTTGTGAGGCCGAGGCAAAGAGATAGAGATACAACTCTCTACCGTTTATTATTCATCGATTGGCTCTCGACACGCAACGATACAACTGCGCCCGGCCGCGAAAATCGCGAGTGTCCCTAGACAATCGGATCCTTCCGCGCGGTAACGAAAAATGCAATTCAATTACGGGCCAGCAGGGACAGAGAGAGTCCGCGACGCGGATCGCTGATGCAGCAATTAGCGCGAGTAAACGCTCGGCGGAGCAACTCGCATTTCCTATCCATCGCAGCAACAATTCCGCCGAGAAAACGACCGATAATTAGACGATTTATCACTCGGGCCCGAGCTTGCGCCGCCGCGCCCACGCTGGCCGGGTGGTCGACCCATCTGCACGATGAAAAAGAATCGCGACAACGAACATACACCGTACTTGGACGCTAATAAAAGAACATTTGTCAAAGCAAACCGCATACGCAAAGTACGTGGAAATAAATTGTTTTTGCGTGGGTAAATGATAAAATGGAAAATTGTAAAGAATTATGTAATATTTCAAATTTAAGGGGATTCTAAAGTCTGTTTTACTGATTAAACGCAATCATTTTCGTAAAGGATTTTCATGTGTATTACTTTTACAGATTTGGAAATCCTCTCTTTTCCTCAGAATTAAAATATATTAATACTAGTCCGATGGTTGAGCTTATGCCAAGAACGAAACATTTTTTTGAAATTGAGATTTTTATCATTTCTTATTAGTCTAACATGCCGTCTAGGGCTCTCAAGTTGTAACAACATTTGCTTGATGTAAAAGCTCTGCAATCTGAAATCGAAAGCTCCAGACTTACTAGTAATTTATTGATTATATGAAGAAACAATGTGGAGTTCTCTGATTAGACTTAAACACCTAATTCGATACGAAAATCCTTTAAAAAAATTTGTTGTATGTATGTGTGCGATATTGATGTAATAGTAATGATATGTCGATGATACGTAAATCGTACATGTGTAATAGTTTCAACTGAATTGATAAAACAGCAATTCTGTCGAAGCTCGGTCTCCACTTTTATTGTATCCCTTTTATTGTAATACAAAAGATTTCTTTTTTTTTTGTAAATACTTACTATTTTTAATAATAGTTTTTGTATCACAAGATATAGATATTCAAACTAAATCTAAAGAATGAAATAACGTCGATGATAAAAATATGAACAAGAAATGTTAACTGAGACGTACAAAATATGATATTTAATTCTTTGCAATTTTAATTAATACACTGTTGGTTTTGTAGATGAGTTTATTTCTGTTTCTGTCGAAAATTATTCGAGAATGCGGATATAAGAGAGAACAAGCCATTTAGAGGAACGTTTTGAGCGTAATGGTTAATCGATAAAGAATAATTAGTTATTATTTTATGTTCCACGTAGTTGGCGGTCGAATTTGTCGATCGTATCGCAGTTACGATTGAGCTCGATAAAAACAAAAAAAAAATTTTTTCGTTTTTGTGAAAATCGAACTCATATATCCTCGACGTAATTTGCGTACCGCCGATTAGATCGCGACCAGGCTTTACCTTCGGAGATTTTCATTTCGATATAGCGCAACGTTTGCGGCGAATTTTCGTGGAGATATATCCAGCTTCGTTCACCGTTCGATTTTCGTTCGTATCATCGGGCGTTCACATCACAGATCGTAATTTCTGGTACGGCTCATGTATGTACGTATTGTCGATTATATCGTCGACGGTGTCTGTCGAACACGGCCGAGCAAATTTTTATTATTGACATCTTGAGTGGATACACATTTCACCGTGCTCGACTTTGAACGATCACCGCGATCGGCACCAAACGGAATTTAATCAAAATGTAATTTTGAACCGTTGCCAATACGATCCGAAGGAAACTTTTGTCATTGATATTCCAAGTGAGAATGCATAGTTATCTGGCCTTAATTTGAACGCTTGCCAATCGCAATTGAAGAAAACTTTTATTATCGATATCTTAAGCCACCGAATGCACATATTAGTCAATTCAATTTTGAAACTTTGTCAATCGATCGCCAACGACGTTTTCAATAATTGGAGAGGTCATATCAAACTGTAAACGATAAAAATAAAAATTTCCAGAAAAAAGTAAAACTTTTTTTATATTTAAAGGAAAAATGCAGAAGAAGCATACTTTATATATTCATTTAGGTCGTTTATTTTCTAACCTTTTAAACAAGCGTGTAGAATTCTGTTGAACCTTCAATTTTCGTTAATCGTTCTGAGCGAATGCGCATTTTACCTCACACTGATCGGTAACTTTATTGCGTTATTGTTTTTTGGACAACCATGGCGTTATCAACGCGATGATAACAGCTCGAACGCTTTATTCGAACCGACAAAGAGCCGATAGCACACGGGAGTGTTTTCACGGGGTGCGCGCCACTCGCGATGAAAATCGGGACACGAGAGGCCAGAAGAGGAAAATCGGCACCTTTGTACACGGCCACAGTAGGGCGCGACTATGTGCACCGGGGTAAATATCGATTCGTGGTAAAATACAATCAGTCGCGTTCCATACACACATACGTCGCTGGTCAACATATATACAAACAACAGATACGAATACATCGCACAAATTCTTCATTACAGGTCACAGTTAGGCGAATTTATACCTCCGAACGAGGTTTTGTTCAGTCTTGTTTCCATTCGAGCAAAATGTAAGATAATCGTTTGAAAATACGTGTTGAAAAAGAGAAAATAACATGCTAACTAAATATTACATGCAAAAAATAAATAATCTTTATTTTGTGTAGAGGATATGAATTAAAGTAGAATTATGAATTAAAGAGAGACAGAATACTGTTCATATTTATATTATTCTTAGAAAATCCGAAAACTAGGAATTCTTCTCATTCGTGGAGGATTATCCAATTAATCCTAACATTATATGAAAATATTCGGATTATTATAATTTTTTATATAAACGTATTGCTCTTTCTCTTTAATTTTTTTCTTTTTTGCAAGATATGTATACCAGAGAAATTGGTGTGTGTTGCGTATGTGAGTGTGTTCATGTTAAAAGTACAGTACGTTTTCTATAGAAAAAGAAAATTTAGAATCTATATTGACGCATTTATAATTACGGTGCCTCGAAATGGATACAACTTTTAATTAAGGCATTCTTCCGTACAGCGCGGCGTTCGCGTTACAATGAAATAAATCAATCGACAAGGGAGATGGAGAGCGCACGGAAATATCGAGGCATTCGAAACATTTCAATTCCACGAAAAGACGAAGTATCTGCGATCGAATTATCTTTTTAATCAAGAAGGTCTCGGCTCGCTTAGCTTTGCAAATTCGGCGATCGTAGAGGGAAGGAAATATATGCCGCGGTCGCGGGACAATTCCTCTCTGTTTCTCTCTCTCTCCCTTCAGTTAAAATTCAATCTGACGATGTCGGTAACGCGTCCCGCTCTCGAGCTGACGGTGTACGAAATCGGAAAAGGATCGCGCGAATTTTCAGAATTTCATCAAAAATTCAACGGGATTCTCGTGCCGGAGCTTAAACTGATTCCGCCCCACGTGGCCACGATCGTGGCTGCCGCTTCACAATGTTCTCTCGATTCGCTCTTCTAATCTGACGACGACTAGACATATCATGCAAAAAAGTGCTAATTGTCCGATAGTCATCCTGAAGAGATTTTGCATTATGAATTTATAAAATTTTCCTCATATTCGTTCTTATATAGTTTCATTGTAATTTCCCGAAAAATGTTATCTATAAAAATAATTATTACTAAAAAAATCATCTTTTACGAACAATCAAATACGAAATATTTTTTAAGCCTCTTTCATACAATCCTTTATTACTTATATTTATTACTTGTTTCTAAATTCAAAATAAGAATGACAAATAATAAATTTCTATTATTTCTTTGCACACTTAATTATTTTTAGTGAATAACTGTTACTTATAATTTATCACTCTTATCGTTGTATGTTTTTGCATATATCTATTAATTTATTATGCGCTTCTATTTATGCACAATTTTTTATCGTATATTTTGTTAATATTTACATATATTCTTATTATATGCTTGAAGAGGTTATCCTTTCAGGATGTACTGAAATTCTCTTTCTTCCTGTCTCTCGAAAAACCGACAGCATTCACGTGAGACGCTTTTGTAATCCAAACTTTGGGTGCGATACGGTGAAACGCATCGACGCTTAAATTCTCCACGAAGGTTCCCTTCCTGCCCCCTCCTCTCTCTCTCTCTCTCTCTCTCTCTCTCTCTCTCTCTCTCTCTCTCTCTCTCTCTCTCGTCCTCTAGTTACCGTTCACTGCAATGAGGAGCCCAACGCGTCGGTACATTTTTCACTGTCTTACGGTCGTCCTGCTATAAATCTTCCCTCGTTTTAGATAGAAGAAGATAGAGAACGGAATCTATTTGCGGATCTATTATTCATCGTTGCGCATTGTCCGGTCCCCAGACGGGGCTCGCGTTTCGCTCGCTCGGCTCGCTCGCACGCTCGTTTCCGCTCGCTCTCTCGACCTCTCGCGAGTTTCGCGAGCTCGCGGATCGCCGATCGCGAGTTGGAGCGTGAGCGGAAGATTCCGCTCACGTTTCGAAGACGATCCTACGAATGTAGGCGAAACGAAAAATCGGTCCCACGGAGAACTTATGGAGCGCGTCGTGATTCATGCACAAGCTAGAAAAGGTAACAGGGGGAGGAGGGGGGAGGGGGTAAGAGGGAATACCGAGAAGGAGGTTGACGGCAAATATAAACGGATCTTATCTCGGTCGATGAAGCACGCCTTTCGATATTTGTGTGTGTGTGTGTGTGTGTGTATATATATATATATGTACATGTGTATGTGTGTGTTTGTGTTTATATATATATATATATATACAATATATATATATATATACACGCATGCACTACACATGCATACAAATACATCGTATCGTGGATATCGAGACCAGTATAATGGAATTCCTCGTTATATAAATTTCGGTGCACATTTTTCCACCGCCCATCGATCTTTTCTCTCGCACGCCGTGGGCTCCTCCCCATTTTCTCATCTGCTCTCTCTTTCTCTGTCTCTCTTGAAGTGCGCGTAGCCTCTTACGCCCGACGTTTTATTCTACTCTCCGTACTCCATCGTTCGTACCATCATCCCTCCGCGACGCGGAATCGCGGAACGATTCCTCAAACGTTTTCTCCGAGAAAACGAAATTCCATCGATAAAACCGCCGTCGTTTCTCCGAATGATTTTAACTTGTGGAACAAAATGCACCGCGGTGATAAAAAGTGATCCTTCCCCCTCCTCCATCTTTTCCTTTCTCCTCTCTTCCCTAGTCGATTAACTGTCGTTCCATTCGCTCACTTCGATCGAGAGAATAGTGAAGTAGTTATTCCCTTCCGAGACTTGACGTTCTCTCTTTTTTCTCTCTCTTTCTCCGACTGTATTACGCTTATCTCACTGCTCTTTCCCGCTTGCGATTACGGTTTCTTATTTTTCCTGTTTGTTCTAATAATCGAGTAATTCCCCAAGTTCTATCGCGTCTTTTCCAATCCAATTGCTCGACAATTCTTGATCGCTCATCGCGCGCAATTTTTTCCCTTTATTCTTTGTTTTGTCTCGTGCGCCCGCGCGATAACCGTCCAAACGGTCTCGTTCAGCGACTATTATCACACGAGCTTGGAATTCGGTAACCGTGTGCATGATTTATCGGGCCGGAAATAGAGTTCACGAGGTTACGCGGTTGTACCTGGGTCGACCATAAACAATCGTTGGCGTCGAAAAATTTGGGCGCACCAACGATCCGGTGCATTTATCGGCGAGGTCCGGTGGCCCCATTTTGTCCGCACACCCGGTACCATATCTCTCTCCTTCCTTCCTCTCTCTCTCTCTCTCTCTCTCTCTCTCGCTTGCTCGCTCGCTCGCTTATGTATTATGCATTGGTGTCTCTAATATCGGTGCAACGTGCTATTGATTTAACGCTACTTACGTATGCGCGTTAATTTCGTTATACCACGCGTGCCAAATATTTTGTGCGAGGCTACACATCCCAGAATATATTAAAGCCGGCTGGATTATGCTATCCTTATACGAGACGCCAATTCTAGCTTCGATCAATTCAATTTGTTCAAGATCATCTTTCGTTGTCTTTATTTATCTTTTTATTATGGATTATGATAATTAGTTATTCAAATTGATCTTGTTTTTATCTCCAGTATATGCACATATAATTATTCTATATTGGATATATATGTATATATATTTTTTTATCTGCGATCATAGATTAACTTTTCCTTCTATATTTAATTTATATTTATAATGGATAGATATAGAAAAAAATTTAATCCATTACCGGTGAAATTTCGCTTTCTAAAATGCTTTTTGAATTATATATATTCCATAATATGGAGATAATCTTACCAGAGCGAACTGATGATGTCTCAAATTATGACGTAACAACATTTTAAAGTTGAAGATGTGTACGAAGCTCTTCAAGATTCATGCAACACGGCGTACCGTTCACTCTAGTATTCCATTACTCCGAATATATTGCGTAATTGCGGCAGCAAAAAGTGAAGTTGGGAGATATCCCGTGACAGTCTCGTCATATCACCGCTGCGCATTGTATAAAGCCATATCCATACATGAATACCAATTAAGATCCAGCTTGCATAAGCAAACGATTAAAACTATTCGCACATTTTAAGTATACATGATCGAAGCAGTAGCAGACTAGAAAAATCCATGCAACTACACATAAACCGTTCCATAAGAAGCTACTTTGATACTTTTTCCAAAACTCGTGATTTTTATTTACAACTTTACATGCAAGAGCTCGTAAGCTACATTTAAAATCAACTACCTTTCCCGTTACAAGATCACGCTTGTATTTCTCGTTCTACTGGAAGATGCCGGATTACGTTATCCATTCCAGACCTGCAGAGCTGAATGTGCACGTGACGTATAAAGCAAATCGAGAGCTCCGTTCTCGCACCGTGTACATTTTCCGTTTATCTTTTTTTTTCTTCTTTTTGAGATTTCCGCATCACCGAGCGGCCCATCTCGAAATTCACCCGACGGGAAAAGGAGGCGCGCGCACCAATCCTTTCGGTAAATAATTTTCGCTGGGCGGAAGGGGCCGCTTAAAGCCGACGGGAGCAGAGATTTTCTCCGATTAATTTCCGCCTCCGTCCTCGCCGCTCATGCTCGTCGTTCCCGCCTGGCGTGGTTCTTAGTTTCGAGTCCACCGGGGCGTATCGCATCTCTTCCTCCTCCCCCGGATTCTCCTCCGGGTTGTCATCATTCTCCTCCTCCTTCTCTTTTTCTTGCACTTCTGTCTTCCTTTTGTATTATACATTCAGGTTATTCGTTATTTATAAGTATTGCCTTTAAACTTTTTCAGACCTTATTGCTCGCGGAAGTTAGCCAACGCCGCGGGTAATACAAGTATAATTTATCCTCTCCTCGTCTCTGACCTCGTTTATGCCGTTCCCACTTACGGAACGTGCGGCATTTTCACTGTCCAGAAATATTTGTGCGCTATCCTCCTTTGAGTCTCCTCTTTGAGTGAGTTTGAGATGTGAATGAAAGTGATTTTGACGTTTTTTTTTCTTTATTAATACAGTGCATGTTTACAGATCGAAAGCAATTATCTTTGACATATCGTGAGAGCTGTTAGAAATAAGAGAAAATGTTTTTGTGCGATTTTGAGAGCGGAAGGAAAAATGTGTCTAAAAATAAAGAAAAAAAATGTGTTTTTCATTTTTAACATTTCTTTTTGCGACACTTTGATAATATGACGTTCAACACGATATGTCAAGATGGTTTCTATCGCGTTGAACGTATCATCAGAGGTCGATGCTGGAAAAAAGAGCGCTCTCCGATTAATTTCCGTTTCTCGATCTTCCGTGCAAAGCGCGTCCGGCTATTTTCAGACTCGACGAGGCGTGTTATACATTCGACGTATTATTGCCGCCCGTCGTACCGTAGAATTTGCGTTCATCTCTCGTCGGAACTTTTGGCAATTTACAGTTATTATTCGTTTGTAATCTGGATTTTTTGGCACAAATAAAATTTCACTCTCAAATTTCTTCCAAATAAAGAAGGACAGGGTCTAAGTTATACATTTTTAAATAAATTTCCATTTTTTTCCTCATTTTTGCTTAAATTTCAATTTTTATTACATAAAGGTTTTAACATTGAGTTGAAAAACTATTTAATAATGTAATAGAGTAACCTTGAATTTTTCCACATTTTTTTAAAGAAGAATAATAAAAAACTTGGGCTGAACAAAAAAATGCTGAACAGGTTAAAATTAAATACTCTCTGTGCATTCTATCTTTCGCTCGTAGAAAAGCATAGGTTTCTTGACAGTTGTAATTATATCACGTTTACGTCGGAACGAATCTATTAATTCAATTAAGTTTCAGCATTGTCACTGTGTCCGTATTAAAGCTGTCGAGTAATGATGAATGAATGGAATTGGAAAATCAGTCAGATTAACGTGAAAAACTCGCTCCCTAAATTGAAAATATAGTGATTGCGCACAACTACTTCCTGAACCTGAATGATTGAGAGAGTTAGTTGATTAAGTTGACGTGAATAGAGACGATTCGGTGAGCACGGTGTTAAGATAAAATCTGATTCAGTTTCTTTCCCTCCGATTCCATTCACGCACCTTCGCTACATCTCATTCTGCCTCAGATAGGACGCGCACGGTCACTACAATAATTGCTGCTTACGTGATTTTATCTCCCTCGGCACGGAAAAGATCGAGGTCTACCAACAAAAAGTAATGCTCTACGCCGATTAATTTCCATCTCCTTTCTCTCCCTCTCCTCTCTTTCTCTCGCTTTCGCTCTTTCTCCATAGCGTGCTCATTCGCGCGAACGCGCGAGCGTGTTTTCGAGTCCGCCGAGGCATATTATACTCGCGACGCATCGTCGTGCTCCGCCGCCCCCGCCGCCATCATCCCCTTTCCATTCCTCGTCCCTCCAAGCCACCCGTCGTCCCTCGTTCGCCGATCCCGAATTCGTTATAACCAGCCGAGAGCCACGCAACCGTAACTTCGCAGGATACGATGTACGCTACAGAGAGCTCGACTAAATCAAATTTACAAGCTGCTGAGTGTTTCCCTCCCTCCCTCCCTCCCTCCCTCCTTCGCTCTTCCTCCTCCTCCTCCCATCCTCGTCTACAGCCGCTTTTCTGCCGCCCCCCCGTCCGGTATCCTCGGCTCCGACGACTACGTGTTCCGGCTTATACTGCGGCCCGAACCGCTATTTTCGTCAGAAGTCATTTAAAAGTTTTTCGTGCCACCGTCTGCGCGCCGAAGTAGACTCTGAATTATTTATTCGGTGCCGGCTGTGCCCGGGTGTGCACGCGTCGCGTTCGTCGGGGGTTACGGTCATTATTTCCACGGCCGATCGCATTATGTGCAACCGCGTTGCAGCACCTTTTCCGACGGGCGAGATGTAGGAGACGAGAAGCCGAAAACTTTTATGAGTATCCGATGGACGTCATAGAGCCACTTCCTTTGCGTCTTAATCGGCTGAGTATACGAAGTGGTTATTGCTATTGCATATTACATCACATGGAAGTAACTTGCTGGGAAGGTATAATGTAACGCTGTAAGACATTTCCCCCGACGGATCATTATTTAAGCATTATTGAATAGATATGATCGAACTGTAAGTGATTGAAATGAATTATTTAACGATGATTATGAATTATCGAAAATATTGTTTAATGTCAACAGAAATAAAACAATGGTTTGCTAATAACAATGGTAAAGAGATATAGAAACAGAAATGTAAAGGATAAAAGAATGAAATTAATATACGAGTGCACAGTTTGTAATTAAAATTTATGCGGTTTGTGAATAACTATGAGTATAATATTTATGCCCTTGCAAGAAATTCGTCTATTTTAGTGATACATTATTACAGAAATCGATTGATAATATTATCGAATAATATTATTACCGGTGATAGAAATACAGATACAATTATATATATTGATAGGAAGGAAGAACGAGTTTTAACAATGATAATGTTGAATATGCGCTCGACTGTTATAAATAGATGTAAATTTCAATTGATAAATAGTTGTAATGCAAATAATTAATTAACTAAAAATATGTATGAGAATAATAATAAATTATTTTATAAATACTATCGATTCTTTTTTACATTCCTACAATTATATTATATATGCATTTTGTTTATAAATTATTGTTAATAAATTTTACACGCGCTAATAGCAAGATTACTAAATGTTTATAAAACATTTTATTTGTTTATAGGATTTGATATATGATAGATACTACTCGAATTCAATTAATAACCGAGACAGATAAACATATACGGTAATTTTTTGTTCAGCACAAAATTTGATAGCAATGTATTATTAAGAATTTTGAAAGTATATACATACACAGGGTATCCCGAATTTAAATGTCAAAACTTTGGGGAAGTATATAGAGAGTCGATAGTATGATAGTAGGTAGTAGTAATGGGAAGGGATGGATGGGACCACATCAGTTTCTATATGTCTAATCAAAGAGTCACTTAAATCTAAAGAGTTCTTCTGTGATTCCCGCTAAATCAGTAGATATGGATTACGAAATGTTCCGTATAATATGGGATGCGAGGTTTGGACTTGTCGGTTACGAGTCTGTCGTTCTCACGGAGCCCTATGGCATAGGAGATCGATAAACTAAGAAAAAAAATCCTTAGGGATGTGCTCGTTTTTTGCTTCGTTTTGGAGAAAATCGCAAAAAATGACAAAATGTAGTTTTCAGTTTTATACTTATTTATTACTTATTCATTCATATTTAGATATTTCACGTTGTCACTTTCTTTAATATAGATATTATTCAAAATGTGGGCCTCTTGCAGTAATAGGTTTGTTTTTTTAGCTGAATTTTTTGCACAGTTTAGGTTTTTTCCTCTTCAATGTGAAAAGAAAAATAAGAAAGATGAACCGTGCAAGGAGCTCACTTAAAAAGAACGGGCCTATTGACGTCGTTCCGGTATTTTTCTGTTTGAAAAACACATATATACCTACTGTTGCACCCTCTCTAAAATATCATCGTCATAGAAATCATACAGGAAAATAATATTTCTTTTTTTAACAATAGCTACTTTTTTAAGAAAGCTACATTAAGGAAATGATGTGAATAAATAGACGTGAATAAATAAATACAAACATAAAAACTACGTTTTGTCTTCCTTAGGGATTTTCTTCGAAATGAAGCAAAAACGAATATATCTCTAAATTTTTTTTTATTAGTTTATTGATCTTCTATACTCTCAAAGTTTGGACATTTAAATTTGGGACACCTGTATATATACTTGATAATAATTACGTAATATTTTCAGTCTCTATGGTTGAAATCGTATTTAATTATTGCTCAGTTTCCGTTCAGCTTAATGAATCTCTATTCTATAAATTGTTATATTTAGAATTCGTCGTGTCGCGCTATCTCTTTAATACGATTGAATCTTTCGTTTATCAATCTTCCAATAGATGAGTTAATCAGTATTTTATGAAACGGCGTTTCCTGAGTTTGAGATTATTTGAAGATTATTATGAATTATTGTAAGGTATAAGCAGCAGATTGATGGATGTTTGTGGAATTGTATAACTGTTGATTAATCGTCGAATAATAACGGATTATGAATAGTCAGGTATCGACAGTTTACAAGCTGATATTGGTACTCTCGGATAATCGATGCTTTTTCTGAACTACAATATACATCATCTAGGAAAGGAGAAGATTAATAGCAATCTGTATTTTGCAAGAATAATAATATTGATTACTATAGAGCCGTTTCTGTTAATTTTTTTATAACTTTTATTACTATTTTAAAAAATTACAAGAATATTATATATCTTTCTAACATTACGAAATTATCATAGTAAATATTCGATATTAAACACTATATTATTTATAATAAATTAATATAACATTTGAAATCAAAATTGTAGGATCAATATTAAAATGCGTTAATATTTAAAAAATTTTAACTTAATTCTTAATATAGTCGTTTAGAGAGTGTGATGATTATTATCAGAAATAAAGATATATTCCAATCATAAGAAATAATCACCGTTTATCGAATACTATTTTGGTCAGCTATCTGTTAATTGACGAATAAGTTCAATATAAAGTAGTTATTAAATTATCCTACTAGTTACCAAAGAAATATAACTAAGTTTAGTTATAGATGGAAAAAAAGAAATAAAGTTAAGCTACAGTTACTGAAAAAGAGTAACTCTAACTGCAACTTCGTTACAAGCAACGAGTTGCTTCCCAACCCGTCTTGTATTAATTAGCTATCAGAAAAAAATTGATATCTTTTAACATCAGATATCGATGGCAAAATTAATAAAAAATATTTCTTCCTTTTATCTTTGATAAAATGAACGGATATCACGTCACCGTCTTATAAAGTACGACGTGTGTAGCATAAGAAGAGCACGTTTGCATTTCTTTCTGGTTGTGCAAACGAGTAAACTTGGCAACATGCACGATTAGCATATAGTTGGTCATACTGTGAAGCGTATACACGCGCATGCATATGCATCGCATAGGCTGGAATTAGCTTGAAATGTTTAATTGAACGAGCATCATTGACGTGCAAGTCTGTTCGCCGTCGCCGATTGATGTATTGCGTAAACATGGTGCTCAACCAAATCGACGTTCACTTTAATAATATTGGCAAGTAGCTAGACATGCGGGCAAGTAGCTAGACAAATCGGTCAAGTATTCTTCCAATTTGATTTATAATAACTCGATGATTTAAAAAACAGTGAATATAATTAACATATTTTATTTCCGATTAATTAATTAACTGAATCGTCTTACTAATTTTGATTGCATAAAGTATGAAAATAAAAGAATAAAAAATTGTAACACTAAATTATATAAAATAATTAACAATGTAGGTTATTTAAAAAATTGCATTTTATTGGTTAACACAACTTCTCTTTATGCAATGACGCAGAGAGAATTTACATTATACAAGCCTCACAAGCGTATACGCACGAAGCGACGTGCGTGGGGATAAACGAGAGACGAACAGGGACGGATAAAGCAAAAACCTGGTCCATGATAAATGTCCCGACACCCATCACGGCGCAACATCACGGCGCGGCGTATCCCTCAAAACAGAGCTACAATCGCGGCCTCTCGTAACCATTATGCTAAAATGCAATCTCCTGATAACCACAGTCGCGCCATCGCGGAGCTTAATCTCACCTATCTCTGTACAGCCGTCGGGGAACGGAAACAAAATGGGAATGAGAGACTGGTTCCGCCTGGCCGGATGATTCGGGATAAAGAGGGCGGAATTGGGAATGTAGAAGGGATGGCAAAGAGAGACACAAATCCAGAGGAATAAGAGGAGAGAGAGAGAGAGAGAGAGAGCGAGGGCGGACAATGGTAGCCGAGACTGGAGATACGAAAAGAAATAAATTCCGCAATCGATAAGCGTCCGGTTAAACGTCAAAGCGCACCGGTGTGGGTAGACGAGGCACTTTCGATCCTTGACAAAAAACACAATCGCCGATATCCAGGGGATATAGAGCGCGCGCGCTTGCTTTGCCTCCCTTTTCTGGCTCGCCCGCATCTTTTTTCTTTCCTAGCGGAAAGTCGAATCGATGTCGGAGTACACGTTGTAATGCCCGCGATCTCTTTAGATTCATTTCTCCTTTCCTTTTTCTGTTTCTCCTTCTCTCTTTCTCTCTCCATCTCTCTCTTCCTCCCTCTTCTCTGTCTCTAGAAGGTAATTTTACTACATTGCCGATAGAGATATCCGGTCAAGAATTATTTTCGACTGCTTGAAGGATTGTAAATCTTCCAAACGAGATCAAGTGTCATATGAATAATTTTCTGTTATTAACACAACATAAGATTTGCTATATCGATTTTCAATTATGAATACAATCGCTTGTTTTTGTGCTGATGAAGGCTAGAGAGAAGGCTATAGCTGAAATGTGCATTTTATGATTTAATGTTTAAATATTTCTTTGGATTAAATATTTATGTTAAAATTTAAACGCACTAATTATACCGCCGATTTTTATTAACCTTATTTTCTTTATTAGTTGTTTTTTTATTATAAGGAATTTATTGCTTTTTTTAATTATTCTGTTGTTTTTTTTTCTCATTTTGTAAGTACGACTAAAATATGATTTACAGATACAGCTTGAACACAATTTACATTTTCTATTCCATGTTTCTATTTAACATTTCGAAATATTCATCGAGATTTAAATTTTGTCGAGATAGTTCAGAATAAACATTGTATATGTGGTTTATTTAAAAGTTAAAAGTAGTGCAAGTCAAATATCGAAACGAAATGGTTCCATCCTATTTACACGACGAACATAAATGCATTCATGGACAACACGTGAATGTTGAATGTTAAATGTCGATACCACTAAATTTTCTATCGATATGTGAAGTGTGACCTATTTATGATACAAATCAACTGAATAAAACTCAACTGCAAGTTAAGGTACAATATAATTTACAATGAGTTTCAAAATTCGAAAGTTTTTAGCCGTGACTTTCTTATGTGAGCTATTTATTATGGAGATGTAAAACCGAACGGGAATGTCCGCACCCTTCTTCCTCCGAAATAAACAGCTCATATATTGACGTCATATCTTCCATCGTGACGTAATTCGCTTAGCTATCGACAGCCATTGCCACGACTTAGTCAGCGGAGGAAAGAAGTATTTCCTGAGTGGCGGCGGCAAAATCGTTCGGCGTTTAGCTCTCTTTCGTGGAACGTTCGGAAAGTTTAGATACCTCTTCGGGATCCTCTTCCAGGCGAGCGAATAAGCAGGCATTAAAGGCTTAGACCAGAGATCGAATTGGAAGTACCTACATAGTCTTCCTGCACCTTTCCTTTCCATCTTCTTCTTGCATTCTCTCTTTCTCTCTCTCTCTCACACACACACACACACCCACGCACAGACTCGCCTGTTCGCCATCGTTCTGTAACGAGGACCAGGTATGGTCGTACTGGGATAGGTTAAGCATCGAAAATTGCCGAGACCCTCGAACGGGTTCGCAAGACATACCGGAAGCACAGAGGATCATCGTGCGATTGTATTCGAACTCTCCGTGACCAGATCAAACTAGATCAGGTCAAGCCAAGCCAGTTTGGCCAAATTTATATTTTACTATCAACTTTACTTTTTTCAAATTGTGAATAATAGGTAATACGATGATTTCGAATGATAGTTAAAATCATGTTGATATACACGAGACAATAGTGCTCTTTCACATGCAAGTGCATGCTTGAATAAGTATACGGCCATAGTCAATGATTGCATATTTACACAACTATAAATTGGCTTTATTCTCATTCTAGTATTAGACAAACATTCTATTATTCTATTACCGATTGTAATTATGACGTACCGTTAATACCGGAGATCATTATAACAAATTTCATACTGATTGATCAATTGATACATATATAAATAACTGATAATTAGGAAATATTCTGTCTTCTGTATAAAGATTAACTTTGGAACGTACCAAACATAAAAATATATAAAACGTAGCGTATAATATGCATTGTCATGCGTTTAATATTATGTAATGTACGTCTGTCATTGTTATGTTGCAACATTTCAATTTGCTGCCTGAAAGCACGAATTTGTAATTTTACATTTTAATGCGTTACGCTTTGTCGTCTATGATAATTGCAACATTTTTTACTATTATTTTTAGAATTAATATGGACACTTTTTCAGCGTCGCCGAATCACCGCGAAGCAATCCAAGCTGAATTTCGACGTTTTCAGAACGCATTCGGTGAGTCGACATTTATTTTGTACAATTAATTTGCCCATTAATCTTATGCATGCAGTGTGTAAAATAATTAATGGAGTTAGTTCCATTAATAGCGTATTATAGGCGATAATCTATCTTTAATTTATTAAGCGATTAATTAAAAAATTAAAAAAAAAATAGAAACAGCTCTATCTCTTTACTTTGAATTTTATTTAACTGTAATTATACAAAATTTTCACATTTTATTTTCGCGTGGCATCTAGAAAGTGTAATATTTAATCTACAAATATGAGCTTAAGATAAGAGGGCATCTGTTTGTTTTTCCATCGCACATAATTTAGAAAGTATTCGTATTTCCGTGCATGAGAAATTATTTCTCTTTTCCGCGAGAGATATCGTCCTGCTCGCCCAAGCACTTCGTCTGGAACAGTTATGTTGTCCGATGCGTTCGAAAACCTCTCTCCGTGATTACCTTCCGCGGTGTCCCTTTCCATTTCCGGATAAAGAAGTGGGCTTAAAATCAGAGCCGAGCTTAAAATCGCTCTGCCAGCGAGCGCCGTCGACCTACAAGCTCGTTCTGTCATGACAGGAAGCGAGAATGTAGAAATGGCTGAGGTTAAGTATCGAGGATCGTCAAGCTACTCAGCCGATTTCGTTCCAAAGATGAAAGCGCTCTTAATGGAGTACCATTGTCTGGTTTCGTCCAAGTTTCGTCCCGTGACGTCCCTTCTCCTGGTTCAACCGAGCTGAGGCACTCGCCGTTTTATCGTTCGGGATTTTGGGTTCGACCAGCCGCCGCTTACAAGGCGGTCCGTAAGACGAGGGAATTGCTTGAACCTTCAGCGTAATTAATGGCTTCATCAGTTCGCCCCGCCGACTAATTAATTCGCCGTCTCCTGAAGACGTGTCACTCTCCCCCCGAAAACTTTCTCCGGCACTTCTAATACGGGGATTCGAATATTAATCGACTGAGCGTGAGAAAAAACGAAGGACTTGTTGCCGAGGACAATGATTGAAACTCTGGTTTCATGACAAATGTCTTGTCTATGATGACAAAGATTTTGTTATGTACGTTACTAGCGAATCTCCATTTTGATGAGATCCGAGAGAATGTATAAAATAGCATATTCAAAATATATGACGCGGAATGTTTATTTAGCAAAATGTTTATTTTGCAATTGTTGGAAATTTTCTTTGCCGAGATAAGACTAGTTCTAAAATTAGTTCTAAAATTAGTTCTAAAATTATAATTCAATCAGTGTGTGTGCAAAGCGCTTACTAAATGTTAACTTCTGCTGAATGCAGCCAAAAAATATACGTACTTTTGCATTATATATTTTGCATTACAGACTTCTACAATATAATGTACGTGTAAAGTGTTTCAGAATCCCGATGTTTCAAACTCTTTGCAGTAATATAAAATTTTGCGGTCCAGTTTTTATAATAACATTTTCATATCGAACGTCTTAAATAAATGTAAATAAGATAGAGATCTTACATTTAATATAGGTATTGTTCCAAACTTCTTCACAACTTAAAATACTATACTAGTTATAAAAAAATTATTTGTGAATTTTAATTTGAAGACTTTAGATAATATATATATATATATGGTGTTTAAATTTAGCTAATTATAAATTTCGTTTAGACGATCAGTATTAGCGTGCCAAAGTGCGCACTGTAATACTATCGCACGTGACTCATGGACATATGACTGTTTAATCGTAATCTATAATTGGCTATATTTAAGGGAGGATCCTGGTTTAGAATCTTTTAAAATAATTGAAATTTGTTTTTTTTATACTTTTATGGTGAAACATCCAAGTAAGATGTTCCTAAGGTATTATTTCGAAATTCAAAAAATTGACGTATAAGCGATTTAGCAGGTAGCCGTCCGATTGTTCGATACACTCAGGTAGGGATCTCCGCACAGCTCGCGAAGATGTGTTCGAAAATCCTCAAGCATTCAAGAGAAACAGAATCTTTCACATATACAATAAAGAACATCTATTTTATGGACCAGGAATAACGGATTAACCAGAAATTAACTGTAAATATACAAAAATTTTGTATTAGTATCTAAAACTTTAAATGCATTTTTCTTGAATTTATGTTTTTTAATTTTGTTGAAACACCATAACTCAAAAATTAATAATCGGGTCGACTTTTTTTTTTAACTTACGCGATATTACGTCCTGACAATGTATATAATTCGGCCAAATGTTAATAAAATCTTTTAAAAGAATTTATACTTGATTATTAAATATATATAAAATGTATATGTATACCTCTAAAATTGATTGGAGTTTAGTTTAAAAAAATTCCTTGTTTCATTTCTGAACGTTCTAAAACAGGATCCCCCTTAAACTCTTATATTTCAAAAACTACTACTTAAAATAAAAACAATTTTTTACATAATTTTTCGAGAACTATCTAGATATTGTATTGTGAGTCACAAATTTTGCGATGTCCTATATTTATGTATATAGCCAATGTATTCAAAGCTTATCGAGAATTAGACAAGATTTCATAAAGCAATTGTTTGATGACGCTTTTGTGAGAAAAGCGTCCACAATATGGTTCAATTGCACAATTATTAGTTAACTATTTCAATATATTATAAAATGAGAATTGCTACTGCGTGTCGAATCGCACTCACGAGAAGCGATAATTTGCAAAACTCATTAGCACGTTCTCAATTCTCCTGACGCTGAGATTCCCGCATATGTATAATATTATTATGCATTATGCATATGTTTCCGGTCGTGCCCCAATGCACCATTACGTCCTGACGACCGTGATTCAAAGATACATATCTCAGATATGTATATGTCTCAGAACTGCGAATATCAGGAGCGGAGTTGAACCCGAGGAGAACATTGTATATTTCTTGAAATATCGATATTTTGACCTTTGTAAAATTTAGCACCTCCATCATTAAAACATGTTATAACATATGTTATAATTAAGTGCTAATTTGTTGATAATTTATTGCTTTAGTCCCGAATTTTTATTGCTCCTATCTATTATAAGAAATTAATAGCAAAAGTGGAAGTGCTGATTTTACGTTACGCTAGCACTCCTACTTCCGAAAAACACGGTTTATTTATTTACAATATTCTATACATGTTTTTTGAAAGTTGAGATGCTACATAGCGTAATAATATAAAGTCAGCATTTTCACTTTTAATTTCCACAATATTAATTTCCTGCGAATAGATAGGAACAATAAATTCAGAACTAGAGTAATAAATTAATAATTATAGCAAAAATGAAGAAAAAATTCTAATATATCAATTTTATATATCTACTCGAACTTATTTTTAACGGTTGATTTCATAGAAATAATATATTTCATAATTACAAATTATTATATTAAACTTCCATTATGCAATTAATAAAAATTCTTGAATCAGTTTTAAAGTCTGCTTTTTTCAAACATAAGATTTTATTTCTTCTCTTTTTTCTAAGATATGTAGCATTGAAAATTACAGTGGAAACTAAATTACAGTGAAATTATTGAAAAAAATCGAAAAAAAGTATGCTGACGACCAACATTGTGCATATTAATCGATTTAAGTTTTGCTAAAATTCGGTCATCTTCAAAGAATTATCGCGTTAATCCTTAAATTTATCATCGTCTTGTCGAGATAACACGTCTATACTTTTCAAATATGCTGAAGGAAAAATCGCGGCAGGCATTAAAAAGAGATCCTCAACCTTCCTGGAATGAGAAACGTAGGTCGGGGAATGACTCGACAAAGTGGAAAAGGGGATTAACGAGAAAAGGGGGGTGGATGAGTAACTTGGGAAGGTTACGGTAATCCGACGAACTCATCGTGTAATTTCCCATAAGGCGGTGCGATGGAGGCTTGTATCCCGCTTTTGTCGAAACTTTCAGCAAAGTATATTTCACCACCCTAGTATCTACGTCGATCCGCCTCTCGCCAACATTTCACATCGTTTACACTTTCTGTTTGCAGTTTCACTTTCTGTTTTAACTGATTTGTTTTTTTTAGTCCTAATATATTGTTGTAATTTGTTTGCGTTTCTCCCCGCTTTGACTTTAATTCATGTTTATTGTTATTATTTCATTTTTTAAATATTTCTTTTCTCATAGGCAGCGTCTCTCTCGTCGAGTTGCACCTCGAGCGGTGCAGTTTCGCGCGCGTGTCGCGAGGCTTAATTAGGCTAATGGATATCCATAATTGATGCAACGAAACTGTCCACTCGAGTGCTGAATAACGTCCGCTGCCGACCCCGCGCTGTGATATAATTCGTCCTCTCAGCGAGAAGCCCGTCCGGTCTCGTGAATTTTTCGGGCATACGCTTGGCAGTAATCTTAGGATGCATTATTCAAAATTTATCTTGTCTCGCGAGTTACAAAGTTCCGTACTATGCGTACAGTATATAATGTAAAAATAGGCAACTTTCTATCGTAGGTCGAGTCTGAAAGGTAATATGAAAATCTCGATAATCGAAAAATATGGAGCGTCAAAAAAGAAGATAACGCTAATCTCGAGATTTTTCCAATCCTCTGATCTATCGCAAAATTATAAGTATAACGTAATTCAGAATATTTATTAATTTTCTAGCAATTCTGTGTATGACACATTATACACTGGAAAAAGAGTCTGGTTGCTTTAATTGGAATTCTAATGAAAATGGACAAATTAGAATTTTCTGATTGAATCTATCATATAATTCTAATTGAGTAACTCTAGAATTTTGATTGATATGATCAGAATCTTCTGGTTCGTCCATTTTTAACTAAGAATTTTTCTCAGTGTATAAAGTGATAAGCTTTAATATCAATTCCGGCAAATTCTAGTAGAGAGGAAGATTTTGTCGCAAAAATTTATTGAGATTCAGAACAGGAATGATATTGAGATTAACAAGTTTATACGCGAAACGAAATAGAAATAAAAACTCAACGTTCAGGCAATACTTCTACGTCGATTGTTGCATTAATAACTCGCGAGAGATAACGTTGCGTTCTACGTTTCTCATCTCTTTCTCCGACAGCGAGCATGGGCGCGTAAAAATTGCGACGCATTTCTCTGTGCCACGGGCTTCGTGCGAAACCGTCGGTGCTGCGAGAGAACGCACGGTCTGAAATATTAAACCGCGCTAAAAGCCTAAAGTTAAACATCGCACCCGATTAATTACGAAAACATGACCGCGGGCGTAGAAGTGCCAAGCTGTGCCACTTCTCGGTATCTCCGTGCGTATTTTTTGCGTGGGGGTTTACCTTCCGCGCTCTTGACATATCGCATTGGCGAAGGTTGGCAGCGGAAGGACTCGACGGGCAAGAGGATAGAATAGCATAGGACAAGACGCGATGGGACAGGACACGGGACGGTGGTGTATTCGGTTTCGCGAAATGCAACGGAGGTGCATTAAGCGCGCTACTCCTTTGGCCAGGAATATAATAGAATTTCCTGAGAGGAGAGAAGCCGTGGAGAAGATTAGAGCTGGCCGTTAGCTTGTGAGATCAGAGAAGGAGGAGTGCTCTCGTCTTTTATCCTGATTCAAGGTTCAATTAGAATATCGTCTGTAATCGAGTCGAGCGAAATATATTATCACGTCATCTATTTCGGTGACGATATTGATATTGGCAAGGCTTTTAGCGATTCTGAAAAGTTTAAATTTATACGTCAAAGTAGATATCAGCTAGATTATTTTCCTCTATCGAAAAAAACATTTCCGTTTAAAATATAATTTTTTGGTAAAAACGAGAAAGTATTTCAAATACCAGCAAGTATTAATTCTTCGTCGACAATATGAAATTTTCATCCTTCGTCCGCAACCTGGATTTTCGAACTTCAGTGCACATTTTTATATTGTTCTATTTCTCGATTCTATAACTCTTAAGAAATACAAAATTGAGGACAGATATACTGGACTATATAAAAATTTAAAAAAGTTCTTACATACTTATGAAAGCTCTAACAACGAGCTTTTACCATCATAAAAGTTGAATTTTTTACTTATTTTTTACAGATTTCAATTTATCTATCATTCACAATCGAAAAATGGACTATGTCTTTAACCCGGGAATTGTCACCTGGGGTGTTTTTATATCCCAGCGACGAAAAAAATGTGAAATGTTGTAAAATATTGTTTTGTATAGATATTGTTTACACATTTTTTAAGTATTCTTTACGAACTTTTAAATATGGAATTCCATTGAAAACTCGCAATAAAAAAGCGTTATTAATGAAAATTTTTATTTGTTAGAAATACTATACTAAGCTAACATGTTTACAATATTCTATTTAATATTTATTTGGTTTCTACTCACTTTTTACAGAAAATTGTGATTGAATATCCATAATGTTCTCAAGATAATAAATCGGAAATTAATTAATGTACGATATGTTATTAATAATAGCGATTTTAATTGCAGTGTGAAAATTCTCTAGATTGTTTACGTAAAAAAATTAAGTAACTACTCCCGGATTAAAGTCCAACAGTGTCAGTGGAGGGCTAAGGGAGTATTTTCATTTTCGCGCTTTTATACATAACGATAACGCGTTGAACAGCTCCGGTGATTAAGTAGTTTGCGCGTAAAGCCAACATAATCTCTCTAACCTATAATAACTTGATATCCAACAACATTATCGAAAGTGTTAGAATCCGACGTTCGTAGCGAGTTCGCGGCCGGCGAACATCACGGTAAAGTGGCATGTAAAGAGGTGCTTTCGTACATTTACACAGTGCACGCAATGCTCCGTCGGCGGGCGCGATAAAAGGCGTCACAAAGGTAGATACGCTAATGTCGCCGCTCGCGAGCAGGAGAAATATAATGGAATCTATGACGCGTAAGCGCGTCTTACGGGGCTGCGAGCGGCGGGAGATAAGCTGCACCACCACCATCGTCGCTGTCGTCGTCTTTCGTATGCAACGAATGGGCTAAGTCACTCTCGGCGGCACTCGCGAAATCGATAACGAGCCTCGCCCGCCGTCGTTGCCGCGCCGCGCCGTCACGCTGAGGAGAGACAGTCGACCGACGGGCGAGAAACCGCGTCGTCGAGGTTCTCCGATGTGGAATTAAACCTTCCGATATTATAACTTCCGCCTCACGAAGTGCGAAGGAGGAGGAGGAAAGGGATTCTCGAAAATTGATAGACTCGTTCGTGAATATGTCATTAAAAGGAGTCCTACAAACGCGATAGTAATAATAAGCAACATTTGTCTGGATATAATATATGGAACAGATATATAAAGATGTATACATATATAATGAGTAGAAGAGAAATAAAAAAAATCTTATATAAATATATACTGAGAAAAAAAAAGTTGTTAACTAACTAAATGCGTTTAGTTCGTAATGATTAATCAGTTCAAATATTTATATATTTAGATTAACAAAATCTTTTAATTTAAAATATATTATTTGTTTGAATTAACAAACATTTGGTTGAATTAACAAATATTTGCTTGACAGCCCGTGACCGCTACATTTAGTTGAATCAACTAATATTTTTTTGAAACAGCAACTTTTTTTTTCTCAGTGTATGCACTGAGAAAAATGTCTGGTTGGAATTCTGGTTGGACGAAGCAGAATTTTCTAGTTAAATCTATTAAATTCTAATTGAGGTAAACGAAATTTTGATTAATACAATCAGATCTTCTGATTCATCCATTTTCAACTAGACTTTTCTCAGTGCATTAATAATAATCAGAAATATGTGACCTAATGCAGCGAAGAAATTATAACGAAGATAGTGTAATTATATCTATAGAAATGTGCAAGAGCAAAACCACAACTGCATTTCATAGGTAGACAATGGCGAATATTATCTGGTGTCTTGGGACAGGAAGTTCCCATTAAATGCAACGTAATAGACAAAACAGTTCTTAAGAATCCTTATCTTTTCCCGTAGCCCGCCATTACGAGTGGCAAGCATTTGCGGAATTTATTTTTAATCGGATCGCCGCGACGGAGAAAGAATAAAAAGATCCTCCTGCGTTGGCCTCTTCCCTTCTCCCTGTCGTTATTCCTACAACGCTCGAAAATTCTCTGGACTGTAGCGGCAGCGGCTACCTTTCTACTTGATAGAAGGGGTGTAAGGGATGAAGGGAGGGGTAATACCCTCCCAAAGTTTTCCAACATTGTTTATCGCGGTTGCCGCGAGAGAATAATCGATTAAGGGAGCGCCTCCGATCTCCCGTTCTCTTTTTCCCCTCCCCCTTCCGGAAACTTTCGTCCTTCCGGCTAACGCCAAATTACTGGTTTCGCCCGGGCCGCATCTGAATGGAGGCTGACAGCACTTCGCAGCTAACGTGCACTCAACTACTTAATAATGTAACAGTCAGCCAACCACTATGCGCCCATTATGTTTCCATGCACGTTGCACAAGAACCCAGAGGTAATAGCTTGCCGGTGGTTGTAATATAGGATTCGCATCCTGTATCGCGTTGCGTCGCTGTGTTTGTGCACGGCACAACTGACTTGCGTCGTGAGGGGGAGGGAGAGAGGAGAGAAAGAGAGAAAGAAAGAAAGAGGATGAAGAGAAAGAGATAGAGAGAAAGAGAAGGAAATTTATTATGTTCTGGAATAAATCCTCTAAGAACAAAAAGCAAAGCGCAACTGCTATATTTAGAGGTGAGTCGGCATTTATAAGATAATAATAGAGAATACAATGTATCTACATAACAAATAAACATGTCGGAACAAGAAGATATAAATTACTGTTATGATGATAACTATAAAGATTAAATATATCTCTGTATCAAAAAAATTTTATATATTACTATATGTTATACTTATTTTTTTATTGATTTATTCTGTTCTTCAAATGATTTTTTACGGTTACGATTAGCGTGGAATTATGAAGAAATATAACAAGAAAATATTTAAGAAAATATGTACACCTAGTTATTAAAGAAGTATCAAAAATTTAACACCTGACCTAAATACAAATTGATTTTACATTTATGAAACTGATGATAATAAATATATGTATCAGACAGTTGAAATGTCTTTGTTTTTCTGAAGAAACCAAAAGAGCCTTTGAAAGAAGAAAAACTCCTTTCTCAGACATTTTCTTCCTTTCTTACATCTTCTTCCTTACAGCTTCTTTTTCTCTATTATCTTTTATCTATGAGTAAGTCAAGAACACAATGTCTTGTTCGCTTTTTCTGAGCTATTTTTTTCCGTCAAATGATGCGTTGCGATTATTTTTGCGGTAGGACTGCACGACATACTCTTTCTTCAAAATATGCTTTATCAGATCTTCCCGGTTTTTTTTCTTCAAAGGTACGTGTACGTGACATGCCTGTCGGCTCTCCTTTGATATCACTGTTTCAAGCTTCTCATAAGAGTCTTTAATCCAGAAATGCGATATGTTATACCTAACGGCGCTGTTAAATCTCGTTTAAAAATTTTAGATAAACGTACGCGACATCGTGGAGAAAACACGTTTACAAACGTCGTTTGGGACTTAATTAGCGTGATTTATCCATCTAAAATTTAATCTTTCGGTATCATTCTCAGCTTTTCATAGATCAGTAAATCTCCATATGACGCGCTTTCAATCTTTAATTCTGATTCGATAAAGCTCAAAGAATTAGAACGCAAAGTTCAGCTCTTCAATAATGCAACGGGAAACCGTCGTTCTGCTCCTACTTTAAGTTGTACCTTAATTACGTACATTCGCGGCTATAAAGGAGTACAAGGCTATGCGAATATGCATGATTGGAAACAGTCGTCACAATTGAAAAGTAGAATAAGCCTCTAGATATCATCGTCTGAACGGAACGTGCTTTTCATCCTGATTCCGCACAAACTTTGACGTGTGGGCGCATCTATTTTTCAGCGTGTGTCTTTCGATCGGATTGAGATGTCACATAATGTATATATGTATTCAGATAGTAGTTAAACCACGGACGATTTTATTATTAAATGACGATGCATAGACCACCCATCATACCGCCTTTCCCATTAAAGTCTATTCCTTTATCGAACGTATACATCAAATTCTTATATATAAAAGTTTTTATATAGATATACTGCGTTAGGATTCTGATAAAATTAATATTTGAAGGCGAAAAAAATGTTTAAATGAACCATAAAGCTTTACTGGATAAAGTTAAAGTGCATCTTATCTCCAGGAAAATTTACTTTATAATATGATCATTGAGAAATTTAATATTAAGGTTTGGACAGATAAATTGGACAGATGACGACCTTGTTCA
Source organism: Mycetomoellerius zeteki (assembly GCF_001594055.1). Classification (NCBI taxonomy): domain Eukaryota; kingdom Metazoa; phylum Arthropoda; class Insecta; order Hymenoptera; family Formicidae; genus Mycetomoellerius; species Mycetomoellerius zeteki. Next base: position 2,263,777 of record NW_017256957.1, on the reverse strand, counting down.
AGGAAAGTCGACTATATTGATAGACGCGATTATATTGTAGACAGTTTCGTATTACGGATATACGAGATCAATGAAGTCATAAGGTATTATTCATGATATCTCAATTAAGACAGGATTACATCGTTTATTCGCGAAGCTTAAAAATATCGTTTGTAAGCTTACAAAATCGAACGTATATACGTCGAAAGTAGCATTTGTACAGTGAGCGGAAGCGACCGCTGTGTCGCTAATCACTCACTGGTTAACCGGAAACAGTTCTTGAAAAAAATCACGTCGTATTTGGTATCGCGTGCGGAAATTGGACGCTTTATCGAGCACAATAAAAATTCGGCGATAAATATTACACACGTTCGATCGACGTGTACGCTTCGATATTTCGTACGCCTGTTGCGGGAATAGCAAATACGTGGCTTCAACAAGCCACTGCATGTTTTCGGCGATAAACTTTATAGCCAAAATAATAAAATCCCGACGATATATTGGCGAAATGGCGCGAAACGGGCGTGCCGCGAAGAGATTGTCCTCGCGAGAGAAACGATTTAACGCGTTCTTCTCGCGAGGGGATAAACGAGGGATTTTCGATAACTCGCCGATTATATCCGGACGGAACGTTTTACGGAGCGCATTACGCGACGTAGCGGGCGACTAGAAGCAGGATAATCTCGATTATTGAGGTGGCATTTTGCTGGAAATTACGATCTCGCGTGCGATCTGTCGTCGCGGATTTCGATCATTCGTGAAGGAACTTGCCGATGTAATTCGATTCTCTTAATATATGATTAATATATTAAGAAAAATAATTTGATTAATATGATTAAATTAGTTCGTACACGTAGAACTTGATCAAGTTAATCCATCTACTTAAGAATTAATTTTGTCGAATTAAAGGACTTAGAAGATACGATTATCCGGAGATTTAGACGATGGAAGCTTTAAGGATATTGTGGGATTTAAGATGTAACGGGAAATAATCGGGACAAAACCAAGTGATGACTAGTGTTGGACGTTAATCGATTAATTTATTAGTTAACTAAAATAATCGACTAAAATTTAAAATATATATTATAATTATGATTAATGTAATCAATTAATAAAATTATCAAACAATCTTGTATGATTAATTGATTAAAGTCTGGCTCAACTAAAGTAATCAATTAAAAATGATATATGGTACAATCACGATTAATTTAGTCAATTATTGAAGTAATTAAACACAGTTGATTAAAAAAATAATAATCTATCATTAATCATTAATTTTCAGTCATGTTTCATAAATTGTATTTATAACTTTTACGGACTATTATTAAAGCATGTGTTTGTCATGTCGAAAAGATATTCAAATTGATGTTGGTCGATAAATTGTTCTATATTTCTGTGGAAACTGGGAAAGAGATTGCACACATTTCCTTATTGCTTAAGTCTTACGACTTAAGTTTTTCTATGTACTTAGGCACATATATATCATTATAAAAATTTATGTATATATATGTGTGCGCATGTGACATTGATGTAGTAGTATATAATGATGTGTCACATTTTATCGATAAAACAACGATCCAATCAGAATTCGGACTTCACTTTAGGTGCTTTCCGATTGTAAAATCACTAGACATTTGCTAAATTCACTTGCAAAGAATCGTGATAAAGTAGGACGACTTCGGGATTTCCTTAACAGAAAAAAACTACAAACTGCTTATCACGAAAAGTATTCATGATTATCTCTCTCAACGTATTAAACAACAGTCGATTCAAATTTTGTTCTTTTATATCATATAATAATTCATATAATTATTTCATAGTATTCAATGTTTGAAAAACGTTATAATATGTAAACATTTTTTTTAGCGAAAGATATTGATTATAGATTTAATCTGTGCTTAACTAAAAACTAATGATTAATAAATAACGATTAATTTTTTAATTAACAGCAGATAATAATTTTCAATCAATTAATTAAATTAATCACAGTTATACGTAATGATTTGTTTTAATCGATTAAAGCTACTGATTAAAGATTTAATTGATTAATCCTACCTAAAATTTATTTCAAGGCAACTAAACAATTTTAATCGTTTACTATAATCAAGAATTAAACTTTTAGTCGTAATCATTAATCTATAAATGGATTAAATTTTGTCCAACGCTAGCGATGACTTGGTATTTACAGATAGATATATATCTTATTTTAATAAATAAACACAAAAAGAAGTATTAGCGATTCTGGAAAAATTAACGGATCTAATTAACGGATTTGAACTTAAAATTTTTCATTCTCCTGGCATTTAGCATGCTATCCTACTGCTCCATTGCTTTCATATAATTATTTCATAAATTTTTTAATTGTCCCTACTATTCCTTTTATTTCCTACAATATTAATGCCAATCTTTAAACGAGTTACTTAAAAATTAATTTGAATAAATCCAACAACACGTTGCCTTAAAATAAAGTTATTTCCTGATGTATCTTCTCTATTCTAATTATATATATTGGCTACATTCACATAGTATATTCAAGTCATAATGGCTACGTTTACACCGTGCATTTAGGCCGCGGCCTATACAATAGATATTCTTGTTTATTCTGTAGGTTAAACAAAGATATCTATCGTATCGGTCACGGACTAAGCGCACGGAGTAAATGTGGCCTATACCCTAAATTCAACTTGTAGTTATTTAGATCCCTTGCTGTAAACACTTGGTAAGTGACCTGACTTGGCTTTAAGCCAAACCTCGTTTTCTTTTGTAACCTGATCTAAAATTGTCTGTAACTTCAGACGTTACTTAACCTAACCTAAAACTTACTAATTTTCTTGCTATGGTAAAGGCGTAACAGCTGGAGGCGTAATCGGTAAACGGTGCTGAGACCGTGAAAGGTCACTTACGATGTAAAAACGATTGGTGGCTAGACTTACTTATCTTGGGTCACGATATACCATAGGTCAGACCGCGTATAGGTCCTTCCTATAAAGGTGGTCAAATTAAGAAAAGATTAATGTTAAGAATTGAAAAATTGTCTCTATTTTTTTATTTTTTAACATTTTGAGAACTATGGAATGAAACGATTTTACTTAGTCTGTAAATCTCATCTTTTTATCGGAATTACGATTTTACAATTTGCCAAAAATTTTGTAAACTGATTACGCTTTAAAGAGAGACGTGCTTTTGCAAAAACAATTGGAGCAGAAATTTCCTTTGCATCTAGCTTTATTCAAATCATTCATTCAATTTTTGCCTGAAAACATGATTCATTAGCATATTTTTTTCCCTTTAGACACACGAGTCATAATCGGGTCAGCCATAATCGGGCTGCCGGTAAATTTCGCGTTTCAAAATTACGCGAATCCGAGTAATGAGCCGCTTTTTTTTCTCCGACGAACAGCGGTGGTAAAACGTTGCGCTCGTTTAAGCGCGATACTTGAAATTTATCACTCGGCGATTCTTGCGCAGATAAATGGACGGTAAATCGCGGGTATCGCGCACGACACGAGCGCGTTCCTCTTTCGCCGTCGCCCGATATCGCGAATTGGTTCGCCCGTACTGAAACTTTTTTTGGGGAGAAGGGGGGAGGGATACGTGTGAAAAAAAAACATTAGAGAACTCTCCGGTTTGCGATGAACGGTCAGTGAGTTGGCGAGGAAAGGGTGGAAGGGAAGGGTAGGGCGGGAAATGAAGCACGTGTGAACGTTACGCGCGGCATAAAATTCGGGGTTCCCCTCCCGTATGGCGTATGTAAATTGCGTGTGCAGCGCGCGACGCGCATGAATTTAACTGCCGCCGCATGTAAATTCAGCGCCGGTGCATGTAAATTTTATTGCAATCAGCTATTGTAAACAGGATTACCACACAGGCGCGACGTCGAAACTGGAGAGCGAGCCGGCCAGTCGATGGAATCCTACGAATATTTCGGATTCAGGAACATGCGGCCGCAGATAGGCTGATAGGGGGTATGCTTACGATATTTTGCTGCTGTCGAGACTGGGCATCGGTATTCGTGTCGAATAGAAATATCTTGGTATTTCTCCGGAGAAATGAGAAACGCATGAACGATCTTATGAACTGGCGATAATCCTGAGATATTTTACATATATTCATATATAATATGTGTGTGTGTGTGTGTGTGTGTGTCAGCTTAATTTTTATTAATTTGCAAGCTATTCTAATATTATTATAGACTGTGAATATTGTTGAAGAAATATGGGGTAATATAGTCGCTTGTAGTATTCGAGAAGGAACGAGATAAATTTATCGATCAAATTTAAGCTACCCTAAGGCTACGCGATCCAAAGTGTAACTTGAGTAAATCTCTCTATTGGGCGTTGTCTTTCTCATTTCTCGCATCGTGCAAGAGGCGTGCAGATTCTGGAAATAAGAGAGGGGCGGCGTTTAATTTCAAGTAGTTACGTTGCAAATTCAGTCGCTGGCGGTTTGCAGATTGTGCGCGCAAATATTTGCGCGCCGCGCACGTCGAGCATTTTATCGGCGCTGATATTAAATGGCGAATATTAATTAGAATAAAGAGGGAGATATATCAAGACAAGAAGACGAAATGACAACGAAATTTATCATTCTCTAAAATACGCTTTATTTAACTTTTAAAAAATGAGTGTTTATTTTTATTTGCTAACTAAAGCCAGAAAGCAAGAAGCAACGTTTAAACATTAGATTTAAATGTTATGTATTTATACATATATTACGTAGATACATAAAAACATTTGTTGTAATCTTGTATATTATGTTGTGCAATTTTCGGTTTTATGCTTTTTGAAGTACAAAAAAAATTATAATTTTTTCAATATAATTTTTTATAATATACTAACTCGTTTAAATCTGCATCGGTGTTCGTTGATATACTTTGTTTTTATCTGCGAAATCGTTGCATCCTATGACGTTAATTACGTTCACTTTTGATTAATATTTGCTAATAGTAATTCTGATCTGCAGCATGAAATCGCTCTTGCTCAAAGCTCAAGCTCTCTCGGAGCTCGCGATGACGACCTTTGGCTCCCATCGTGCTTCGGCTTTAGCAAAATCGCTGAAATCTTTCGCTTTGACTCTCACTCGCCGCCGTCACCAATGCTGTTATATGTGTCTCCAAGCATCGGCGTTCAAAGCGCGCAATAAGCAAGCGAGGCATGTAATCGACTATCTACTGGCAAATCCTGTGGCGAATGCAGTATCGCGGATTCTCTCTCTCTCTCTCTCTCTTTTATTTATCTATATCTATCTCACTTCCTCTCTTTCTCTGCCTGTTATATAGCAATGTCACCGAATTTCAACTCCGTATTTACCGAACTATGCGTTATAACCGACCGAGCGAGTCGTTCACGCCGTTGGCGTATCAGTCACTGTGTCTCCGTATATACATACCCGGCGGCATAAAACCCATTAGAATTCACGGCCCGCTGGGACAAAAGGAGTGAATGGGAGGGATGCGAATTTATTAAGTTCTGCTGAATAATGCGTCGCACCACAATACGTGGCCACATTTCGCCACGGGTCTCGTCAGGATTAGTGAACGGCCGCTTTGATTTAGAACAAGCATTTCTCAAACGAAAGTAATTTGGGTTGATTATTATTAGAAGAAATATATATAGGTATATTTATTTTGCCTGCACAGAAAAAATGGTTTTGCTGAAGTATCTAAAAATTTAGGTAGATACAGAGAGATCTGAAAATAATTTTGTTTGGAGCATCAATATAATTATGTAGGATGCTTAAACTGGCTGCTAGAATGTTAATATTTTTTGCGGCGTTGTAATTAACGTTTAAGCGTTCTACATAATTATTTTGATGGTCCAGCAAAATTATTTTCAGATCTAAATCTGATGGTTAAATTTTTATATACTTAAGCAAAATTGTTTTTTTTTTGTATATATTTATATGCAACTACATTGAAAGAATCTCGATTAAAGGAAGATAATCTCGGGAAGAGAGAGAGAGAGAGAGAGAGAGAGAGAGAGAGAGAGAGAGAGAGAGATTTGAACATATATACAGTTCCATACCATTTTCTAAAATACAGTTGCCTTAGTCTCGCGAATCCAATTACGCGATTTTACGACACAGATGTAAGATAGAAGAATGTGAAAACGGATTGTGATGTCCGAATCGATCAACTTTTCAGCATGATTGACCAGGCGTAAGATCGAATCTCGATCTCGAGAGATCGTGCGTCGCACAAATGTAAGGGCGGCCATTTCATAATGAAAGAACGACGAGAAACCAGTCGTTACGTTTATACGTCAACCAGCATGTGGTTATATGGGACGGTTTGTGAAGGAGAATTCCTCAACGAGTTCTTCGGTGATAAAGAAGATTTAGATCGATTTAAGATTCCAATTTCCGGGGTTTCTCGTGGGGTGGACCCTTTCCTGCCCACCAACCCTCTCGAATACGACGCGACGTCGACGAAGTCGGGAAGTGCTATGGGCATATCGCATTGAAAGGGGTAAAACAGTGTTTCTCAAGTTTTTTCATAACAGATCTAACTTTTATCGTTCTCTTTCGACATGTCAATAAAATTTAAAATATTGATATCTCTCCATATGCAATTCACGATTCTACATGATTTTATGAAACAGAGAAAATTGATAACTTAATTAAAAAGTGACATATTGACTTTGTTTGAGAGAGAGAAAGACATCGCAATTATGTATTAAAATAATTCCAATATAAAATTTATTTTCGATGTTTATTGGATACTGAATTATTTATGGAATTATCTATACAAATGATTTTACGCAGATTTTAATAAAATGACTCACGAGGTCAGATGGTTCATTTTTTAAAGCATTTTTCTTCATGTAACTGAGAGACACTGAAGTAAAGGGTTATTCAGTGACGTAAGTCGACATCGCTGGTGCCCCAGCTTGCGTAAAGAGAACGCTCGATCCTCACCGTGCGAATTACCTCTCTCTATTTCTTCCTTTTTCCTCCTCCTTCATCGTTTCCCCTTTATCGCATTCCTATTCTTCGAATCTGCTTCATCTTCCTCGCCTCGCTGTTCTCTGCGGACGACTCGGGTTTTTATCCCCGGCCGACGTTTACTTTTTGCCACGCCGTGTCGTATCCACGGAGATTGTAATTTTAATTCCGACGGTATTTTACCTCCCGTGCCACATCGTTCGTCGTTCGAAGGCGGCTGTTCCTTGTACGTCTGTCTATGTATACGTACGTGTATGTGTTGCGTGCGGATCTATGGTTCGTGTATCACACCGTGTAACTCTTCGTTGAACACCTCTTCTCTTTTTCTTTCTTTGCCATTCCTGCCCCTGGGCGGATTCCAATCCTTATTCTTCAGTGCGCTTAGATACTTTCTGATAAGTGTTCCATCCATACGATAGTTGCGATTTTAATTCTTACTTCGGGTCTCCTTTTACGACTAATTGACCACGCAATTGTATCGCAGTAGTATTGATCACCGAGTTAGACTCGGCAACATTTTATCCAGTTTTGTTTTTCTGTGCCATCCAAACTCTCTTCCTCCATTTCCTTACCGTATTTCTTATCGTATCAACACTATCTGGTTTTATAGGCTACTTAGATCGCGGAAGATCGAGATTTAAGACACAGCCAGATGAACACTGCTGGTTCCTCCGATTCGCACTCGGTTAGATCCGAATTACCAATCTCCATTCTCTCGTCACGTTTTTTTTTTTCGTCCTTCCGTTCTGTCCTCTCTTCGTATTTTCCTCAACTCGTACGCTTTTCTCATTGCTCTGTCGTCGTGTTCTCCTCCCCTCTTTCTCCTCCTCTTTCTCTCTCTCTCGCAAGTTCTTTCGTTTTGCCCTTTCCTTATACTGACTTTTTGCAGCGTTTCCCATTCAGTGGAATTCTAATTTTAATTCCGCGGCTTTTAGCTTCGTCTCGCTGCAATCTATCCGTATAATCGTCCACAAAGTTAGATAGCGAACTAATCTCATTTCAACCCTTTCTATAAAACGCACGTTTCGCTATTATATTATAAAACAATTAAAAGGTTCTTAATTTATAGAAGCTTATTTTACTTAAAGGTTTAAACAGTCAAGTTACAAGTCGTACCAACCAGTATATCTATCGAATAGAGCGCATATATTTAGTTATTATATGACATTATTAAAACACTTTTAATGAATTATTTAAACAAATTACTATATTATCTGTTAAAAGTATTTTGACTTAATTGAAGCTATATAGATATTCTATTATTCTTAAATACATAGAAAGTACGATTTTACTAAAGTATTTAAAAATGTATAGCTGAAAATATATAGCTGCAAATTTTGTTGGACCATTAAAATAATTATGTAGGTCGCGCTTAAACGTTGAAATGCTGCTAAAAGTTTTAATATTCTAACAACCACTTTAAGCATCCCTTATAATTATTTTAATGCTCTAAACAAAATTTTCACACGGAAAGAATGGTCTTGTTGAAGTATTTAAAAATTTATTTAAATACAGAGATCTGAAAATAATTTTTTGTTGGATTATCAAAATTATTATATAGGACGGTCAAACTGGTTGCTAAAATATCAAAACTTTTTGCAGTATTGCTTTCATCATGCTTGAGCTTCTCAATTATTTTGATGGTCCGCCAAAAGTATTTTCAGATCTATGTCTAACTAAATTTTTGTATATTTTAACAGAATTGTTCTTCTCTGTTGTGTCTCTTACGATATATGAATAATTTTTATTTTTGTAGCTCTTTTTCTTTTTCTCTCTTTTTCTTCATTTCTCTCCCCATTTCTTAATTTCTTCAATTTTATGGAACGATAAATAAACGAGATACAGATATATATTCATGCGATAATATTTCTTTTAACAAAGCTTCTAATTTTATACTATTCCTATTCGAGGTAAACGGCTTATGTATTCGTGTATTTACACATTTATACGCGTAATCTCGCTCCTACTCTGGCAGTGGAATATCTTTGCGACATACTTTCGAAACGGGTCGAATATTACGCGCGCTCTACGTTATCCTCCAAACAGGCTATCCTACTTTAAAGTCTACTTAGATCAAGTAAGATCCAGATTTTAACGGTACAGGGGCGAGTCGGCTGCCACTAGTACCCGGGGTTTGAGTAGATGGTCGACTCGATCCAAATTACCAGTCTCAGCTTCTCTCGCTTCTTCTTTTTTTCTCTCTTTCATTCGTCGCCATTCCCTCGTCCTGCCATCCCCTGTTCCCGTTTCTCCTTTAGTCTTCCTAGGTGGATATTCGTCTTTTCTTTTTACCCGACCCTCGTCTTCATTGTTGTCTTTCTTCTCCTCCCTCTCTGGCTACACCCTTTCACCCATCCCCAGTAGCTTTCTCTCTCATTTACTTTTTCTTTATTTACTTTTTATATCTGCGTTCTAACCCGTGTCTGCCACTGCCTGTCGTAACTCCTTGACTATTTTAGGATTCTTGCATAATCTAAATATGGTTTATAATATCATCGAATTTTTCTCTTTACATCAACATGAGGAACGTCATCGCGTGCTGTTCACGTTGACATATAAAACTTTTCTTACTGATTAAATCAAGATAAAGACGGTCAGTTTATTCTACTGAAGAGAAAAAATTAAAAAAATTTTATAATATAATTTTTATAATTTAATTTAACTACAAACACATTCAATTCTACACATAGTTAGGTGCAACTCAAGTTTAAAATATATTGTGCTCTTTTAAAATTCTATTTCATAAAACGGACTATTATTAAAAGACAAAATTGACAGTGACAGAATTAAAATATTTACCAAATAGAGACAACTGTTACAGTTTTCTAAAGTGATATTTCAATAACAAAATACGCATTTAAATTGCATCTTAGTGTGTATATATATAACTATGCAAAGAAATCAATTATTCCAAAATATAACAAGTCTCTCTCTCTCTTCTCTCTCGTAAGATTTTATAAATTATCTCATTATCGTTCCGTATCCAACATAACACTAAAAAATTTGTCACAAGATACAGTTTCAGCAAATGCCTTGGGATTAACTCGGATAACTCGAGCTGACTTGATTCGCATTGGACACTCCGAATTACTTGTCACGACATCCTCCCTCCACACGTGTTTTTTTTCTCCTATTTTTGCTGACCTACCTTGTTGATTGTTATTTGTGTTTTTTCGGACTTTCCTTCGACGCCCGCCGCGATGACGGCGTTCCTTTTTGCCGCCGCTCTTTTTCCTAACCAGACTTCGCTCGCTTCTTCTTTTGTCCAATTGCTATGTACATTTTTAGCGTCCAATCTCGTCCGGCTTTGATGCTCCCTAAAGCTCTTTTCTCCTTATCTGCACTCCTTTATCCGGTCTCCATTGAGCAGGTCTCATTTAAAAAGTGCATTATTATCTCCATATATATATATATATATATATATATGTATATATAGACTACATTTTTCGCCGTCGACGAACGTGAACGATAGAACGCAGAATTAAATATTTCTTCGTCTAACACAGGTACTCTTTCTTCTCTTCATCGATTCTTCATTTTCTCTTTGACCGTGATCTCTTTCCTCGCTATAATTTACTATTCCATTCTGCTTTCCTTTCGAGTCAGTCGCCTTTGCCCAGCTCGCTATAAATTACTCTTTCGTTACTCTGGGCGCACTAATCGATCTCGCTCGCGCCTTTATCCTTTCGCTGAAACTTTCGACCGCACCCTCAATCCTCCATTCCTCTGTCTCCGCGTCCCTTCTCGACCTGCCCTGTCGGTACGTCCATATTCCGCCTTTCCTCGATAGTCTGCGGTCCATCGAGTCTAAGATCCAGATCTCCGTGGAAATACCTTCGTCTAAAATTCCCGACCACCCCGACTCTTCACGATCTTTCTCTCAACCATCCCCCTGCTTCTATACTCTTCGAGTATTCACTGCCTTTTTCTTCCACCTTTGCTTCCTCCCCTCTTCTCTCTCTTTCTCTGTCTCTCTCACTCTCTCTCTCATCTGCCCCTTGCGTCGTCCCTACTCGTTTTGTTTTCTTTCTTTTCTCTTTTTATCACGACTTTTTTCTTCATCGCGCTCATCCTCGTTCTCCGCCTCCATCGCCTTCTCGTAAGGAAGGTCGTAATTGGCCCTTCGGCCACGAGCGACCACGGTGGAAAGCAGCCGAGAAAGCGAACTACGGACAGCAGGAAAGGATTGGGGGTTTGCGGGGATAGGGTAATAGCGGGAGCAACGGTGGCGGTAGCGATAGATCCTCGGGAGTGTCTACCCTATATCACGGAGACTGCCGGGAAGTACAAGGGACACGGGGCTCTTCCTTCTACTCTCCTGGGAGTGAGTCGGCCATCCCGTCGCTCTGAACTTTACCCGGGGTGAGATATGCAGAAATTAAATATTCATTCGGGTTACCATCCCTCGGTCTCTGTTCCCCTTTCTCTCTCCTTCCACCTTCTGCCCCCTCTCTCTCTCTCTCTCATTCATTCACCATCCATCTTTCTCTCTCTTGCGCGTGTATCGTCCCACCTGATTCTTTTCTTCTTCTTTCTCTGAAAGAAGTAATACTCTGGCTCGTAGCCAATTGCGCCGAAGCTCTCGATGTTCGACATCCTTTCGTCTTGCATGCATCGTATGCACCGTAGAAGAAATATGTGCATAAATACCGAGAATACAAAATTATTCATGTTCCGGAGATTATTCATGTTTTTCGAATCTTATATAGATACCAAAAGTAAAATTGGCAAAAGGAGATAGCTGTCAAATATACTGGTCACAAGTGCCACAACGAATATTAAAGAATTTCATTAGCATGATTTTCGCGTCTCAACTAATTAAAGAGAGTTCTCTTATTATTCTCCGATTAGTTTTGAGCATGTATTTCGTCTCCTCTTTTTATCACTATTTAAATTTACTTTAATTAACGAGAAATTAATGAAGTATAACATCCGATGCGTGAAATTTGACAAATCTAGCTTAAAACTACTATCTAGCCAAACAATCTACAATTGACGGATTGTGCTCCACTTCTGTGATATCCTGTGTATAAGTATCGTTACTTTCATTCGTCGCGCATCTGATGCTCTCCGTTGTTCCACCGCCTTTTCTATAAGCTCGACTATTTCCATGGACTCGGAATCGCATCGGAAACGTACCTGTTGAACCAACCACCGACTTCGATGAAATAATGACGAGTGGCTTATGCGCCGTCTGCAGCCACCGCCGTGCCAGCGGGAGGGCCGCGGGAGCATAGGGCAGGATGCAGCCGTGCTGCGTTGCGCAATGTGCCATCCTCCCGTCTCACCTCTCTATCCTCTCTCCTGCATCCAGGCGAGGTATTCTCTGTCGGTGCGGAATTGCATCGTCCTCTCTGCATCCTTCATCCTGAACACATCCTGCAGGATGAACGCGGCTGTGGTTTTGAGGAGACGAAACGCTTCGCTCGGGATAAAAGGATTTGTTTTACTGCTATGGCGCCGAGTGAAGAACGAGGGCAGAGGGGGGGACGAGATTTGAATAGCGTTGTCGTCGTGTCATCGCACAACGGGCGGATCGCTAAATTGTCGGAATCGCGCGGCCGATAATTTGCGCCGCCTCACCATCGACGGTTTTATGGCCGGGATTGCTCTCGGAACTCCCAGTCGCTCGCTCTTCAGCTTTCAATATATTTCTAGGAAATTCCGAGCTCGTGTTTAAGTACATTTGTAAATGTGATATTTTCAGTGAATATAAAGCGAGTATAAAGAAAATGAAGTTAAATTAGTTTATTTCGAAATGTGCATATTGATACTTTGAAATTAAAACAATATTACATGGAGCTTTAGAATTTACTTCGTGATTAAACAAAATATTTTCGCAATAGCAGAATTAATGATCATATTTATTTTAGATAGAAGAAACGAATAATAATTTCCTTAGTTCCTCGGTGCTTCGTTTGTATACAAATGAGTTTTATATTAATTCTTTGTTCATTTTATTTCTTCTTTGTTCCTTCTGAAACAAGTAGTAAAATTGCGAACACAGATTTTAGAAACTAAAGATTCGTTTTCCTGTGTGTCCTGGGAATGGAAATATCTACTCCATTTATATTCCACGCGACAAGATTTCTAATTACGTGAATCTAATCCACTCGCGAATATTTGCCCGGTAAGAATTGATAACTTCTTCCCCCCCCCTCATCTCCTTTCAATTACCATAATCAACATTCTATGGTAATGGAACTTTATCGTAATAATTTGTCGATCTGTTTTAATTGATCGTAATTATTTTAAGAAATTTATTAATTTCAATATAAAATTGAGATTTAAAATATTTCGAAAGATTTAATAGAGAAAAGATTATTAATTTGCGAAATAAAAATTTTCGAGATAGGATTTCAGAATTTTCAGTGGCATATTATTCTTTTATGTCTGATGAATGGCAAATTAAATATTCAAAATTTTTTTAATCAGGTTCCATGCTTTTATTATTATATTTTAAATCTTTATTACAATATTTATGACCATATTAAGTATACATGATATATACAAATCCAGAGCTGGGAAAAAATTAAAATAAATTCTGTAAAAATATTTATTTAAAGGATGGATCTATGAAAAATACTATTTGAAATAAATATTTTCCGTAGTAAATGTAAAAGTACTATTTGAAATAAGTATTTTGTGTAAATATATAAAAAAGACAAATTTAGTATTAACATTTACCTGAAACCATTTACTTGAAATAAAATACTTATTTGACATTTCGATATTTCATGATAAAATAAAATGTTTCTATTTTATATTTTCTATTTTTTATTTTGTATTGTTTAGAAATAGAAAATAGAAAATAGAAATATTCTTTTACTATGAAATATCGAAATGTCAAATAAGTATTTTAAATAAATATTAATGTAAATAGTAAATATACTATTTGCCTTTTTTATATTTATTACGCAGAACAGTTATATTTTAAATAGTATTTCTATAAACGCATTTTTTTCAATAAATATCTTTTGAATCTATTTTAATTTTTTCCCTGCATTGAAAAAATATATTTACTGTTTTCTATTTTAACTATTTTCCCCAGCACAGTACAAATCTTTGAAGAAATTTCAATATTTATCGTTCCTAAAACGAATGTCTTTCGATATCCTCTAGCGCGCCAGTGAATGCTTCTTGCACGAGAGAATAAAATTCCTTTCGGATGTTCTGGCTTCTTACGATTGGCAATAATACCTCGAGCGAGTTCCATCCAATGATGATGATCTCATGTGCGTGTCTCGGAGCATCGCTTTCATACCGTTTCGAGAATGTAACGATTCGTAGAAATGCGTTACTTCCACATTTGTGATTCGTCATCTGAGCAGTTATATGACGATGAAGGAAGTCATATAGGATTAAGAATGGAACGTCAAAGCCTATAAATTTTATTACACCCATATTCTATTTTATTTGAACAATTTTCGTTTTAATGCTATCTTGTTTAAATGGTTCTTTTCTTTTCCTTTCTCTCTCTTTCTCTAACTTATTTATTCTTTAATAATCGTATCGTAAACTATTTTTTATGATAAAAATCTCAAAAACGAAATAACAACCAAAATTTGTGCGATGGAAATGGAATGGAATTTTAGCTTCAGAGACATTTTCGACGAAAAGTTAATTCTCATTCAGAAATTTATGGACAGTTTTGTCCAAAATGTAGGAGATCCATTTTGTGTGATGAAAACTTCACTTCTACATTTTGGACTTCATAATACGACGAGACATTAATCTTTTAAAATGTCTGAAATTATCGACGTTTTGCATAAATTCAGCTCGATAATGAAAGGGTTAATAATCCAACAAGCTGATGTCATGTTTCAGCCAGAATCGTAACGACCCGACCGGTGATCATGCCGCGCGTTTCACGGCGTGGTTTGAATTTCGACTTGAATGCGAGCCAATATGGAGTACATAACTCTGTGCCGACCATTAGTTTCGCTTTTACGAGGCAAATGAACCATGCCTGCGCTCGTAAGATCGTGGAGTTTACATTTTTAACGACGGAACACGTTCGCCCCCGGTGTGCGTCATGAATTTGTTTCGCGGTGGGCGAACGAGCGAGCAAGCGAAACCGCAACGATCGATTCTCCTTGCTTAGAAGGGCGCTTCCTTTCGCGAAAGATAGATTTGATCCTAGGAAGAGCCTGATTTATAACATAACATTCTTAGGATAGGTCTAGCGACCTGTAACCAATCATTAAAAATATATTTTCCTTTTAAACTTAAATTCAGATTAATACATCAACAAATGCACATATTCATACTATAACAGAACTATACTCTTTATGCATTTCCAATTTAGTCTTTTATACTTCTAATATTTGTCCTTTGAAAGAAAATCTTTACTAATATTTTCTTTGGCCAACAGCCAAAAATAATTTGTAGATTTATATCGGTCAAATATAATTTTCTATAATGTTGCTATAAAGTCAATGATTTATTTAATACTTTTATTAATATTTAAGATAAATATCTATTAAACTCGTACAATAAAAGAGTTTAGGTATTTATTATATTTATAAGGAAAATATAAAATAGTAGTATAATAAAAATTACAAAATAATTCTGTGAATGTACAAGCAAAAGTTATAGCGAATAGTCTCATGGAAGATCTAAACATAAGCCAGACGGTTTAATTCGTATTAGTAACACAGATAACTTTTGGTAATAAAGGGCAATGTTACAAGGGCATTGTGCCGTATTACAATCGCTCCTGCACTCCTCTATAATATCGATATATCGGAATCCCGATGAGACTCTGGCATTGTCGACTGCAACAGCGCGGTTAGAGGTATTTCCTATCGACAAGGGAAGGACTTTAACTAGTTAAAGCCACTTTCAGTAAGGGTCGCATTGCCGTAACCTCTTTACGGAATTACGACCCTTATGGAAAATTCCGAAGGAATTCGTCGGCGACGAACGGAAACTCGTTAAATTAATTTGCCCCAAGAACGCGATACCGTCACCGACATAATTATAAAATTACGAGACTTGCGGTAAATTGATTTGTATGCATCTTATCAGTTCTGTCTGATTAAATACATGACTAAATATAGTTACAATAACGACTAATTCCTGCAATTTGATTTTATTTCAGAGCGATCGGCAGAGAAGTGAACAGCAGAAAACACACGTAGTAAGTTTTTTTTATAAATATCTATGAATTCTATGCAGCCAAACGATACTTGTAAACTGAAAACTAAAATCTTTCTAAATTAAATTCATATCGAAATATTATTTAAGCTTTAAATAATATTTCCAGCTCAGACTGATAAGACCTTTTTGTTTATGTATATTTACATTGTGATCTTATAACATTTTGTTTATTTCACGTATTTTTAACAAACATTTCGTTATATATATTAATTAACAAAATATCACCACAGCGATCGAATTGGTTGAGACACGGAATGAAAGTCCAGAATACGAATTCTGGCTGAGATCATATTTTTGGTAATAAATTATTTACAGCTTTTTAAAATACTTTGGCATTAAATTATTCACTGCTTTTTAGAATGCTTATTAGCATTAATATAATTAAATTGCTTGGTAATTTAATTTAAGGATATTACTATCCCAATTAATTTGGTTTTATAGATTGTTTTAGAAATCATCCAAAATTGCTTTTAAAGATTGAAAATGATTTCGAGAGAGAAAAAGAGAGAGAGAGGAGAGTAGAACTGGATATGTGTATAAATTCATACCCCCCCCCCCCCACGGAATATTATTTAAGCATTAAGATCCAGTTCAGACCATTTTTTCCTTCTTTAAAATTTTTCTATTAACCTCAATAAAAGCAAGGAGCAAAAAAAGGACTAACAGTGTCCTTTGACATCGCTTACAAAAGTACAAACATACTGACTTTGGACACCAGTTCATACCAATCACAAAATCAATATCTCACTAAATTGACGTAACATTGTTTGCCGTTGCTCCACCGTATCGCAATTGTATGTGTACAGCAAACGTTGACGTAGATGGTCACTAAAGTTCAAAGTAATTTCAGGTCGCGCGGCAAAACATTTAGCACAGATTCCTTAGCGTCCATTGACGATCTCGGAACACGTCCGCGGCATTGTTTGAGTTTCGATTTGAACACGGTCCTATATGTACCGTGTGGTACATAGCCGTCTATATTAGCTTCTCATTTGCCTGGTACACGCGATGTTACTGAGAAAGCAGCCAATTAAATTAACTAATAATACGCGTCGTAATCACCTTACATCACGCACCGTTCGATCAATTATCAATTACTTGACAGTGAAACATCGCGATAAATTAACAAGGGCTCTCAAGTATCGAGAATTATTGTTTAAAAATATGATCAGTTTTAAACAATATTATTTAAAAAATTATAATTAATTATGAATATTGTGTGATTATGACCCATATAAAAATCGCTTTGAGATGTCTGTATAATCTTCAGATATCAATTGAAAAAGTTGACTTTTAATTGAGAATCGAAATCATCCTCTTTTCGTCATGCGTATAACTTTTTAAAGTTACTGATTTACTACTGCGATTTCTACTTTACTCCACTACGCTCGTCAGACCACATGTTAGAAAGTAGCATTCCCATTTTAAATCTGATTGCGTGGAACATACAGGTAGGATGAGCCAGATTACACCGTAATGTAAGAGAACCGAGTTATTGCTCCTGATTTTATATAGCGTAGAATTTTCAGATAAAATGAGAAAGCAATAGGACGCATCAGGGGGTTAACGGCGAAACGGTAACATTTACCAAGTCTCTCCGGGTATGCGTGCTTCGCGACATCGTCGTTCGGGTCTCGACTTGAACCCGAGCCAATCTGCGGACCGCTGTTTTGCCCTTCAGAGCGCGACGAATCGCATCGTAAGGACGATCGTTATGGCGATTCACGATAAAATCCTTATTCCACGGCTCACCACTGCCACCGTTGCTGCCATCAAGAGAGAGAGAGAGAGAAGCGAAATCGCTTTCTTAAATATTATTCGTCCCGAAACGTTCTATTATTCCACGCGAGACAGAAGCGGCCGGCAGGAATTTCGATCCTGCCAGACCAGAGAATTTTCACCGAATACATCGAAACCAGCGGCGACTTCGAGCCTCTATTTCTTTCTCTCTCTTTTTTTTCTTGTTTCTCTTATCCATCTTCTTTTTTCGCCAGGACGAATACGTCCCTATCGACGCGAATCGAATCGGCAAAATTATGTTGTTGCGTCGGCAAAACGAGGTATTTCGTTCCTCGCCTTCGATGGGCGCTCTAGTGTTTTATGTAAAGATCGAACAATTTTATTCCACGTCCTCGAGTACATACACTCTTCTTTTCTCTCCACATGTTTTCTTTTTTCTCTGTCTCTCTCCCTATCTCTTTTTCTTTTCCCATCTCTCTTCCTTTCTCCTTTAGGGATCTCTCCTACCGTTGGTGCCATAAATTTCATCCGCGCTACCCCCCTTGTGCTTTGCACTGTTACTCGCCCATATATTCCGATATCCTAGAACTCAACCTTGTTCCCGCAACCCATTTCGAAGCACTCCCGCGGTTACTTTGGCTCACCCACCTTATACGTATATCGCGAATTCCGATATCGCGACCGCATCGTGCATCTATAGTAGGTACATTTGGCAACTATATCTTCGTGTGCGTCACATAGAACAGATAGGGCTTTCAGTTTCATCACCGTTTTGAACACCCAAGAAGGGAGTATGGTTATTTTATTCATTTTGAATTGCATTAACACCTCTAATCTGTAACATGTGTTCAACTGAAATTTAATCAATTATCATATAATCTTCAACAAATTTTGATAGATCGAAATAGTCAACGTCTGCGAATTAATATTTATAAGAAATCTTATCATAAAGTACTTAATATTTGAAAGTAATATTTTAATATTTATTGTAATTATGCATGAATTTATAATAATATACTTTATATATAAATTAATTGTAATACGTTACTTTAGATTTTATATACATATAATTAATATTTATTATATATATTTAATATATAAATTTATTATGTCTTTTATTTTTATAAACATCGAGTTCATTTATTAAAATTTATTAAAAGTATTTACCAGTCAGAGGATGTACAGGTTTTTAAATTTTGTAAACTTTACAACAATGAGAAAGCACAAGTGGCGTACTTGATATTCGTGCTATTTTTTGCTGGAGCACAAGAAAAGGTATGATGTATGAAATAGACGTCACATTAAAGATGATCTATTATGAAACGCCAGAGTCTGATGTCATAAAAATCCATCGTCCATCTACCGACCGGACTTTTTAATACATCCTTTTTTTCTTTGAAATCTCACGTTTCTCTTGTTTCGTTTTTACGTGCAACATCAACAACGATGTGTCGTCCTTCGCTTTTAATCCACCCAGGAAAGTCGATTCTCTCGTGCATTTCTCCTAGAACGATTTTCATTCTATTTGCTTGGCTGCCGTTTAACGGCCATGCGCTGCTAAACCACCGCAATACGATGGATGCGCCAAGGAAACCGTATTTTTCTCGTCTTTGATTTTTCTAAAAAACGAACTCCATTTTATTTGTACAGTTACCATCGTATTCCGTACGAATCTCTTTTCTACCTCGCCGGACATTCCGATATCCCAGTGCTTAACCTTGTTGCCCAAACCCATTTCGGAGCTTTCTTTGCTAGTCTCTCGTTTTTCTTTATTTATTTAATACAAAATCCCATGGCGTATTGGTTTAGTGGATTTTCAAGTCGTAAATTTAAATTTTTCAAAGCATATCCAAATTTGAATATCCGAAGCTTGTAAGATCATCTTTGTTTTTATTTTCTCAAACATGTATATAATTACGATCAATATTCTTTTATATTTTATTTACGATCTATGTTTAAGTATTGAAATTTTTTTTTATGTCCGTACATCATTATTGATTAATTTTAATTATTTTATTATTACGTATATATGTATTAGTATGTCTTAATTCACATTCCCTATATATTTTATAAAGCACAATCTTTTAGATACGATAAAGAAGGATGTTACGAAAAAGAGTAAGTATAATAAAAGAAGTAGTCAAATAATATAAATAAAAAAGACTTCTCGTACTCTTAACAAATTAAACTAATAGTGGGCTATGAGAGTCAGGCGCAGTAAATGCGCAGATTAACATTTTTTTTAATAAGTCACATTTATTCAGTAAGTCAATTATTTAAAACTTTACAACATTGAAATTTGGATAAATATATGTTTGTGCTAAATTTTCGAGGTGTTCCTCAAAAGCTACGAATTTTTTAAAAATTTTATCATATCCAGGAGGTAAAAATCTACACGTAAAAACACTATCTTTTTTACTTATATCTTTTTAGGGAAAAATCGGTCTTTTTATTCTTTTTTAATATCCTCCTTCCTTTTCTCCTAATTTGTATGTGTGATTCAATATTCGATATGGTGATTTTTAACTTTCTTGCCAACGATCCGCCTTTTCAGCGAGACGGATCTATTCGACCCGACGATTTCCGTAATCCGTAATCCATTCGATTCTCGCTTGTCGGCGTGAAATTTTAATACCAAATCGATCTCACCGCCACGGCTTTATCGCCTGGGCGTGATATCGATTTCGACCGTCGCGACAATTACGATTGACGTTTCGATACGTGATCGAGGAGCGGCCCGATCGGATTCCTTGCGTCGACGTTTCTTTCAACAACAATGGGGACTTCACCTAGCACAACCCGTTCTCCTCACGAGTTACCATTCAGCGTCGACTTCCATCATCACGAGAGACACACTTTCTTGCCAATAGTATAACCCCACAAGTCTCGAGAGAATCTTAGCATCGAAAGGAATAAAGAGAAAAAAGAGACAGAGAGAAAAGAGACAGAAAAAGATAGAAAAAAATAAGGAAAGAAAGTCAAGAGGAAGAGAAGAATAAATCTGTTTATTATTCTGAGACACATACAAGCCCCATGAAAACAAAGCGTAGAAACCAAGACTGAACGATACGAAGTAGCGAACGATAAGAAATGTTAAAAATCGGAAAAGCAATCGACAGAAGCATAGAATAAATATGGAGCCGATATCTCGGCGTGAAAATATTTGCTTTATTTAGGAATTATGTAAGATTATCTGTAGTATAGACAACTAAAGCGTTTATACAACAATGAAGCAAAATTACATGCGTTCGCGACAGCGTAAAAATAACTTGAATAATTCATTTTCGAAAGAACTTGATGGACAAAAATGGGATAGAAGAACAGTGAATCGAAGCGGAGGATGAAATAATCGAAATCGTGGTCGTCCGAAATAACGGACGAAGGACTCTTGTCAGCCTCTCCTGCTGCGGAAGTACGCTGTAAAAGCGTGAATATTACGTCACTGTCTCTCGCATTCGCGCTCAAATATTCGGGCCGCGTCATAAATTTCGCCCCGCCGTTGTATGTGCCCTATACGCCGTTTCGTTATTTTGCCATGAATTTCGATATTCTGAAACTTAACCTTGTTCCCGGCAACCCATTTCGCAGTTCTCTCGCTTGTTCTGGTCCGGCTTTTCCGACTCCGACGCAGGCTCGTACACGTTACGCTTCCTCGAGAGAAATACGATCTGATCTGACGTTCACGTCGATGCTCTCCCTATCTCCCTGTCTCGTTGTAATTCGATAACGTACATCTGTTCGGAAGAATTCAGCACGAAAATCCGGGATTCGTTCAAGCCGGCGAATGAATGCCAAATCCAGAATCGTCAACGTCCGTAAAACCAGTTAACAAACCAGTGTACATTCATTCGTTGAATAACACGAATCTGAACACGTAATTTTAATCATATAATTTTACATGAACGTTAAGTTTTGTAAAATAAATTTAAACAAGGGAGAATTGAATATGGTTGAACTGTATTGAAACTCAAGAATCAAAGAATTAATAAAGTTTGATTAAACGAAGACATAAAAATTAACCTTACTAGTCTATAGTATAAAGTCTATAGTATAAAGTTACATTTTGACTGTTGCACGAATTTTTGTAATTAGTTCCCTCATGCTATTATTTTGTGCCTAATTTTCATAAAATAAGTACAAATGATACATGACCAAAAATTTAATATTTTTCAAAATATTTGTGGATTGTGTTTGACCCATGTACGTAAAAGATACGTAGCGTGGGGATAATAAATACCATTCGCCTGCGCTGCATCCATAAATGCAAATACATACACACATATTTATCGTCCTCATGAATTTGTAAAATGTTTTTATAATATAATTTTTATAATATAATTTTAAGTAAAATCTTCATATTAAAATAGATTTTTAAATAAAATATGTTTTTTTAAATAAAAATCTGACTAAGTTAATAGATCTTTTTCACAATTCAGAATTCACAATAAAAGCAATGCAAAGTGTTCTTGATTCATATGCAAATGGCATTAAGTAGAAAATATGTGTATATTCAAATTGATACATGCAGCATTATGGGTCCATATAGGTTTATATTGGATACACATGGCAGTCAAAGTGTTAACCTAATGCGAGCTCAAAGCAAAGATGATTTTAAGCGTTGATTTTTGGTACAAAATTTAGTAACTGATAAGTGAACGTTGGAAATAATTTTTTTATTCGTAATAATAGCATGAGGAAAAGGAAAGAAGGAGAGAGAGAGAGAGAGAGGAGGAACGAGGATTAATGTGCTTCTTAGCAATAATATGTCACCTTCTTATCTATCATGAACGCACGTTAAATAAACGTCAGAGAATCAGGAAATGCATATCGATTATTCAGCACCGGTTATTGACAGATCTGTCAATAATATTCTTGCAATCGTAATATTAATAGTTGACAGTAGGCAAAATAAGTATAAAAGATTTGCTACCACGATCGAGGAACCGCAATCGGACTATAAATAATTAATGAACTGTATCGAGTGATGAATGGTATTTATCGATAGAATCGTCAAAACCGCGAATAGGTACTGCTTTCTGAAATATATGTATCTATACATCATTGCGTCGGCGATCGGGTTCGTGCACGTTTCAATCAAATCTTCGAGGAACTCCGACGAATGTTGAATTCTTGACAGTACGGATGAACTGAACTTGACTCTTCCGGAAAAATCGGAAACACGCGGACGCTTTCTTCAGATTTTGTCGTGCACTGAGCGATTTTTCCTCCTTGTATATATCCCTTCGGTCGTGCCGTTTGTGCCATAAATCCCATTTGGTTGCGAACATACTACCCTGTTGCTTTTTCCTTGAAATCCTCTATAAACATCCCGCGCGATATCCTCGAACTTAACCCCGTTTCCGCCTGTCCCTCGTTTATTTCAGTTTGACTTTCCGTACACGCCGAATCCCATGACATTTCGGTCCCAGGAGAACGTAACCCGTTTGTAGGTCTCCGGTACGCGCGGGTCATTGGCGACTCGATCGTTTTACGGCTGGCAGAAATTATTGAAAAACGATCCGGTTTCTCCCTCTCCCACCATTTCGCTTCCCTATTGCTCTGTGAATAATGTACGCGACAAATTTTCTCGATGGCAAGTTGGCGAACAAATTCCGCGGCAAGTTCTTAGGCGCATTTCTGCGAAATCCGTTTAACGAAGAATAAGTGTAAATTACTTAATTAAATGTACATTAATGGTGAAGTTTAAAAAAAATTTAGCATAAAGAAAAATATATTTATGAGACAATATCAACATAGATTAATTTCATTCTATTATTATTATCTTGTAAATTCTAATATAGAGCGGTATGATATAAAAGAAAAGGATTTGGTTATAGACACGTTAACATAAAATATGAGTGTAGATTTAACACTATGAATTTAAAAATCCATCTCATGTTAACGTTTATATATAACATTATGAATTTTATATTCACAGCATATTGGTGTTCAATAAACATCAATAGAGTGAAAATTATATAAATACCGCATGATGTTAATACTCTTATATTTTAGAGTGTCGAATAATTTTGGTAAATCATGTACAATGAAATAAATTGAAAGTAAGAATTTATTGTAATATATATTGTAATATATATACAAATTTTTAAAGTTTTTTTGTTATTACAGAAATCAATAAAATAGAACATAATAATAGAGTCGCCTGTTTGCGCGAATATAATGGAATAATTCGAGATTCAATTCGGTCCGCGACTTCGATCAATTGTTGTTGATATGCCATCATCGTAAACCGCATTCCCTTATCGTATCACTGTACATCGGGATATATCACTACGGATACAAACTATTAAATTACAACGGGCGTCGATCGCGTCGGTGCGCACGGACGTCAGTCCGGATATATTCCTTGCCGAAAAGGACGCGCTAAGGAAGTTATCGTGTTGCGTAAGCCGCCTGCAATTCCGTATCTCGTACGTGTCCTCGGTGTTCCGGAACACAGACTGCCATCCGGCGTTTCTGTAATCAACGACGATGCTCTCCCGCTTATCTCCGCGCGAGTCGTGCCGCCATCACACCGTTGCGACGACTTTGCATGATCTCGGGCAAAGGGTCGCTCGAGAGAGAAATGGAAAGAGAGAAAGAGAGAGAGAGAGAGAGAGAAAGAGAAAGAGAGAACAGAAAAGGGAGGGGGGGGAGAGAGAGAGAGAGAGAGAGAGAGCAGAGAAAAACTTCCCTCTCAGTGACATTGCGAGGAGGGATTACTAGAGCATTAGCAGTTAAATGTTCCGTTAAAGAGAAGGCTAAACGCGAGTTTTCTTCGCGTCGCGCAGGTGGAATTATTCACGATTCTGGTGACGGCGGTTCGCTAACTGACGACGATTTAAAACACTCGAGCGTCGCGTTTTCAAAATCAAGATCTGTATTCATACGTCACTTTTAGCTCCGTACGCGGCCATATATATCATTCCCAGCTCGTGTACCATATTAAATAAAAGTCTGAATCTGACGACTGTATTTAGTGCGACGTGCGGGAAGTATGACCTTTCGTTTTAAATTTAACGCGGAAGAGTCTTAAATCATTCGTTGAATAATACGGAAGAGGGCATTAAAAATTGGTCGTTCTATTATCGGCGTTCTTAACAGAACAGAAAGCTCACATTTCTCCATTGCAAGAGCGGTCCTTTTCATAAATAAAATTTTCGTTTTTCACGTTCGGAAAAGAGATTGTTCTCGTTACAGTTTATCGATACTTTTTCGATACGTCCCGCAGACTTCGAGCTTTATCTTGATAGAAAGTGTCTAATATATTCAATACAACTATCTCAATAAGCCAGATTGCAACTCAGCGAGAATCATCACTCGCGATGTACCACCACCCCGAAATTGCGTAACCTCGTTTCCTTCCTATCTCGTAGGCAAGCAGGTATCGAAACTTTTCTATTTATCCTAAGTACGGCGAATCTACGGCGGTGAGCTCTTTCCCATGAGTTCGGCCGATCCCAGATATATACGATATACCAGAAAGACTATGTTTCGCCACATCCAAAGTAATCCAATTTCGCGCTTTTCGAAAGATCCACTTTTTCTTCATTTCTTTTTCTTTTTTGTCATTCGTGATTATAATTTTTTTTCTCATTGATATGACGTGATCTTTTCGCGAATTCTGAATTCGGCGTGAAGATGGACCGGCAACAGTAATGTAACAATGTAATAATGGAGGTCACCAGGCATGTACACCGAACTCCAGGACCGTATTGCATCCAAGAGCAAGAGAACGAGAGAGAGAGAGAGAGAGAGAGAGAGAGAGAGAGAGCTGCTGTTTTATTGTATATACGCCAAGCCCGCACCAGTATTCTGGAACTTGCGCTACGGCGAGAGTTCGTTTCACGTAACCCGTGTTGAATCTCACTCGTTTATTCCGTTTCGACTTCGCTATATGTAGTATAGCAACATGCCCGGTCCGGAGAATTGCAGATCGCGGGACTCTCAAAGTCCGTTCGTCTCGCTCACAGTAATCCAATAATGTATCCTTAGTTTACAAAGGATAGCGAATACAGCATTGATCCGGTAATTAATTCTTTCGACCGGAAATCATCGCGTATGCCGGTCGTTTGCAAGAAATCTGAATATTATGCAAAGTTGAAGCTCAATCTGCAGGAACATACGTCTCCATTTCTTAAATTATCCATTGTAAAATTAATCCTTAATCATTTTTTATTTACGAAAGAATTCAAAATACGATAGAAGTGACCAGAATAATTATGACAGCGAGACGAGAAAAACACTTGAATATTGTTCAGTGATAGCGAACTAATATCAATGAAGCATAATGACTACGCATTTAACAATCGTCATAAAATTATAATGGAACCGTGATTGCTAATTTATTGGAAATATTCAGTGCAGTGTCATATTTAATTCACGCACACATAGTGTCACAATCACTGTGATTGATTCTACATTACGAGAAATATATAATACTTTAGTCAGTTTTATTTATCGATCCAATTGTAATCTCTTCAGTATATATAATTATTATATATCAATTATATGAATGTTTCACGGAGTAAAACCTTGTGTCATAGACTGTACGTATCTATTCGTGTACAGAAAATTGACTTTTGTTATTATCTTGCAATTTTTCCGCTGGAAATTTAATCTTTTATACGGAAATTTGATAAACGCGAAGTCCATTCATATGGCGAATTCTTACTGCGTCTCGGGAGTCGGCGGAAATAAAGAATACATCGCGCGTATAAATTTTTCACACTATCCGTTCATTGATACGTGATCCTTTTATGAAGCGCCGAATCGACTTCGAAGCCAACCGCATTCGCAGATCGAGCTGCGGTAATGAAGGTTTTTAGAAACCAGATCCAATAACCGGTGCGGAGTTTTACTTGCGCGCGTGGCTATGGGCGCGTAATTTGCGCGATTTATGAGCGTATCGAGCGTGGAAATCAAAATTGCAGCTCGTGCGATGTGAAGCTCTCAAGGAACCGGTCGAAGGAAACCTATGAAGCGTCACGCCGCAAATTCGAAGTCTCAGAAAAATTTCCGCTTTATTGGAATTTAACATTCCTGACAGACTTTAACTTGACAATTTCCTGTAAAGTGCATGCCTTTAGATTTTTGAAATTTACTTAATTATGTACTCCTTTGTAACTTATCATGCATAATTATTTATTATTTTAGAATTAATTTTTTGTCTATAAAAAGGCCATTAAAAGTAAATTAAAAGATCGGCAATATTTGTCAAATTTATGAGAATAAAATGTCCTTTTTTTTCACATTATAAGTGAGAGTTAAATTGATAAAAATAAATAAAATAAAAGAAAAATCCTTTTTTTTTCGATCAAAGCAGATCTTGGTACTCAATAATCCTAATATGAAAAATTTGTAAATATTATATAATTGAAAAATGTATTTGCAAATTTACATACGAAATTATTGAGCACCAAGATCTGCTTTCATCGAAAATAGGATTATTTAATTTTTAACACATCATTCTTGAATTCCTGCATCGATGTTTTTTCATGCATTCATTCTTGATTGTATCGATTGAGTGACTTAATTTACTTTCTATATATATTTCTTTAAAATTTCAATAAATTATTATTCTTTCTTTTGACTATCCAATGTTCATTCAGTCTAGGAACTAGTAAACGGTCGCACTTCTCAAACACTTAGAGAATTTATTGTGTTAACCATTGCATTTGAAAAGTTTATTTTAATTCGAGCACTAGTGGTTTAACGATTTCTTTTTTAGTATGACATTGTTAATAATAAATGAGAATTAGCTGAAATATCCGATCGATTTTTGCGTTTACATATGTAATAAGTTTTGTATATACGTTATATTTTTAATCATAGTATTGTACACTGATTACCGCGTATTTTATATTTACTCTCTTACTTGTCCATAGTTATAATTCATTGTTTGAATTTTGAGATTCTGTTAATTAGTAGATTTTATTATTGATAAGATCTCAATTAGAACTTTTTACACCTATTACTTTTAAATGGTCAGATAGACTTCTTTTAATACTTAACTTGCAGTTCCTTTTAAAACCGGAAAATTCTATAACAAGTAGACAGATGTTGTTCGTTAATCGAAGTTAGATTCTGCAAGACATAAAAGTGATAATAAAACTCGTGACCTCTAATGGACATTGAGGCACTTGGAGCTTTTGATTTAATGGTCCCATCAATCGCGAACGAATCGGAAAAAGCAATGTTCAGTCGCGCTCAGTTCCGGTCTGATTCCTACCGGAAGTAAAGACCGCTAAGCGCCGTTCTCCAAAAATTATGTGTCTAGGTATTACGACCTGAGCATTATAGTCGAACGACGACTTACTGCGAAACCGAAAAATATGGTCTGCTCGTTTTCTTTCTCGGTTCGTTGTGTCGAGCTATGTAACTTTAAAACGCATGGTCTATAAACTAAATTTTTACGTTTGGCAATATCCGATCTATAATACGAATATAACTTTTCTACTGGTCAATTTATAATAACAAAGATATTGCAGTGTAACATTGTACTAATTTCTTACATTTATCTGCGAAATAAAATGTAACGATTGCATCAAAAGATATGCGTTATTGAACCAAAGCAGTTCTCGTCGAGAATCTTCGAAAAGGAAAAGAGCGTTGTGAAATTTGATTTTCTCAATTCGAGCATTTTACTCCGAGCGATTGTCTGCGACCAATAAAACCGATAAGCGAACGCTCGCGGGGGTTAAAAGTAAAACTCGTTTGTAAGTCGCTACTCGCGAATGTGGTGATATATCTAATGCGCCGTAGCAGACGGTAGTAACGCAATAATGAACGTACTCCGGAATTTCCTGGAGACCATTCCTCCCCCGTCGCCCCTGTTCGCATCGTAAATTTCACCGCACTTTGTGCTGCGCTCTGCAATTTTACCACGGATTCCAATATCCCGCGACTAAACCTCGTTCTCGTAACCCACGCCGAATCTCCCTCGTTTATTTCGATTCAACTTACTGCAGCTTTCCCTCTTAGTCCCACCCCCGCTCGTCCTGTACGTGCTCTCCGTAGCCATTTCCCCGGGGGGAACGTCGTCCGCCCCTCTAGGCTCTTCAAAGACTGTTTGTGGTAATTTAGTCGCGTCTTCGGATCACAAAGGCCGCCCGGTAGAAAATATTTAAATTCTAATTCGCTCCTCTTATACTCGGCACTCTCTCGCGAGCATGCCCTTGCTTTAACGTGTAATAAAGCTGCGCCTAGTAACCCACGGGAAATACATTTACATGGGAAAGAAGGGGGTCAACGAGACCTACTTCCGTGCAAAGAGGCGGAGTCGCTCGCTATTTCGCGAAATGCTAAACGCGGCTTTGTCCCGTGTCGCATCTACGATCCGACGACGAGGGTATTTGTTGTATTTTTTATGTGTTTTAAGATGCGTTTAAGATACGTTACTTAACGTTCCCCTTAATATTCTGGAGGAAATACATTAACTTGCACCTTCTCCCACCCCCTTTCTTCCAATATGTTGTCCCTCTAACATTTATTTTCTTTTATCTGTTGTATTTAAAAAAAAAAACAGGCAAAAGTTACTTTTAGCATTCTACGCATACATATGCATATTTATGCAGCAATTACGAAGTCTTATCGGCATTAGATTCTCGAGGCAGAAACTTCGATAATTTAAGTAAACGAATAATCTTATTTAAACATGTGCTTAAGCTACGTATAAAGCGATGGCTTACATATTTCATTTCTAAATTATGCATGAGTGCTCGTTTTATTCCTTTCTCTTGCTCTCTCACGAGATGTTACAACGAGCATTACCTTTATTTATCGAGCTTGAGCTCGCTCGAGAGCTTCCGTACGAGAAACATAATTTGGCAATGTTATCCAGCGTTTCCTTACTAGAGGAATGTAACTGCGACGTACGCACACTCTTGTTTAGCAGACGGGGAAATTGTTTCTTCTCCGTTTCGATCTGTCTAATCCGAACACATTAGTCACGCAGTGGCTACCTACGGGTTCTCCTGAGTCGTGCTCGAAGGTTTGCTTGAGGGAATTCCGTCTCCGGATCTCCCAATGAAAGTCCGCAATCCGATTTGTTCCTCGCTGCATGGCCGACAGCAACTCGTCCAGTTGTAACGAGCCGCTGGCTTCGTGACGCCAAACGATCGGCAGAAATTCCCGAGTATCGTATAGTTAATGTAGACTCCCCGTACTTTATTCGCATTACAAAGGCTTACCCAGATCTCCCGGAGAACTGTCCGACTCGACTGTCAAGGGATAAATCGAGCCTTAGCATTCTGCAGCAGCCACCCACTCGCATCTAACGCGATACATTTGTCTTTATCTTCGGTCGTTATCTCGGTTGCAAGCGTATCTCCAGCAAACTATTCCCACGTGAGTAAGTAGCTCGTTACGTGCGTGTAGCTGTATGGCGTCGTCATCTCCCCGCGCGTTTCGTCCTCTTTCGGTGGAAAAATAGAGATCTTCGAAATTGTGCGAAATTATATATCAGTCCCTCGGTGAAATGATTTCTTAAAACCTCGATCGGGATATATTCGTATCGAATGGTATCTTAAAATTTGATTACGTATAAGTTATACGTATAACTACACGAAATTTCAGCACGCTCTTTTGTGTATATAATCAGACAACCTACATGCGCACGTAAAAGAGGTAAATTTTATGTTAAGATATACTGTGTTAAAAATTTTACATTTTACATGAAGATATGTATGCCCTACGGACGAACGAGATTAAACCTTCGCTCGAGCGAAACAGCCTCAAAATACGTACGATACAACTCCAATTATATGACGTAGATCGCGGGTAGCCTCGAGGGCCAGTAAGTAATCAGTATACACCGTTACGAATTAATGAAAGATTATTCTCGCAGGAACTGTCGGTTGTTGTTACTGTACATTCGGAAGTACTTTTACACGTTACAAACGATGCAGAGAGAAGCCAGGGTACAAGCACGGTGCTGCATCATTTATAGATTTTTTCTCAGTGCTTAATAACGGGGCGATTTATATAATATTACGTGACTTTCTCGTCGACAAAACAGGCTGACGGCGCTCACGTGAATATAAATGTAACACAGATGTAAATAAATGTGCAATGACGTGCGCATCATTATCGCGGTACTTCTCCGGTATCAACATACGCTCGATATCTACGCGGCTCCTAACGAGACTCCGGAGTCACGATCCAATTTCGACTTGCGATTCAAAATAGCACGTCCTCCCGTAAATATGTCGAGTAGTATGACGAACTCTCGTAGCTCAGACTCGGAAAGCGGAATATAAGAACTCGTTATGCATTCCATTCCACGACACATTTCAGTATCGCGGAAAATCAAACCTTATTCTTCCTAACTCACGTTTCCCTCGTTTATTTCAACTTATTCTGTTCTACCTCCAGTCACCTTTCTCTATTTCTCTTTCTCTTCCTTCTCCTCTTGCTACCCCCGTTTCTTTCGCCACAGCTGTTTCCGCGGATCGCGGCGTATTTGCTCCTTCTACGTTCAAACATCACGGAGTTACCTCTCTACCCATTTTAACCCGCGAACGAAGTTGCGCGCGATGTGCAACGTCTTCGGCGATTCTTGAAGCTGAAAGAAACTCTCTGCGCAAGAGATATCTACTGTTGAAAGTATTTTTTTTTTTTGCTCTCTCAGACGGTTCTGATTCTAGGCAAAAGCAGTAAATCTACGGTCTGTTTCAACGTCGTAATATACCATTAGGTAAGCCAGACATTATATCAAGTGCAACACACGCTCGCTGATGTCACAGTCGTAGGTATCTTTAGCACAGCGGAGTATGACTCAGTACTCAGAATCGTATTTCAGCATCAGCTGGAAAATACCAAGTCAATTAAAGATTAAAGGACACGGGAATAGCGCCAAAAAGACATGCACGAATATATTTGTAGCAGAAGTTAATTCAAGTATAATCAGGTATTACTAGTTTCTTTGTTCCCAGCAGACTAGCGTCGGTTGCCTACTTTAACCTGTACCGTCACGTACTTTAGCGCGACTACGTGCGGAATTAATTAGCTTGACCGATCTTGGTCGAACCGGGACGGATCGATTCTGACTACGAGAAGAAGGCGAGGGATACCCGAAAGAGTTCTCCGCAAATTCTATCCTCGTGCGCGTTCCCAAGCCACCCTCTATTCGCCTCATCCACCCTGGGAATGTATAGCGCTCGTTGGTCCTTCAGGCTCCATCCCGCCTGCTCGTTGGTCCTTCAGGCTCCATCCCGCCTGCGGTAGTCACTTCTCGTCCGCGCCCCAGCGGGCTCGAAGTCTGTCGCTGACGGAGCAGATACTCTAGCGCGTCGCTCTATCTCCCGAGCTCTCTCTCTCTCCCCTCCCCTTCTTCTCTCTTGTCTCCCTTAGCAACAAACCGCCCTTCGTCAACTGCTTTACCAACGTTGCCAACTTTTCAAAACACACTACACTCTGGAATAGCACGAGAATTATAGTATTTCGCACATCGCAATATAGTATTTCGAGTTTATAGCGAGGGATGGTTACAGCAGATGGAAGTATTGCACGACTGGTGGAGACCTTTTTCTGAGAAATATCTGAATATAAAACACGCGATTATAATTGGCGATAACAATTGTAGAGTGGAAATTCGTGAGGAAAGGGAGTTAAGCATACTTTCTCACAATTTAGGAATATTATGCATATCGCTTGTCTTTCAATGCATCTGAAAACTACATTTTCTATGAGACAGCATGATTATTTCAAAATGACCTAGACTCAAACGAGATTGAGTGAAACTGGAATTCGGTAATCCAATTTGACGGGGAATAATAAATTTTAATTTGAAGAAGAGGATCGGCTTGGAAGGTTACAGACCTAATGTCAAGTGCTGTAATTTGTGAGAGATTGCACAGCACGTCACGGCAAAACCATGGCGTAAATGCTATAATTATAGTGCGGTTGGCAACGACGCCCTGCCTGTCCTCTCGACGTGCACGTGTCTGACGCGGCCTGGTGTGCGTCCGATCGTTATTGCGAAAGTAACCACCCGCTGTCGTCCTGCGATGGTCCCGAAGAGAAAAACGCGTCGGGCGGAAGTCACGAAAAAGCTGCGAAGTGCAGTCGACGACACTCGCTCGACGATCCCTCCCGCGAACGTCGTGAACACGTCGTCACGCGAGGAGGGTTGCGAAGAGACGAAAAGGGAGAACGGTACCCCCTCTCCCTATAACACCCTCCAGTTTTTGAGAGGGCAGAAAAAGGTTCAATTAAAGAGAGCCGCTTTGGAAACTGGAATTTTTCGTCGAATAGTTAACGTCGTTAACGTCGAATACGAACTTTAGAATTTAAAAGTCGTTTTTTAATTCTCTTGAGTGGCTTGCGTATGCTGACTGGAAAGTGGGTTTTGTTGCTGAGTACTTTTTGCTCCTCATTCTCAGTTGTGAATATATTGTTGATTTTATCGGAATGTAAATCAGACACAAATAAGAAAAACATTGCAATGTTAGAAATGAATTTTTAAATAAAAAAGATTTTTACTAATCTCCAAGATGTAATTTGGAAAAAAAGTTGAAAATATTCACATGATACAGACATCTCTCTCTCTCTCTTTCATTAAATATAATATTAGTTTGCTATTTTATCATGTTATTTTTAAACGAGAAAATATAAACATTTTCCTATCCATTGAGTGTTTAATTAAATAATAACATATGAATGCTTATATATTCAGCACGTTCGATTATATGTCACATTAAATAATTGAATCGAAAGCAATTATAAAATAATAAGCTTGAAGTGGTCTTTTAGAAAATAGAACGCGACGAATATTCGAGCATTTGATATATTTAGAACGCTGCTACGTATTTGGTTATCTGATTTTAATAATTAAAACAGGAAATAGGATGCGCTGAAAGTTCGGTCTGACGCATCTGGCGGTGCGTTAATTGAAGGATGAAGGATAAGTGATCTATGAACCATTAAATTGTCTGATCGGCATTTTAACCGAGTCGGTGGAGAATGCGTGACAAACGAGCGTCGCGTCGATGTCACGAGCAGAGAGATCAATTCATAGCGATTTGTGATCTACGAGCAATGCTGATACTGCGAGGAATATATGTTTCTGAAGGAAAGATTAATTTTAACAGTGTTCATCGCAAATGAAGAGAACCATATTTTTCAAGGCGAGTCTTAGTGCTTAATAATATTTTTGTGTGAATTTTTACAATTTCCCCAGTTCAAGCAAACTGAGCACCAATTATTTGCCGGTATGAAACATAGTCTTAGAACTGGAACACGTAATATCGCAAATTAAATTGACGAGCTATTTAATATTATTGATACTAATAAGCATCTTTAGATCACTATAAATAAATTGCGAAAAATATCATCTCCCGAATTTCATGCACAAGCACTGAAAAAAATCCGCCTTGATCAAATATAGCTCTCTTCACTGATTTGTATTGAACATTTCTCGGTCCTTTTTTATTTAATAAAGATTATATCATTTATATTTGTTTTATTAATGTAATTTTATATATATATATATACAGTATTTTTTTGTTATATCTACGTATATTAGAATTAAATTCCGCACTTGTAAATACAATTACGATAGAGTGTAAAGATTATTTATGGACTAGTTTCTGATCAGAATCACATTTTGCAAATTTGGTCGCTCTTATCTGACTTCTCAATTAACCGATTCAATTGCTTTCAACTATCCGCATCCGGATCGCCCGTTCGGTCGATCCGGACATCTCGAGATATCGCCGCCGGAACAATTCGTGAACGCGCCATGAATATAGAGTAAATAGTTCCGTACAGTTATTATTACACGCGTTATTAGGATCGCAGCCGCAGGAATATTGAAACGTATGCTCGCATATTTGTAAGTGGAGAGTTAGCGATCGTGCGGTTCAGATCGCCCAGGCAATTCCGCCATATTGTAGATCCGTGCCGGAAATATTTTCGCGTTGATTATACGATTCGCTCTTAACGCGATAATTAGGGCAATTACAACGGATGGGCAGACTCACCTCGGAGATTAAAAATCACTGATGTCCCGGCGCACTTAATCCACAAAAGTGCGCTCCACGATACAAAATCCGCATGTTTAAACGCGATTACTCATCATCCTCTACTATCATTAATAATTTTTTACACAATTAGTGCGTCTTTATCACGATTGTTGGAAAGTCATTATATCAATGTATTCGACGTAAATAAATTCGAATGCTGCGATCGATAAAATGTTAACCCGATCTTTTCTATTAATTTCTCATTTCTGGTTTTTCAAAATTATTAACAGCTTTAATCAATATAGACAAACATTTGCTGTAAACAATGATTATCATAAGTCTCTGTGATCTTTCCTGATAATGTACAAAAGGAAAATTCGCTCTCTCGCAAGTTTTGTTTACCGACAAGTCTCACGAAATTCTCTTGCTTCTATTTTTTTTTCTTCGCTGACGTTCGTGAAGCTCGTAAAACAAAACGCGATCGACGGTTTCCCGAGACGTCTGCGTTGGTCTGTGTCGGAAATTTCGATCGATGGGGCGCATTTAAGCGGTGGACAAAGCGCTTTCGGAAAATAAGCCGCGAGTTTTTCTCGCTCGGTGAGTCAGAAGTTTAAGTGGCCGAGCGCGAAAGTAGAAAGAGAAAGAGGAAAAAAGGTCCACTCGGACCGAGAATACGAGAAAGAGAATAAGGACGGTACGAATGGGCTTTGACTTTCTATATTTGCGGAGAGAGACTGGCTCGGGATTCGCGCGCGTGGAAACCTTTCATTAATTTCACAAAGGGCGCTACTTGACCCCTTAACCGTTGCCAGCGATTCTTACATTTCTTTTTTTTTCTTTCGAGAGAGAGAGAGAGAGAGAGCGAGCTCACTTCTGCCAAGAAATTGGATAAAGCGCAATGGCAACGAGCGGCTTACGCTCAACTCATTAAACGCAAACCGGACGAACGTGGAAACTTGTATTTCCGCACAATCAGCGCCGAACGTAACATTTAGCAAATAAGATTCAAACTGTTGCTATAAATAAGAATCAAGCGGTCGCATTAGCGTTAAACTTGGATGAAAGCGTAATACTCTCTAAAAGTGAATTAGTGACTTCAGTGTTACACTTATAACTGATGTTCATCAGCGAATATTTATTGTTTTTCAGTAATAGGTAATATACTGATTCACTTTTATATTTTCATTGTACATTGTTTTTAAACGTGACATTGTATTCGAGTTCACGTTTTGACATTACCTGTTTTAATTAGTTGTATGTAATATTTAATTTTTAATTTTATGTGCTTTTATCATACTTCATTCTATTTACATAATAAAAGATGAATGGAATACAGTTACTCTTCGGATCGGATGAAAGCCGATCCGGTTAAAACGAAACGACATCTTTCGTAAACGAAAACGGAAAATCGACATATTTCATCCGCTCGATCGTGCTCGTTCGTAATTTTCGCTGGGCAGTGGTGGCCTCCTCTCTTATTTACATGTGCTTACACTATCAGTTTCTATTCGCGGCACGATTCACCGGTCCCAACTAACCGAATTCGCCAAATTCTCAATCGAAAGTCAATAATTGCACAGTTGGATTTGAACTCGTGTAATTCGACTGTGATCGGGGGAACATCGGTTAATCTCGACCAGGTACACAGAGCCGAGGCGCTTTTGTACAACATTTTCGCTTTATCTTCACGCTGCCACACGTTGAGGAATCCTCGTAGCTTCTCTCATCGTGAACTGCCATTAATGTAAATATTGTCTCAGCGCGCGCGTTAGTTAACCACGTTCACCTCGTCTATTCGACACGTTCCCAAGTATTTCATTTATTTTTCCACGCTGGTTTATCTATCTTCTATGTTCGATTAATAATATTCGCTCGGTTGATTTGCCACGCGGCAAAAATTTCTCACTCTTCAATCGCTAATCTGATTTGCTTCGCGAGAATTCAATTTTCATATTCAAGTCTTGGTAACCGAAAAGATTTTCATCGAGAAAAGGCGTAGATTTCCATATCTCTTCTTATACCTTTCATATCTTTTTCATTATTATACATTTTTAATCGTGGCTCAATAATAACTCGAAATTATTATCAGAAATTGCGATATCACAGCTTAATGTTATTTGAAAAACATTTCTATTATGACACGTACACATCATTAAATTGAGATTTCATTATATTATTACTGGTCGATTTTTTTCTTGTTACATAATGAAGAGAAAGATTAATACTCTGTCGATTTAATGTGACACAATTAAAAGATTTTCACGATGAATTGGTTATCATTAATTCCATTGGGTGCTCCTCGTTACAAATTCAAAGAATTCACGAAGATTAAATCACAGAGCCATTAGAGAGAGAGAGGTTGCGAATAAAATTGTATATATTAGATACCTTGCTTAAATTTTACTTAATTATTAAGAAATAAATATTACATAATTTAACTCTTATTAAATGTAGGAAAAATATTTTGCAGTTATTAGTCGCGTGATGTAATTCTAAAATTATTAAGCCTTTGTGGTCGGTAAATGGCTCGTGAATTATATTGGTGACAACGTAAAGTTTCAATTATTACAATTTCTTCCCCGTGAAAATTACAGTCCGCGATAATGACTAAAAGGAACGGATTACAAGGCTCGTTACTTTCCTGCAGAGTCGATAAATTTCCAAAGGCCCTCGTAAACTAAATGGAGCTTAAAATTTTTCGCCCGAACTTTTCTCGCATTGACGATCTATATAATTCAATGTCTACTATGTCCATCGACACGTCGAATAATAGAGAAGCTTTATCTGTGCCGAAAAGTGATTCGTCGTAATCCATTTAATATAGTGCGTTTGAGATTACGAGCCGACCGCGGCTCGCTAATGGCGAAATTTTTTGCTCGCGTTAACGACGGCGCGAGTGATTAATAAAGCGCAAAAGCGCGCGGTGGAGAGCGATTGGCTTGAATCGCCCTCGAAACAATCGTATCGCAAACTCGTTTTATCAACGACTACGCCTCCCGCGCGCCTGCACGCCGCTGTAGCCTACATTTTTATCGCCGCTTTTGCTCGCGCGTTTGTTCACATTACGAAGTGGGACTTTTATTCTTCGATAAATCTCATAAATCAAGGCGGAAAGTTTCCCCGACGTCTAAGTGAATTGGACATTTGAAAAATAACGCGAGTTAAGCGAGGTAAGTGCGTATGCGGGATAAGTATGTAGGGTGATTGAGAGTTACTGAGCACCTCTCTTCCAACTTTGGATAGAGATTTCTAACTTCTCTAAGGTGGAGGACCGGAGAGTAAAATAGCATTAAATTTATTAAAGAAGTATGAAGATATTACATGCACTCGCTCCCTACGTGCACTTAGTTTCACTCGTTCTAAGTCATTGTTACTGTCAAAAAGTTGCATCGTAATATTCCAAGATTTCGTAGAAACCGAGATGGACCCAGTTTCAGTCAAGTTTGTTCATACTATCGATACCAAAAGATATTGTTCCTCAGTTTGATAAATGCGGTAATAAAATCGTCCGCCATGGTCGTATCATCTCGCGTCATTTTGATATTTATTCTTGCGTTTACAGTGAATAGACAATAATAGCGAAACGCCAAAGTACCAAAATGTAATAAAAATAAAGAATAGGATATACGCGCGAGATGAATGTAGGCCGCTTGTACATATATACGGCGCGATGCAATAATCGCGGAAAAACCACGGGAGTCCTTGAACGCGCACAAAGGAAACGTAACTTCCGGGCTCGATACCGATAAAAGAGTGCGAAATCGATCGGCACGGCTCGCCCACGCTGTCGTCGTCGATGTAGCTTCTGGAAACTGGTTGTGAAACGCAACCCCTCTCGCGTATAAATATCTATAAACACCGTGTATTTGCCCGCACAGGGAAGCACCTGTCTCCAGATGAGTGCGCATCGTCGCTACGGAATAAATTCACGAATGCGAACGCAAGAGCGTGCACTCAATACGGAATAGTATCCCATAATGGAGATGTTGCAATCTTTAGAAAATAATATTTATTGTGTCGCGGGAAAACTTGCGAGTATTTTTACGCGAGACCCGAGGAAGTATGAAACACGGCGACGTGTGCACGTTTAACGAAGCGCGGTTACGTAACTACAAAATTGTCTCAGGATTCTTCCATTGCTCTATCTTTTGTCGTAAATATTTTACGCTTCTAAATAGATGTATGATTTATTTAGACAGTTTATTCGCGATATATTCAATAATGCATTTAATTTCTCGCCACTTTCGAAAATATTAAAAGGCAAATATTCTCCATGGATACGAAGCATTTTGCTGTTTTTAGTTTCACAAGCAACAAAACGAAATTTAGCTCAAGGATATTGGCATGTTGAGGATACAGACTTTTTGAGGAAGAGATGCACATATTTTTCTAACTTCAGATTTAATCGAAATCCGTTGATTTCGTACATAGATTACATAGGTATTTCAATTAACTTGCCACTTCATGCAAATACATGCACATTCTTATCGATCGCGACTACAATTAATCGCGCAAATACAAGCAGTCGCGTTCGAGAGATAGATATACACGTTGGGAAACGTCACGAATCGGACGCGGATTTATTTATGCAGCGATCGAATGCGCGTTTTATGTTTCGACGGTCGGATACAATGCAGATTTATTCTGTAAGCTGGCGTTTACGCGATGCTTCGCTGATCGAGGAACGATTTTTCCCTTGCCGTGAAAACGAACAGGCGGAAAAGCCGGATGAGACGCGAAAACCCGATACGTATCCGATGCGAATATGCCGTTAAATCGACGGATTTCGCGCCCATCCACCCGGGATAAGACCGCTTAATTAACCATAATTACTTGTATCCTCCAGAGATCTCTTCTCAGCAGACCTGCTGTCTGCAACTTGACTTTCCGCTTCGCGTCTCAATCGGGATTGCTAATTAAAATTAATCCTTAAAGTTTTTATCAGTCCGTGTCCATCGATTGTGTCGGTTGGATTCGTTAATGCAGATTTGCTTCTGAAAATACTTTCAATATATATTGCTCTTCATAAATGTTTTATGTATGTATAAAATATTCAAAAATTTCAATAATAAATATTCCAAAAAAATTATTTTAACTGATTATGCTATCGATTTTTCAGATCAATAGATACATATTTTATTCGTTGGAAAAGTTATGAAAAGTTATTTATATCTAATAGAAATATTAAAAAATTGTAGGATATTTGGGATATACTCTGTAAAAAGATATTCCTTTGATCGTTTCTATATTAATGTTATTAATTTAAATTTTTATTAGTTGTTCAGATCTTAAGCAATTGCATATAATGAAGGAAACATTTTAGTTATGTTACGAGATCGAAGCTTTCGATCATTGTGGATTATAATTTGCGTCATAAAATGGTCGTTAAGCTTTAATTTGTTTGACCAAAGCAATTTTATCGTCGAGAAATTAACTTTCGAGCTCGTTCACGTTTTACGATGTTTTCTGCGGAGCGTCGCTTACCCGCGCAGCATACAATATCGGAGTACATGTTATTGCGTGCAGGGTAATTCGAAGTATCTCGGATGCAATCGCTACGTCTCAAGCACTCTTATATTTGCAACTATAATAAAATAGCCACTTAAAAACATTTCCTTACGTCGTTTACGTCGTTTTGCACGTTCAATCTACGTTCAATAATATTATTACGCGTTATAAATTAATTTTAGTTTGTCACAGCTAACTTAAATCGTCTTTCTTATTAAGTTTCTTAAGGAGATCAATCATTAATATCGACAAAATTTGTATAATCTACGTTACTAGACGAAGGGTCAATTTAGACGTCAACATACCCGCAATTTCATGCAGAATGCCATTATATAAAAAGCCATCCTATCCTTTCCTCGCCTCTATGGCGCTTAAAGTCACCGACTAATTGACTATGGTAATCAGTTAATTATTATTAATAAGGATCCATCGGGATCGCGTGAGCGGCCGTCGATAGGCGATGTCCGCGCCTCTTAATCCGCCGCGAAAATTTATGAAGCCCGAGCTGGCACTCACCCTATCGCCGATCCAACGGCCTCCTCTTCTCGTAAATTATAGAACGTGGCATCCGATCGAGTGACATCCGCCGTGGCGTGGAGACGGAATTAATTACTTAAAACCGATATCGCCGCCCACGCTGCCGGCGTTGCAGCGTGGATCGCGTCGTTTGCTCCCCTGATTCCGAAATTTCTCGTATTTATTTCCAGCTTGAAACTTCCTGTCGAACTACTAAAATCGCAGATTCTAAAATCGATTCTCCTCTCGATAATTTCGTCCATCCTGGGAAGGGCGCGCCATAAAGCGAGATAGCGTTACTCGACCCGGGGACGCGTCGGGTAAACAAAAGCCGTTGCGTAAACACCGTCTAATCCGCTCATTGAACGTGATTAACATATTTGCGCTTGTATACTGTCGGAAAATATGTATTGACATGATTCTAAGCGTTTAATTCTCTTTTAAAATAATTATGGATGTTGTTATCCAATTTTATCGAATTAATTTCTTTCATAATTCCACATACCATTCCACAGAGATCAAAACCGATATGAATTGAATGACTTTAATTTTTGATATTGCAACTTCGGAAAAACACGCCAAATCGCCAATCTCCATGATTGCAAAAAGTTGTAGAGTGCGGTTTCTTGTATCTCTCTACCACCAAAATTTAAACCCATGGAAACTTTTCTGCTTTCTGTCGCAACTATGTGACAAGTACGTGCATTTCTTCCCAGAACACGCTAGTAAACGTGAATCAGCTTTAATGGGCCACTCCCTCCGCGATCGAGAGTGTAAGATGTGTAATTAAGCGTGATTAGCCGTCGCGGCTGTTCAAAATCTCT
This sequence comes from Mycetomoellerius zeteki, assembly GCF_001594055.1. Lineage (NCBI taxonomy): Eukaryota > Metazoa > Arthropoda > Insecta > Hymenoptera > Formicidae > Mycetomoellerius > Mycetomoellerius zeteki. The sequence goes on along the minus strand of NW_017256957.1, from coordinate 2,222,142 downwards.
CTCTCCTTCCCTCTTTCTCTATTTCCCTCTTTCTCTCTCACCCTCGTCCGTCTACTGTTTGTAATCCGATTTTCCGCCTCGTATAGCGCGCGCACGACGAGACATTGACGCTCCGAATTTTGCGCGTCGCATCGCGACCCAAGAGCAGCCTTCGTGTAAAAGCGTGATACAACTTTCGATGGGTTTATTCGTACGTTTTGTTCCCTCGACAGCAAGGATAATACTATCAGAGCTTCGTGTGTAATGTCGAGTAAAAGCTCCGAAAAATAATCGGTTCAATTTTAATAGTTGATCACATATAGTAATCGTTTCAAGCAGAACAAAGAAACGCAATATAATGACTCGATTCTTAATGATCTTTTAAAGAACACTGTAAAATTTAAAATGTTAATTTTAACTTAAAAACGTATAGTGGATTTTCTGAGACATGCAAAAATGTTAAAATTAACACAAGGACTTTGTCTTTAAGTTAAAATGAACATTTTATTTTTTTACAGTAAATTTCAAAGATGTATTTCAAATAAAAAATTAACTGTCTTATAACGGTATAACATGTTTAATGATCATTGCATTATAAACAATAGTTCGAAAAGTAATTTACAAACACCCAAAAGTTTTCTACATATTTCACGTTTAATTTTGTAACGCTTTACATTTTTAAAATACACAAAATGTGTCATAGTATTAATGTCAAATATTAATGTAGCAAAATGGTAATCCAATCCCTTGAGTTAAAAAATAACATTTCGTTATTTTCATTCCATGTATGTCAAAATATAAATCAATTCGTTCCTGTGGTTAGCTTTAAAATAAATAACATCCACATCAACGATCCATCTAGTTATCTAGTAAATAATAAACTAAATTTGATACATTTTCAAATTTAATATATATTTTTTTGAGTTAAATTGCTTAAAAAGGATTTTAATTCTATTATTTTAGTTAATTAACATATTAAGTACAAACAATGGCGACTTATAGACATGATTAAGAATAACTGAAATTGGACATAATTTGACATTATATTTAACAATTGTAACAATGATCGATGATTTACTGTCTTTCAGTGATTACCAACAATTAACTTTTAAATGCAAAGGATTTCAATTTTTGAATCATTATATGATATCTGTATTGCTCTTGGTCTTTTAATGAGAAATTCCTATTAAATATTCCTTGTTGCCATTCGTCCATTTAATTTCGTTCGCTTCGCGCATTATTTCGCGCGGATTGCAACAACGCAACGCGTGCGGGTAAACCGCAACGCAATTTCACGATGGGGACGCAAGTAAAGTGTATAACCGGCCCGCGAAATGTGCCCCATAGAATACCAGCTTCATCCGTCTCGTGCCCGTTCAGTAATCCGATTTTCCACTCGGTATCGGTGGAAAACTCGCGCGGTATCGCGACAGTCGAATTTAAGCGACGCGACGCGACAGCGAAAGGCGGAATTTTCATCCTGCCCTTCTCGGCCGGATACACCCGCTTCCATCGCAACGTGTGCATCCGGTCGTTCTTTCTCTCTCTTTTTCCCGTTTCTCTCTCGAAAAACCTCTCGATATGCTAATACCCTTGATACCCATGTCGCACGTTAACCGGCTGGATTTTTTCGTGGAAACGTTTACGCCGCTTCGTTAGCTCGTTAGAGAGAGCTCCATTGATTTCTTTCGCGCGCAAAGGAAAGAACTTCCATTTCCTTCCCAGCTGTTTAGATTCTCTTCCGCGCGTTACTGTTACGCGTAATTTGATTTTCCTGTCACAGCCTTAGACCGGTATAATCAAAACTATTGCAGAAAACACTAAGAGCGGACAGAGTTTTTTTAAAGGGAATAGGTACACGTATATAGTACAATGATATTTTGTTTTTATCGAGTTTGTATATTACTGCGTGATTACAACCGCTTTTGAATGACTAGTAATTAGTTTTTTGTGTATGAGAAGAATTATAGTTGAAATTATATTAACAGGCATATATTTTGATTATACTGTTCAACAGAAAAAAAGCACCAGAACGAAACTAATCATAGACATAGTCACTTGCCATAATTTATTTGGATGCTGAAGTTTGGTTTTCAAATTGCTTCATCGTGTTACAATTTTGAGAAATTTACAGTTAAAGTTACCAAAAGGGCTATTTTTACGTATTTTAGCATATTATAACTACGATATGTAACATGCTGAAGAAGTTTTATTATAATCAAAATTAATTATGTTGTTAGAACCCTAAGCTGGATTTTTAATAGGATTTTTGGAAAGGATTTTTAATATTGGCTATGGTTAATAAGAGAGATATTCATTCTTTTTATTTGGGTTAAATATTGGATCTATTACGGAAAAGCTGTGAATATTAGATCATTGTCAATTTTATTTTATTAAATAGCTTTTAACTATGTTTATTTAAACTTGAGGACTTTTAGCCCGCTGAATTCGGTGTCAAAATTGGCAAATTCAAAATCATGGAAGACCTCTAATAAATTTTTGCAACAGTTGTTTCAAGTTTTAACCTCCGCCATATTGAATATACCATTTTGATTTATCAGTTTTTACACTTGTTTGTATATCAGCGGCCTGAAAAATCCTTATGTTTAAATAAATATATAATTGAAAATTATTTAATAAATCATTAATGATCTAATTCACACACTGAAAAAAAAAGTTTAATTGCATTATTTGAAAATCTGGTAGATTCAAACATTATGTCTGTTTAGAAACGGACGAATCAGAATTCTTGTAAGAATTATCAGATGAGTACGATTAATTCCTTCCTGTTAAATAAATCAGAACTTGTTGTTCATCGAACGACAAGGATAAACAAGGATAAATGATGTATCATACGTAAAATGCATCTGTAATCTGTGTACTATGCGGTACTTACAAGGCAATATAACTATAACAATCTAAATTAACCGTATTACAATAATCTTTAAAACTTTTATACACTTCTCAAAATTACATTAGCGGAGAAGACGTTTTCTCATCAACCATGCCACACATCACTTCGTTCTACTTCATTGTAGGATACAACACGCACAACACAAAGTAATACATGTTCGCCCGACTAGTACAATAACCGAATTACTAGGATACGTTGAGATTAATGTTAACCAAAATGTTAAGTATGTTTAGTGAATATAACTAGAAGTTTAATATATCCAACTGGAAAATATTAAATAAATCCTTATACAGTATAATCTACTAAACGTTCTAGTTGTAAAATCTCAAGTCTTGTCATAATAACCAGAAATTCTGTTTCGTTTAACTAAAATGTATTCAACTATATGCGATTTGTTGATATAATTAAACCATTTTTCTAATTGCAGCTTTTCTGCAATAAACCTCACATTTAATCACGAATATTTTATTAACCATAACCGAGACTAAAAACTCCTTTTGAGGTGTGAAAGTTTTAACAACATACTTAATTTTGATTACAATAAAACTTCTACAGAACGTTACACATCATAAGTATAATATAACAAAATGAAATCCTTTTTTTAACTTTAATTGCAAATTTCCTAAAATTGTGACGTGATGGAGCAATTTGGAAAACGGATTCGTATATTTAGTACCTATCCAAAAATTAAAGAAAATAACTAATTTCGTTCTACTGTTTGAAAAGATATTTTTTACCACAAACACTTGTATATGAATATTATTTAAATTTTTATAAGAATTTATTGTGGTATAAATCGATTGTAATTCGAACGACATGCAATAGATGTTCGTATTAATTAAGTATAGTAACGAGGATTATACGTCGCAAACGGAATTCGAGACCTCCGCTATCCGTATCAGTAATCACGGACAGTTTGGGGCGTAATTCACTTTGATCGCTTTTCGCACCAGTCGTTAAACGGCCGTTAATATCGCTGTTAAAGGCCCTTATACGAGACCTATATACAGCCACTGTTACACAATAGTGATTAACCCACATATCAGAAAAGCGCTTCTCACTTAAATACACTGTTAATTCGTAATTCGTGGTAAATAATCCCTATTCACTTCAAACAGAATTTACGCAAATTCTCTCGATGGTTACATCGATTAGTAGAGACGAATCAATTTTACAACTGTATCCGTGTAACGTACACAAGTATATATGTATAATAGAAATTTTGAAATATCGAGAATTAATCGTAAAAATTGAAAAAATTCCGCGATATCTATTTTATGACTTTTATATTACATTAATGTCAGACATAATTATTATAAAATTTGAATCGCTTTTGTTTATCGACCAATCGCTTGTATATATTTAATTAAAAATATGAAAAGTTTCTTCATTCATTCGACAAATTGCAATCTAATATACAAGCTTTCAGGCAGCGTGATATATTTTTACTTCCAATTGCTGTCAATTGTAGCTTTATTCAACGAAACGAATTAATCTTCGGCGATTTAATGTTGTTATGCTTTCACGATTATTTAATGCAATTTATTTTTAAAGTGTTGTATACCTCATAAATGTTTACACTCTGGTTAAAACAAATCCTTCGCTTTCATTTGTATTATACTCACAGTTCTTTTTTTTAATTCGGTGTGCACTTTCGAAATAAATGGCTTCACTGCTAGCTACCGGATTCCCGTATGTTAGATTCATACATAACATACATTTTCAGAATCTCGTATATTTTTAGCCGCTTTAAAGATTTATATTTTTCGAGGGATTTTTATAAAGTACCATTGCAATTACAGCGTAAACTTTCGCAGGAAAACATTTCGGCGAGGTAAAACTGCAGAATAATGAAAGAATCTCTTATTTTTAATTTTTCAGTGGTTCAGTAGGCCCCGTCCGAGAGACGCATATAATTGGCACTCGTAAGCATCACGTTAAAAGTATACTCGCCGTCCTGTTCCACATCTCGCATGCCATTATTAGCCATTGGGCCGAATCCTCGAACGCTCGAGCGAGGTAGCCTCGACCTCGGCAAAAGCGTTGCGCACTTAACTCAATCACGTATCGCGCGCGACGAATCCTCGTTTAATCAGCACCTTTTAGGCGGCCCCGAGATAAGACTCGTAATTAGTTATACAGGTCGCTTTGAAGCGTCGTCTCGCCTCTCTCTTTGCCTCCTCCCTTCGACTACGAGCTACCCGACGCTTGCACCTAATCCGATTTTCCACCTCGCGTGTACGAGGCTGTCTTTCTTGAAAGACGAATTCGACCGGTGAACCGAAGACGTGCGGTAAACCGGGGCATCGTCTTCAAGGTCTTCGAGCGATCTTCCAATACCACCAAAATATCGATATTTCAATATGTCCGTAAATTGCATTAGTTTGCCTCGCGAGAGGAGCATTTTCAGGCCCCTCGCCTCGACTTGAACGCTTCGCGAATTATGGAAATTGTACAGGAAAAGGATGGGGAAACACGATTAGTTAATTCTGTTTATTTAATCTTACCTCTTTTAATAAACAATTGCTATTAACACTAATGGAATTCTGATAAATTTTAAATACTATTTTTTCATTTTCCTTTTCTTGATCCTTTTTGTTATAAAAAATATATATATCGTCAGTTTCACGATTCTTTGGGCATTTTATTCGTCTGGAAAATTTCGAGCGATACGTATTCCCTTAAGTTGAAAAATATAACACGTCACAATCTCTTACCGACGACTTGTCAAAGTATCGAATACGTGGCGCGGGACGTATCTCCGGGGATGTCATGCGGCAGATGAAGAGAGGAGAGAGAGAGAGAGAGAGAGAAAATAAGTAGGTATCCCAGGAAGACGGAAAAGCTGAGAAAATGCAGCAATCGAGGCACGAACACGTGAGCTTTCATCCGAGCTGCCGCGTAGAAGAGAAGCTCGATTGATTCGTCGAACTATCGTTATCCACCCTGCTGACAACGCATCGTCCCACATTTCCGAGATCGCGATATTTCGCTCGCCTCCATGCGGTTTTGCCCTGGCAAATTTCAAAAGCGCTATTTCATGCGGTCGCTATTTAACCCCCCATTCGTCCCATTCGTCATCGCGTGTATATATCGCACGATTTTGTCGGTCCGCTATCGCGCGGACGATGACGAAGAGCCGCGGATCGGGTTCAGTGTGCAGTTTTGCTTTAATGTGTTTACAATGGTTACTGCGTTTTGCGGCATTACAGCGAGGCGTGCACATTCGTGTCACGTATTCACGCGGTAATTGGCGTAATTGGTGGATAATGGTGCCGCGCCATGCTGGATATTTCGAGGCGATGTTTCGGTTTGCGAGTAGACAACGTTATCTCCGCATACGAGATAGCGACTCGTATTCGCAAGACTACATTTCGGTAAACAGAATGGTAATCTGGGCACGGATTTTGGAGTTTTGGCCTTAGAGAACTACTCCCTGGATAGTAAAACTCTGGTATGGACGTTTGGTCTAGAACGCGTATGGGAACACCGCACCTTCTTACTTACAGTTACTGTTGATGGTAAAACTATCCGATCGAAATGGAGGTGTCGGGGATGAATACCAATATGTGAATATTACTTTTTGGAATGTAATATTCTTTCGGAAAGGTGCACCGACCTGGCGCAATACCCAACATTTTTATTTTAATCCCGTATTAATACTAATAAGGCCGCGATGTCGTGCACCAATAAATGCGCGCATGAAAAATGAGATATCTCGCGTGTAGGAGCGTAAAACGCTAACGCGAATTTTATGGAGCGTCTCCCTAAAACGGCGAGAATTTTATTCCCACCGTAACAACCGTCGGGGCAAGGCCGTAAGAATTGCACTCTCGCTTCGTGACAGCGTTTTATTTCATCTTTGAAAGTCCCGTTCGCAAGATATACAGCTATGAACGCGGTCGAAATGGGACGCTCCGTGGAAGCTTTGTCATCATCCATAGTTAAAGTTTTCCCGGAGATTTCGCCGAGGGATGCTGGGGCAACGTCAACGGCCAGCTTATTGACTTCTATGTCGACGGACGTCAATTCGCAGTCGAAAACGATCGATAAAATTTTATGCTGCTTAACGTTATCTTCGCGTCAGATATACGGCAAAAATAGCACCAAGATTAGTGACGTAAGCGACTGTTATTCAAGTAAACATATAACGTGGATGTATAACAAGAATGTTGTGATGCACAAGTTTTCGACGCGATCTCTTTCGGCGATTTAATTTCACGTCAATCGAAATTTTGTTTTTGTGCGCAATTTGCCTTGCAAATATTCGAAATTTAAAAATTCTGACGATGCACGCAAATACTTCAAACAACATTCTAATTCCCGTTAAAAATATTTGATTTGCTGTTATCCATGTTAAAAATAGTTCTCTCACTTTGTTAATTATTGCGATAAATATTACCACATACCTCAGTGGACGAATTAGTAAGACTTGTCCCGGAAAATCGGGACTTCCAGGTTCAAACTCTGATTGAAGTGATATTTTTTGCAATAAATTTCACTAGTCTGCGATAAAAAATTGTTTCAACAATTTTAGTTATTTTTAATGTATTTTGTCTGCCGAATCCGTTTTTCAATCTTGATTATCATGTCACAATTTTGAAAAAAAGGCATGAAAGGGGTACAAAACGACAATTTTGAAGGTTGTCATAAAGCACCGACAGTACAGTTTTTTCTAATTTTTTTTAATGCCATGCGAGAGAGTATCAACTTTAACTTTAAAATGCGTTTTGTTTCATTTTGTTAATATGATTTTTCGTTTTTGAAATAAAGCGATAAAATAGCTCTTTCCTCATGTAATACAAGGAAAATGCATTTTATTCCATTTTAATACTACGGAATATATTTAATTATGTGAAAAGTAAGTACTTTTGTACTTATATAATATAATCGGATCGTATTAAATCAAAAAGCAATATAAAATTACAAAATATAATACAACTATTTTATAAATGACCATTTCTTGAAAATGAAAAATCATATCGAAACGAAACAAAATGCAATTTAAATCTTAAATTGATACTTTCGTTTGGTATTAATAAAATTTAGAAAAAAATTTGCTGTCGCGGTGTTACGTTATAAAAAACTTTCAAAATTGTTTTTTTTAGCCAAATTTAAAAAATAGATTTGTTTTTGGTTAAAAAAAGACGATAGCGAACGATTATTTTCGTTCAGACAATGATCCTAAAATATAAATTCGCAGACTAGTATTCTTGTAGCGTTTTAAAATGCTTATTAACGTCCTTATTAAATTAACGATTCATGTAATTTGTGATGTTATTTCTAGCTTCAATTTATGATTACGTTTTAAGAACCGAATCGGCGTGCAGTTTATAGAACCGAAAAATGTATTCGTAAATTTACATATGAATGTTATTAAGCGTCAAGATCCACTTCGACCGAGAAATAGAATTCTTTCTCTTATTTGAAAAAATAGTTGTAAACAGAAAAATATTTTTTCACATCGACGATTTCTCACGTTTGACGGATTCCCAGCATTGTGAACGCGAAGACTTCATACATTTCTTCCAAAGAAATGAAGTCGAGTGTTCTGTCGGAGAAAGATCGAGCAAGGTTAAAATGCTTTGTTACTGATGCCACTATATACAGATTTTAAAGCCGCGTCCCATTTAGAAGAATTTCGTCAAGCGAGCGAGAGAAGCAGCAGGGGAAGGGGAAAACATTTGGCGAGAAGCTACCTCAAGTTGAAACATACAACACCCGTTTCACACCCCCTACCAGTCGCTTGTCAAAGTGTGACAGAATATGTGACAGCGGGATTGCATTTTCGCGTGGCGCTTCGCTGGAGATGGAAAAAGGCGGCGGAAGCTCGCGTGTGCACGCGTGAAGAGAGCGACTCACGCTGCCGCTGCGTGAACAGACAGATAATACACGTAGCAGTCGAGACAGTTTGAAAACTGCGTCCGGGAAAGAAGCCTAAGTAGATTTTGTCGTCAGCTAATCCGCCCGTCTATTCTGTCAGCGCGCGTTGCGAATAAACGTCCACGGTGAAATGTTATTTAAGGTACAACGATTTCTGCGGATGAGAGGGAGAAAGAAAGGGAAAGGGAGGAAAGGAGAGACCGGACTTCCCCTCGGATTTGCGGGAACTTGCTGCGAGCGCTGCTTACAATTCGATGTAAATTGCGTTTTTAAAATTCCCACCGGTGCATTGTAAGCAAGAGAAGTTTGCTAATACGGGTGGCACGGTGAAAAATATTTGAGAAAATAGTTTATACAGGATATATAACGTAAACTCGTACATTAAGAAATTAATGCGAATATAATACCGTACATCTCGTTATATTTTACATCTGTACTGAAATTAGTTAATTATTTCGTTTGTTTGAAGCAAAATTTGCCTTTGAGCGAGATAATTTCTTTGTCACGCAGAGAAAATCCCCGCGTTAATAATGAATTAATGCAACGCGCGTGAGATGTTGAGAAATATTTGTCACAGGTTGTTTCGATGAAATTCAGAAAATTCATTTCGCTATGCTCTCATAGAGGAGACATAGAGAAATATTTCTGTTTCCCCGCGTTGATGTAATTTATCATAATTACGCAAAGCAACGTGCATATATACCCGAATCTGTCGCAAATTGGGCTGCATTACGTCGCGCGGAAATCTGCGCAAACAAAAACCGCCCAGCGGATCCGCGTCGGCTTTACAATGTTATCTTGCCGAGCGTTACCAATTCCGGATCGTTACGCGAATAATAATTTCAACACGACACGACAGACTAGCGGTACAGCTTTGTTCAGTTTTTGACTCGTCGAACACGCAACACAATACCAACGGAGATCGGGCGTTTTTAATTAAAAAGATAGAAAAAAATGCACACGCTTCGCGCACAAGCGGGCTCGTCGTAATCGAATTTGCGACGACTTGCAATTACATGTGACGCTTTATGGAAATGACCAATAAAAAAAAAGTGGCTGGAGGGGCATGTGTAGGCGCTGGAAGAATACCCGAGACTAGTCGGACGAGATCGCTCCCCCGGAAAAGGTGCGACGGCTCCGCTTCTTGAAAAAGTTCTGCCATTACCGTTTCCCGTCGTCGTTCCCGCCCTCGCGGGAAAGCGACACGCCGTCAATTTTTTCGGGCCGTTTCCAGAAGAGCCGTAAATTCAACCGCGGGATCGTTCGTCCATTTCCGGACCGTTTATTGAACGTCTGATATACGGCGCAGTCGGATAGCGCGTTCAAAAATATCGGAACGTCACCTTCCATATTTTATTTAAACAGAATTGGTATCCATTTTGTAGAAAAATTAACGTCGTCGCGATAGCTACATCCGTTATTAATTGCTGACTATTTTTCATCGATTTAATCAGATGTATCCTAAAATTTGATTTCTGTATTAGATACTTCAGGAAATATTGTCTCGAAACTCTTCAATATATATATTGAATTCATATATATATATATTTCACTTCTTTCGATGTTTGTTGATGTTGATAAGCGCTTAAAGAATCTATCTCTGCGAATGAATATTATACACACTAATAAAAGCGTGAAATATTGCGTTTCAATTAAATCCATCAGTTTATTTCGGCGAGAATTGATTCCCACCACTATATACCGTGTTAAACGTTTCGCACATCCGGTGTAAAGTTCGTGCTGCATCCACTCGGGTTTCGATGACGCCGGGACGTGCTTGCTTGTTGGAAGTCGATGCTTCTTCTTGGAGGCTGGGAGAATTCACTGTCTCCACTTTTCAGCACGTTCGAAGTCACGACTTGTCTATCGAGTCTGCCACGAACATCTTGCGCCAAAGAGAGAGAGAGAGAGAGAGAGAGAGAGAGAGATATGGATACAAACGTGTCACGTTCGATCGCGCCAGCGACTTATCAAACCCGGCGATATGCGATGGCAACGATCGCATTTCGCCAGGTAGCGATAACTGCGAACGAAAGAAAACAATAAGTCGTAAAAATCCTGCCGTGTCGGTATTTGTCGCCCTCTCCATCTAGAATCGATGGCGAAAATTTGATGTTTCTCATTCATCAGATAAATACACACTCTAAAAAATATGGGTATATATTTAACATCGGTGATGTTAAATATACATAATTCTTACCGTATTGGTGATATAAATATTAACATGATATAGATTTAATATCATGAATTTTAAATCATGGTGTTAAATACATCTGTGATGTTAACTCTATTCGATGCCAATCTAGTAGGGCATATCCAATTAACTTTCTTTTTTCAGTGCTCTTTTCATTATATAATCATTTTTTATTATATAATAACGTTAATATAATAACTTATATAATAATTATATAACAACTTTTTTATTAATAAAGTAGTTTCACACCGTTATTTTTCTTAATGTCTGGTGTTTTAATTGAAAATTTTTTTTATAATATATCCATTTCTGTGATAGTTACAAACAATCGAATTGAGCCATACCTACGATGTAAAAGTATAAGGTGTCTCCACTCATTCATATTTTCTAGAAAACTGGTTAAACTGAGGAAATTAAGACACATAACGTTAGACGGGGGGTATATTAATCTTAACATCACATATATGAAACATAGCTTTCTGTAGGTGCGATACATTATTAATTTTAGTGACGAGATGTGGTTTTCTATATTTATGCGCCATCTTGTGTTAACTGCGGAAATCACAATCATATTTTATATAAGTGAAGAGACACCTTACACTTTTTTACATCATTATCCAAGTGTGTCGTTTTTCTAGCGTGGTACAAAGGGTTAAATATGCACTATATATTGATGTTTATATCAACACCAACACAAATTATATTTAACATCCATAATGTTAAATCCACACCCATATTCTTTAGAATGTAATCTAATGATTAAAGAAGGAATGCCAAATTTTTGCCATTGCTTCTGGAATTGAAAGGGCTACAAATCTACACCAACACGATGAGAATTATATAAACATCGCGCATGTATATATATATATATGTTAAATCAATATCCACATTTTTAAAAATGTAATCGTATCTGTGTGCTGAGGTAGATATTAATGTCGAACAAAAAACGTTATAGTTAAAATTAAAATTAAGACTATATTTTAGTAATGTCTGCGCATTATTTGTCGAGATATTTAATAGCGAAGATAAAAAAATTAGAAACAAGGAATGATCAAGATTTATCTGCAACAAAATAAATTTCTATTCAAATCATTTCTATGGAAAAATTTGCGACTGAAAAGAGCGATTTATATAATAAACGTGCACATACCTGGGATGTGTTGTGTATTTTCAGATACAATTCTTCAAAAGGTCATTCTTTCGCAAGTTATTTTGTATGCAATACCATCTCCGCGTGAAATTAGCAGTTCGGAATTCGCAGGTGTCTCGAGCTCTGAAAGTTGCAGATGCTAGAATTGTTAAGACTGCACCGAAAAAATCGTATTCTGTATTTGAAAATAATTCCGTTTAAAGTTATCTTCTATTCAAATATTCTAAAAAATTTAGAATATTCCTCTATAAACATTTTGTTAAGAATAATATCTGAGATAAAGAAAATACTCTAAAACACGTCGGTGCTTGATTAACAAAGATATTCGCCTTCGTGTTTACCAGTTCTGAAGAATCACTCGTCCGTGGCGGACGCGTCTCGGTTCGGGTGCTTTTATCATATATTTTTGAAAGTGTTGCCGACTTAGACTGTGCCCTAAGAAACATAGGCTACGTTTACACCGTGCATTTAGGCCGCGGCCTATACAATAAATGTCTTTGTTTATCTTGTATATTAAACAAAGACATCTATCGTATAAATCGCGGACTAAGCGCACGATGTAAACGTAGCCATATAGCTGTTCCGCGGTTTTGGAAGACCTGTCCGTTCGTCCTAACGCGTCCGTGCTGTGTGACGATATCGTAGACGAAGACGTCCGGTGTCTGGATAGGCTTCGCCATTTTCGCGGGCATTGCATCACCTTTTTGTTTTTACGTTTTCTAACCGTATCGATCTCTGTTTATAATTTCGGGAGGCGGGAGCCATTAATAAAGAAGAAGAAGAAGAAGCGTATTATACCGTATCGTGTCCTGACGTTTCCGAGATAAAGCTTTTTGAATAAAGATTTACTTTTTATTCCTTAAGTGGCTGCATTAGTTTATAATTATTTATATTTCTTTCTCCGTTAGAAGGAGAAAACAAAATAACTAATGTATTCGCGACCTCTATAACCTGTATAGTGTTGTTCATTGTGAAACATGGAAGAAATGAAAAAGTGGCTGCTTCAACACAATGTATCGGAACTAATCAGCCATTTTGAAAATAAGTACAAATTGGAAGTTTTGCGAGTGTACGTATCATGTACATATTACGTATGTCATGTACATATTACGTATGTCATGTACATACTACGTGCGTGCGTACGTGCGTGCGTACGAGTATGTGTGTAAAGATTAAAATATATTCTACTCCACAATAAAGGAATATTCTAAATGATTAGAATATCTTATTATATATAATAGAGGGAAATCCTCTAATTTTTATAATATATACTTGGCGCTTATTTTAGTAGAAAACATTTTGTAGTTTAGTCGGATATACTGAAATCTAGAATAAAATTTTTTCAGTGTGATCATTCGGTCATCTGGAGTGGTAACTGAAGAGTACAGAGAGACACTGTCGCCGTTGTGAAGGAAATTATAATTCCGCTACGAGAAATTAATTATTACGCGACCGACTCTAACGAACGACGTCTTTAATAACGAGCGACGCGGTGATAAGCATTTATCGACATCATCATCTCTTTGCCTCGCTTTTCCTCTCTTTTCTGTATCGTTTCAAATGATTTAACAAATCGGCAATACAGCGAGTTTTCTCAGTTACGAAGTCGACATAATTGTGGCCGAATTGTTAGTGATCTTCTCTCACATGTATATAATTGAAGCAAAAGTTTGGTTTGCGAACAATCGATGAAATCAGGATTCTCTTTTCGTATATAGAAACATTGCAAAAAAGCGGTGAATACTTTAGTTAAAATTTGCGCGCGAAATTAACTCGGCGATGTGAGTGAGTCACGCGGAGACAATAAAACCGACAGAATTGAAGAAGTGAGTATAGAACGGTGAAAAAGAAAATACAAAAAATAAATATTTAATGAATAAGTGCGACCATGCGCCTTATCATATTTATATTATTAACATCTCAGATCGATTGTGGTTAATGTCCGAACGTTTCGGCGCACAGTCACATCTAAGATAATTAAATTTAAAATTTAAGAATTTGTATTATATTCATAACATCTAACTTTGACCGATCATAGACGTTCTTTATATTTATGTATAAATATTTAATGAAAGACTCTTTTACGACGAAACATGCTGCGAAATCTTTTGATTCTTCTTGTTAATTTTGAATACAGTACACTCGCAAGATCATCTAATCGCAGCGCTGTGTAATGTTAATAATGGCAAAATGCAATTGCGCGACGCAGTACGTTCACCTATGTGATCGCGGAATTTCGCGAATATCCGCTCGATCTATCAATAAAATTCGCAGTAATTTTAACCGGAATACTACTGCTCTCACATAATTTCCTATGTATACGCTTCAGACACGTATGTTGTGCTCTGAAACTATGGAACATTGTGTAAATTCCATTCCGTAAATTTCTTGACTCCAGTCCGGCAGATCGAACGTTACCATCGGCACAATTATTTTTCGCGCTGTTACTCCAAACGCGCCACGCGTTTATCCGCTCGCCGATGCCGAAACGTTGTCCGTAAAATCACGACGGTGCAACCGAACAGATTTGCAACGTGCCGTTGTCGTCACATCGTTTTCGTGAAAGGGGTTAAAGGTCGGTCGCGTCGTTTTCGCCGGGCGAAAGTTATCACGAATAAAAAGCGCGGGGATTGCGCGCGGTCGCTTTTAACGGACGGCGAAAAACAGATTCCGCGACGTTATTTTTCATTCCCGTCGGAAAAGGAGAAACGCTGCGTTTCCCTCCAATCCATATATCCGAGCGGTTGCCACCAGTATCGAACGAATGTCGATAGACTGCTGCGGCCCGACAGTCGGAATACAAACGGGGCGGCGATATTGCCATAAAAATATCCAGCCGCGTGTACAAAGCTGCCGGTTTTCCACCCCGCGTTCCTGCTTCTCGTGCGCCCCGTGTTCTCCCCTTTTGGCTTTTCCCCTCGCCAACCCCCAAGACGAACCCTCTCTGTTCAGTTGCTCTGTTTGCGTAAACCGCATGAAACTCTGTCCGAGTTCAGTTAGGACGCATTGATAGATGTATCATAAACATAGAAACCTAGACACGGAAGTGCAGGCAGAATATTAATGATGCTTTCAGGAAGTGTTTTCCAACCCTTCCTAGATATCCGAAGTTTTAATATAGACATAGATAAAATGTTTAGATCGTTTCATGACAGCGTTCGTAAATCCTTTTTGAGTAATAGAACACTTTATGAATGCGAAAAGAAGAAAGTACGTAAGAATGTACGAAGGAATATAAAAAATATTAAAAACCGTATTTTATGTATTGTACTAATTTTTAAGATAAAAATATCACATTTTGAGTTGTAATTTAAAAATGTTTATGAATCGAGATCTGAGTTTCATTTTTTTTAATATAAAAAAATACTTTAATTAAGTATTAACTTTAACCGAATGATAATCTCTATCCGAGTTTATATAGATATCATAAATATCGAGATCTAGATATGAAAGCAGGCAGAATTAAAATGATGTTTTCGGAAAGTATTTTCCAACTCTTTCTGGATATCTGAACAGTTTTAACATAGATGTAGCTAGAATGTTTAGATCGTTCTCCTGATAGTATTCGTGAATCCTTTTTGAATAATAGAATATTTTTTAATGTGAAAAGAAAGAAGTGTATAAGAATGTATGAAGAAATATAAAAAAAAATCAAATCATAGGTACTTTATATACTAATTTTTAAGATAAAAATATTTTAGTTATATTTTTAGTATTAATTTAAAAATGCTAATAAATTAATATCCGAATATCATTTTCGAAGAGTACAAGAAATTAATTAAATCTTAATTTTAGCGCTGAATGATAATCATGATAAATATAACGTGTCGATATGAGATGAGTGCAACGACAGTTTTTTGTAATAATGAGGAAGAATGGCGAAGTGAAAAATGAAAGCAATTCGTTGTATATCTCGACAAGTTATTACGACCGCATCAACTTCGATACGTACCCATGATGGACTTCAATTAGCGTGCGCATATTAATATTTCATACGCGTATGTACATGTATATGCTAGGCGTTGTGCATGTGTATGTGTGCGATGTCCGCACGAGTGCCGAGTGGAACAAAAAGGGCATCCGACGGCACCGGGAAAAAATTATAACCGAAATCATTGAGCGCCTACGAAGCTGCTTTGTCCACTTTCATATGCGTACGTACGTACTCGAATGCAAGAGCGTGTTGCATAGAGTGGATACGTTTGCATCGTGTGTGGTTTGCAATTTGAATGAAAAGGGAAAACCGGGAAAAGCTTACATCGATCGCGTTATCGCCGGCCTTGTGTGTGTAATCAAGGTTTTGCTTTCCGAAACCGTCTCTCGACTTAATAAAGTTTTCAGATGAACGGAATTTAGAGTGACCCTCGAGGAAAATGACATGCGAGCTTCGTGTTGGGCGCAGAATCGAGATTGCATTCTCTCAGAGCGACTCTCGATATTGAATCTCGCAAATGGGCAATCAGTCACTCTCGGAGAATCGAAGGATTTTTTACTTCAAAAATAGCGTATGAAAAATATAATTGTATATTGATTATACAGTTCCTCATTTCACTTGTATTTTTGTTTGATATCATTCTAATGTTATTCTTTCAGAACTTTCTATTGAATTTTACGATTCATATTTCAAAATAAGTATATATTATTATTATTTAATTTTATTTTTCTCAATTCTTTATTACCTGGAAAAAATGTTTACTGCGCTTAGAATTTGGAGAAATTCTCATCGAGTACGCATGTGAAAATTTTATTTGCGAGAGCGACTCTCGATAATAAAATTCTCTCGCTAAAGCATCTAGTTAAACATTACGTGAAGTTTTGCGAAGTGGAAAATTTCGAGCTTTGAAAATATTGCGTATTTCCATGTCGAGAAATTAGGTCACTTTTAGCTTGAAATTCCAAAAATGTTAGCATTGAGTTTACATTCACTTGGATATCACTCTAATAAATTCAGAAAGATTATCTACTGTCCATTATATCACTATTGATATCAAAATAACGTTTTGAATCTTGAATCTAGGGAATGAGGTTTTAAAAATATGCTGCTCCCCGTTTAAAATTGCGCGACCGCGCGTTCTTTTGACTTTTATTTTTCCTCTAGTATTGCGTTTCACCTATCAGGAACGTAACCAGAAACGAATTTTGAGTTACGAAAATTTTTTTATCTCGTTAATATAGTTAATAAAATTGCACATATATCAACGTTTTGTACTTTATATATATCATTGAACACAAGAGCGTATATACAAAACATACAACAGTATTAATATGTTTTTCATTTATATTAAAAAATAAAATACAAAATAATAGCCTAAGGAAATGCATTAGTGTATCCCTCTCCTCCTCCGGCTATAACTGTACCCGTTTTACCACCCGTTACGCTCCGGCCATGAAGCGTATCCGAGGTTCGCACACCCGTCTTTCCGATTTTTATTTTTCGTTGCATAACATCGATACCGAGAGTTCAATTAACACGCACATAAATGTTTTGCTCGGGTGTGCGCGGACCGACCGGTAAAAGGCTGGGGTCCGGGGAAAAAATTGTCAGAGAATGCTGTGTGTATATATCCGCGGGCGCATATCTATATACATAAGTATCGCGTACACATAATACAGTACCACATGTGTGTGTACACACAAGGTGCGGACTACGTAACTTGCGATTTGTATAAAAGGCATAAATCGAATTTTGGAAATCACGCGCAACGAGACTCATATTGCCGTGTCCGACATGAAATCACGGCATCAGGTTGTAAAAAAATTCATCCCTTTCGTACCGTTGCTGGGAAAAATAGCGAAACCCGGTCCAGTCTTCCGCCACGCGGTCGCAACGAATGTTGTTTGTTATTTTTTTCAATTACCTTCGTTTGCGCCGCACTGCGTATTCGTTTTTCTTAGTATCACGTGCATACGATATTTTCGGGATATTTTCGGTGATATTTTGATCTTGTGCTATTAAATGCGTTTATCACCTTTATCCATTCGAAAAAAATATATCGTTCTTTTACTTTAAAAGTGATACAACTAAAAAATTTAATTTTTATTATCATTGTTATTACCATGAATAAGTTAAATAAACGTTACCTTATAAAGTAAACTAACTTCATAAAAAATCGTCAAAATCGTCACAACTTAAAAAATTCTTTACGGATTATGAAACGAAATATAAATAATATTTAATCGTTAAAAATATATTTTTATTGCCAATATTATTTAATTAGTTAATAATTTTCTATTAAATTGAAAAATAATATTTCTCCTTTCCTGAGAAACTTAATTTTCTTAGTTGTGTTACTTGTGAAGCAAAAAAGTAATATTATCTTTTGTTTTGAATATATTATTTTTTTTATCAATCGGAAATTTGAAATACTTTGCTAAAAAATCTTTACTCGTCATATCGTTATATTATTGTATCGGACAAAAATAAATGTATTCTTATTTCGGAAAAAAAAAACGACCGAAATACAATTATTGAATATCAATAGTCTTATACATTATTCTCGTTAGAACTGTTCTTCTATGATACAGTTTTGGAAACTTATACAAGCATATTTGTTGCTGAAATGGCTTATACTTTCGTGACTACCACTCAGTCGAAATAATTAAATTTTCTTTTTAAAACCGTCGCGTGGCAATTTTTCTCGAAATAAACGTTGAATAACGAACGCGTGAGAAGCGATTATCGATTCTCGACCATTTCGGTAATTTTGAATTTCCGCCACTCGCGTTCCTCTGTATTCTTTTTTTTTCCACTGCTTGCGAGCGTTCCAATTAGCGCTCGCATTAACATCGCCGATCGTGCTCGCGAACGAGCGAGCGAACGAACGAAACCATTCGCGTCGTAAATGCTAGAGGACGTGTAACGCGCGAAAAACGTCGCAAAATTGCATCGATGGTGGGACAGGTCGTTTCATGCACGCGGTTTCAGTACGGCGAAACGCAAAAATCGAACAAAAGTTATTTGACAGTGAGGCTTATTTCCGCATCGCGCACCCGAAAACGGTCCCGAAGTTCGACGTGTCGTTAGAATCGATGATCATCGACGTATCGGCGGAATCGACGAAAATCCAGCGTACATTGGGGGGGGGGGGGGGGGGGGGAGCCGATCGGTCGGAATTTTCAAAAGCAATCGAACGGGTTTGTTCGCCGTCGTGACCGTTAGTCCAATTGAAATTACGAATAGTAGTGAAACAAATGGATTTGGAGCGCCGCCTGCCCTTTTCGTCCTATTATTGCTGTCGAGGGCGATTAATACTCTACCGGAGGAGGAAAATGGAAAACGAATACACGAGGCGCTCCATTACTGCCGAGCGAAATTTTAATGCGAGATCCTTTGATGAATTTGCGGTCGATTTCCCCGAAAGAGTATCTGATGGATTTGATGATGGAGAGGATTCTCTATAGACGGAGAAGAGCGTGTTCGATAGAAAAAAATTTCGAGCCGCAACGTCGCCAGCCGTGGAAAAATTCGAGGGTGTTAGCGAATAACGAGAACGATATCTTCCCTCTTTTTTTGGATGAAATAACGATATCGGTGACAAAAATCACAGCCTTGTCAATGTGCATTATTGTTAGAATATTATCCCAGTATTTTTTTTCTGTAATTCTGTGCACGGCCTATTGTCGTATTATAGGAAAAAAAATTAGACAAAATCGTTTCGTTGGAATTTTGGCAGAAAAAATATTCGAATTTTTTTTAGAATATGCGTTGAAATCGGGCAAAAAAATTTTCTATTGAAAAAGGAAGCTAAACTAAAAAATTGTTCTCGTAACGCTTTGTCAACGGAATCACGTTGGCGGAAAACGTCAAGGGTTTAATCAGATACATTAATATCGAATATATGTTTCAATGCTCATCTGCAAGCTGATAAGCGTAATTCGTAGCGGTGGACATGTCCGAAACACGCGGGAATTAATTCGAATGGTCCGAGAGAGAGAGAGAGAGAGAGAGAGAGAGAGAGAGAGAGAGAGTGAGTGTAAATCGGACGGCGCGAAAAATTAACCATTTTCGCGCGATCGCCGACATTCGAGCAGGACATTCGGCGAACAGCCGGCCGTCCAGTGGGACCGATTCCCGAATCAGGGACAAGGATATCATTATCCAATCGACTGGCAGGTAGAGCCCGAGCCTGTCGGCGCGGTACGACTATATCATTGTGCAGTGAGTAACGCTCGATGCACACAGTCGATATATGCATCGCTGACAGATGATTGAGCGCGACGATTGCCGGATGGACCGGAGAATGTAGAGTCGGCAGGATCGGTAAAAGCCAACCAGCGAAACCAGTGAGGACATCTCGCGAAAACGTAGTAGTTGGAGAAACACGACGATCAACAAATCTATGAAATAAATTGGAGACATTTGTACGCGATTTGCAACTTCGGAACATTTTGATCGTGAGTCGAAATCTTGACTGAGAGTTAGTCTTAGCTCATTCTTATCTTGAACATTCAATGTACTTATTCCGTAGAAAAAAATACAGAAAGACAAATATCACTTTATTTTAATAAAAAAAAAATCATTTATTTCATATACATGGAAGAAACGATTTTACTATAGTATCTAAATTTACACTGAGAGAAATATGTTATAGGAACAAAAAAAGGGATGACAAATGTGATGGTTTGGTATAGGAAAACGGTCAGTTATTGCGAATAATTTCTCATTATTTGTTAACAAGTAATATACGATTTACGATACAAATCAAAATAATCAGTATTGCTAGCAAATAAAAGTCTATCAAAAAATAGATTGGGTTTTACATAAATTACTTTTAAGTTTTATTACTAATAATTTGTTGGAATAGCTGATTAGTATCAATCATAATAAATATTAAAATAATTGTTGTGACTATCTATAATACAAATCATTTGTTAAAGATACTGGTGGCTTGTTAAATTAACAAAATCTTTTTTCTCAGTGTAGCTACAAATCTGAAAATAATTTTGTTGAATTAAAATAATTATGTAAGACATTAAAACTAAAATTACTGAAATATCAAAACCATTTGAAGCATTGTTTGAGACTCGTACGTATTTTGATAGCCCAGCAAATTATTTTCAAATTTGTATCTAACTAAATTTTTAGATACTTCAGCAAAATCGTTTTTCCATGTATGTATATTCAAACTAATGATTATACATTCATACATCTCGTAAAGTAAACAAATGACAATTTAATGTATTTCATCGCGACGGGCACGAGCCACTTTCTGATTGCGTAATAATTTCCCCATCGCCATGTCACCGTTCGTGCTTCATCGGCCTGTTCATGACACTATCAGAATTAACGTACGTTATGCAGGGTGTTCGTGGGATTATGATTTTGGAACAAGTATCATCAATTTCGGTAATGAAACAATAGTCACGTTGTAGCGCAGAGGAGTTTTCGACCACGACAAGGGACCGCGGGTATCGACCGACGAGTTACGAGACAAGCCGAAAAAAATACGCAAGCGTAATTGCGAGACTTAATTGAGACGCGCGCAGGTGCGCGGGCTTCAATTAAGTGTCGCCTTTCGGACATGTACGCGATTTAATTAAATTTACAGAGGACGGTAATTTTTTAGACGACCCGTAGATGCGCCCGGGCCATTTAGAGCTACCGCAGAGTATATGCATATTTACGCGCGAATTAAAACCGCCGGGCGGATCCGGTGAGCGTGGACGGAACTGTTATTTCTCGCGTTGCGACCGTCTAAGCCCACGCGAGACACTTCACGTAAAAGTATTACAGCACCGAGTAAAATTAAGATTAAATGTAATAAGAAGAATTATAAACGGGCGTTACGGGAAATGGAAAGATAATATCTTTTGTACTTGGTACAAACCACTCAAGGTAAAGAATCCTAACGAAAACAACGACTTTGCTGAATTAAAAAACTTAGTTAAATACAGATCTAAAAATAATTTTGTTGAACCATCAAAATAATTACATAGGAATCTCGATTATGATGAACAATGCTGCAAATAGTTTTTCTAATCAGTTTGAGCTTATTTAGATGGTCTAACAAAATTATTTTTAGATTGGTATCTAACTAAATTTTTAGATATTTCAACAAAACCATTCTGTTCATATATCTCTTTTTAGGAAAACCAAAAAAAAAAACATGAAATTGCAATTTTAATGAGTATGTAGTTGCAAAATGATTACATCTGGTATAATCGAATTCGATTAACGATTTAGTGTCTGACTTATGTATCAAGGGTCTCTTGTGTCCTCTAATAAAAAATGACCGAGCGACATCTACATGAAAAGTTACAATAGCTCACCGCGACGGGGTAATACGCAGCGTAATATTCTCGCTCGAATTTTTGGCATAAACGCTGCAGATGCCCCGAGGGGTAGTATTCAACGCGAAGGGGCGGCTCGAAGGGTCAAAGGGCGTCGTTAACGCGGTCAGCGCACTCCGGTCGCGTATCAAAGTGCTCGAAAGTTCAGCGGTTTCAGCCTCGACGGCGGATTACTCCTCGGGATTAAATAAAAAAAAAGAGAGAGAAAGAGATAGAGTGGAAAGAAGAAACAAACAAAAAGGTTGAGGCGCGTGGGTAAAGATCGCCGCGCGAGTCTTTTATTCGTTTACACTCGGCCGTTTCGTAGCGAAAAACGGCCACAAACTCGTTTCGCGCGTACAATTCCCATTCGAAGTGCTTTGCTTTTGGCTTGTTACGAGATTTAATTACAAAAAAAAAGAAAGAAACACGTGAAGTTTCCCGCGCGCATCCATTGCCTACTCGTTAGAGAAACGTGAAGTCGATAAGGTCGTCTGAGATCGATCGTGCATACCATGTTTTGAATAAGCAAGCGGCGCAATACTCTCGCAATACCGTCGAATCTTATTCACAAGATTAAACGTGAAAAAGTAAATTTTCATTCTTCGAATTAAGAGAAAAAGATCAAGTTATACCTACACTGAGAAAAGACTTAGTAATAACTATCAAATGTTTTTTGTTTAATATATTGAGCTAATATTTAGCGCGTACCAAACATAATAATAGTAACTAAGCGTTTGATAATAATTACTAAATATTTAGAAGAATAAAAATAGCGTTTTAATCCAATTAAACGCTAAGTTTTCGATTATATTAATTCCGAACATTTGGTTGAAATTATTTCACTCATTTAGTAGCTATTACCAGACTCTTTTTTTCAATGTGGTCATGAAGCGTGCAACTTATTATCGCTATTTAAATAAAAAGAAAGCAACGTTATGAAAAGTATGAAAAATTGAGAATCGCTACGTTAAAAGTGGTTATATTCTAATAATGATTATTCAAATCGCTTTCTTTCTCTTTTGTCAATTCCTGAATAGCTACGAATTAGCTGAGGCGAAAAAGGTGTCAGCGAACGCCTTAGAAGATCGACTTCCGCGTTCCCAGGTAGGATCCTATCGATCGGATCGATATAGTGATCGTGGATCGCTCGTCTGAAAGACAGGTTCCGGCGAACGGTCGAACGTACTCTTTCCGTCGCTCGCACCACGAAGGTAATGGTTCTTTGAATTTAGCTGGCACAGAAAATGGAGACCTGCTCGAGGAAAAAGATAGAAATGCAAATGCTCCGCGCACTCGAGACTCGAGATGACGACGACGACGACGACGACGACGATGACGACGACGATGACGACGACGAGTTCGCGTCGTCGCGGTAGCATTCCGTACAATTGCAGTCGTGCGCTTTTCCCGCAATATCATCGTCCTTTTCCACGGGGAATTTTAGGACGAGAGTAAGACGTTTATTATATCTCCGGAAGCTCCAACATCATCACTAGAAATATCGTGACAAAGATAAATATAATAATAATAGTAAAAATGATGATAATAATAAGAATAATACGAATAATGATCACTGAATTAAGATCACCAAAGAATAGAATTTATTACGTATTTCTTCAAGATTTTTTTTTATATATGAAAGATTTTGTCAATCTAACCGCTTACGTATGTATAAATTAATAAGATGAAACGTAAATTATAGTTTGCAGCACTAACGGTTTAATTTGCAATTAATTAGTAGCTTTAACGTAGCCTCTGGAGAGGAATATCTGCCGCCATGTTCGCAGATAAAATATCTTTTATTCCTTTGGATATCTCCGCGCCTGGTAATGCCAAAACTGTTACGCAAAATGTTACGTAAAATTTCACTAAAACTCTCGAAGGACCGTTAGCTGTCGGGTATCATAAATTGTTATTCTATTCTACTCGATAAATTCTGGCGAGTCACGAACGAAATTTTGCACGGTGAAACTTTGCCTTCAGGCCTTACTGGACCACGTAAATCGCGGGTAAAGAATGGAAAAGCGCCCGCCCAACCACATCAAAAACTTAAGAGAGGTCAAGCCCAGTGGTGTAACTAAGGTAGAGGGATGCGAAGAAATTTATCAAATTTCTCAATAGTACTACATATCATCAATATTGTAATTTTTTTTTTATAAATTTCTGTAGAAAAATTAATTTGATTTTAAACAGAAAAAGCTCAACTATATCTGCGCAAATTCAATTCTTTCTTTAAAACAAAACGAAATTATTGCAAAATAATATTATAAAGTCTGTATAAATGTACAAAATTAAACTACGAAGTTTAACAAATGTGATCTTAAATTTTACAAATATTTAAATTCTACGAGTTGCTGTAAGTAATGCATCATGATACATGTTTTCAATTCTTACAAAGGAATTTATAAAAATAGAAAATACGTAAAATATTTAAAAAAATTATAGATTTAAACTCGAGACATATCAACATCGTCGAGTTTAATTTCTTTCTCCATATATTATTTAACGCGCGCGCGCGCATTACCAAAACACTTTTCTGTTACGCTTGTAGTGGAAATAAATTGCAAATAAATGGCTGTTACAAGAAAAAAGTTCGAGCAAGCTTTGCGAGGTAAAAAGTACGTGTGCGCAGGAGGAAGAGACGGAGATGCGTACTTAAACTTCAAACTTGCCTCTGGTTGCACGTTTACTCAGTTACGCCACCGGCCAGGCCGAGCTCTCTCGTGTTCTTGGCGCCACGCGCAAAAAGCGAATTCCATTTCCGCGCACACCCGCGCGTTTTGCACGTCCGGCCCGTTTGTAAACGCGAAATCTGCGCGTTGCAAATACTGCGCGCGTCCAAGCATCGGATGAGCGTCGCCGCCCCGGGGCGACGTCGAGCGTCGAGAGGGTAGAACGAGATTATTAACCCTTAACAGGCCAGGTTGAGGGGAAAAAATCGCGTGCGTCTGCGTGTACAGCGCGAAATGGCGTGTCAGTACCGTGATCACAGTACAATGACTGATCCGTTAACGAAATGAAAAAGGATGTTGGATTGTTGCATTTTTTTGTCGCTAACACCCGGATTGCGTCAAGCCAAATTGTGGGTTTCTGTAACGATTAAACCTTAAAATGATAACCTACTCGACATACGTCGCGCGGAAGATAATAAAAACTATAGAAAAATGAGAGCGTATTTTTCTTGACAATAGAGTTGAAATACGACGTGACTCTAGCAGTGATGGATTTTAGAGATTAATCCAGGAGTGGTCACCTAATTTTTTTTACATAAACGATCACGTGACGTGTTTTTTCACCTTAATTAAAACCACTATTATTAACAACATATTGTTGACTGTTTTTCAATTTATTAGTGTTTTACAATTATGGATGTAGATTTAATCATAATTTTCTGAAAAAAGTTAGTAAAATCAAACAATTATTAAATAAAATAAACACGTAAGTAGTTTATTATGACATAATTTCTAAAAAATAAAGATTTTACTTAATATAATGTTTTTTTTATCTCAGGCTTTCGATGGAATTGTATATTTAAACATTTAAAAGGTCCGTAAATGTTAGTTATTAAAAAAAAGGAAGAAAATATGTTCAACAATATCCGTACAAAACAATATTTTACAAATTCACATTTTCTCGTTGTCGCTGGAATATAAAAATATCCCAGCGACTATTCCCGGGTTAATTGAAGATGCATGATTGTCGAAAGCAGATAATTTTCCCACGGTTCTCGAATATTAACAAAAAATAGTCTGTTGTTGAAAACATTTCAAAACGTAATCCATTGCGTATCTTGCTTCATTTTTAAAGATGATAGGGAAGATAGATTTGTAAAACACGTTAAGTGAGGATATCTCGTGTTACGTGTGAATACGTAATTAACGTTATGTGCTGGATTGATTTTATCGACGGCCGCGGTGAAAAATCAAATACATTTTTCAAGCGAACGCAAAGTTCGTTTACCGAGTAATTTTGAGATATGGAAGTCGTCCATTTAATGGTCACCCATCCAATGTATTTCGCACGTGTGATTAAAAGGGTTCGGCCGCAAAGCGGTTAGTAACATACGCTCGTTAAATCCACAGCTGGCGACATCAATTTAGTGGCACAAGAAAATTGACCGCTTTCACCTAATAAGATTAGGATTTATTTAATTCTTGCCACCGTAAATCCCTTTTCGACGAAACTCTCTTCATTTACACGAACCATTTTCGAAGTGATTACAGCTTAAAATGTTACTGAAATCAATGGTACTATTAATGGTACTAATACTATGTAACTCTTATTCGCCAAACGCTAATGCAAAAAGATAGTAAGTAAACATTATTATGGCTTCACATGTTTTACATTATTTAATCAGTGGTATGCATAAACAAATAAAACGCAATACAAACTCCGATCATTAGTCCTCGATATAAATTCCGTTTGCAATAGTCATAAAGAGCACACCGATGTACAAACGCAAAACGGCAAACATTCGCAGTCGCGTCCGGATCGTCGATAAATTTGATCAAATTAATTACGCCCCAAAATAGAGCCACGTATTTCAAATTCGATACGAGTGTTTCACTCTTGGAACAAACGTGTCTTGAAAAATAAGAACGATCGCAGGAACGAAAGCGAGTGAGAGCAGCGTGATGTACGAAAGTGTGTGGCTTTAGAAAATCGGAGGCTCGAGGCACCAGATCCATTGCGCGAGCACACAAGGTAGGCCGGGTCGGAGCTCCGGTTTCCGGTGAAACGCCTAATCTGTATGTATGCGACGCATTTACATGAACAGAGAGGCCGAGCGCATATCGCGGCCCATGCTAATGGACGAAAGGGTAATCTGTAATCGCTAATTACATCGAGTTAAACCCGACGTATTCACCCTGAAACGAGGGCTGGGCGTGACGTTATATTCCATTCCGTTTCACCTCGCCTACCCCCGTTCTCGCGACTACCGCGTTATGATTAGTGCGAGCGATAAGTCGAGATGTCTGGCGTATTCTCTCACGCCGGTTATCCGGGAACGATTAACCCTTTTCGACCCAGCGGCTCCAATTCAATTCGCATATTTTACGTCCTATCGGGATGCATAGTCGCACGATCGGAAAATAGCTAATATTTATGTTCTATACGGATCCAAGATTGCATCATATTTTTATTGTTATTTTACGTTTACACTATATTTTATCAGGAAATAACTAGGAAGTAACGCATTTACTTTTACTTGTAACGTCGTTTACTTTTACTTTTTTATAATAACGGTTTGACAATGACTACAATTTTTCACGTCGATAACGACATGTCACGGTTGAAAAAGTCACTTGAAAAATAACTCGTTACATTTTTTAATGAGTAACGCATAATGGGGTAACGAGTTACTTTTCCTATCTTGGCATTATTGCTATATTATGAAAAATTGTAAAGTTATTATTAAATCGTTATTATAAAAAAAAGTAACAATAACGGCGTTACAAATAACGCGTTACTTCCTCCCCTGTATTTTGTAGTTTACATGCAAACGAAATACGAGGAGCCAATTTGACAGAATGTACAAACGCGACAAATACGATACGCACTTCACACTCTTTATCTTTTTCTTTGTTTAGTGCTTCTGACTAATGAGTGAGAATAGCGAAGCGTTGGAACATGGAAAAAGATAACAAGTCGATTTTACATGATGCATATATGCACGTGGTGACACTTTCGATACCAGCGAGGATAAATTCATAAGCAACGAATGAATATTCCAGCTCAAAAGACTCGGGCGAACGTATCTTTGGAAAAAAAAAAAAAAAAAAATAAACAATTTTCACGTCGCATGAATATGTTGGCGACTGCAGCGTTTCACCCATGCGACGGCAGTCGTTCCGCTGTGATAGAAAAAAGAATTGTCACATGATACGCTACGATATCGATCAGGTGTTTCGTTCGAGAGCCCGTATAATTCGCGTTTCTGCAGTGGCGAACGGCGCGAGCGTAAAAAAAAATAGAAAGAAAAACGGGAAAAAGATAACGACAGAGCGAGACGGAAAATAGGTTGAAATGCCGCCGTAAACATTCGTATAAATAAATGTAAATCTGTCCGGTGCGCGCGCGAGAGCGTTTCGTATATAAAGCGGACGAATAAATGTAAATCTCGCTTTTCGGAAAATGGCATGCTCGAATAAAATCTCCGAGCGATATTTCGTTTCCTCCAATAAACGGGAGGGAGAAAAGGATCGGAGAAGGAATGGCCAGGGCTTGACGATCGGTACAGAGTAGTTTTGCGCACGTGGTAATTGATGGTTTTGCCGCACAGAGCCGAGCTGATTACGCTATGATGATAATTAACTGCGTTTATAAGCGCGTTATGGCGCGCGTGCTGCGGCGTGGCTTCGTGCCTTCGCGGCGCGTTGATTAAAGCTCGAGTGACGCAACGCAAAAACGACTCCGACAACTTTTAACAAAATTCCTCCGGCCGGATATGAGATCCCGGCTAAAGGAGAAAAAACATATTTCATCTTTTTCGAGGAGAGCGCGCAAACCATTTGCTAGGAGTGAAGAGGAATCCGTCACGTCGTGCGATACGCTAAACTCGTTATCGACGACGATATATATACCTCATATACACTCCGCTCATCCCATTGGCGTTGACGATAGCTTTTACGGAATTCCGCCTCGTGTTTAGAAATGTAGATGGGATAAGATGCTTAACTACGGAATATAGTTGCTCAATCCATTGGACTGAGGAAATTCTTGCGTGGAAATTCAAATGCCTATCTCATGAAATGTAAAATAGAAGTACTAAAGAATTCAACTTAAAAAAAGATTCTTAACGGAATATTTCGGATCTGGCTGGAAAAACTTTAAATACTCGTCTTCACTTTGAAGTCGCTTCTTATTTAGCAAAGGTAAAGTCGGAGGGAAGCTCCACCTGAGTTTTTGAGCGATCCTTAATGTTAAACGTAAAAACCCTCAAGTAAGAGTCTGGTCAGTCGAGACAAATATGGCGACAATATTTTGCTTTGTAGAATATATGGAAAAGGCGCTTATTAAACACTTAAAGAACGTCAAAGCCGTAAAGTATTACAAACTAATTCGCATTATAGCAAAATATTTCATCACCTTACAAAACATGCAAGAAAAAATTTTATCAATTTGTATTTATAAGAAAAATATCCCAATGTTGTATATTCAATTGTAACGTTTCGCATTCGTTGTAATGTTTATTTAATTCAAGATTGTCCTATTAGAAAATAGTTAAAATTAATCAGATTCTTACTTGAGAGTCTCCAGTTTAACGTTGAACCTTTTAGTAAATAAGTAGGTTACCTAGTGAAAGCACCGCATTTCAAAAACATCTCGACAATACTAAGAATACGATTATAACAAAGGAACGTCATATGTGAGCTATGCTTTTTACTCTAAACTAAATGGATATGTGATGGCACGAGACACGGGTGAGACCAACCGGCATGATTATTCGCGGTGGTTATTACACGTTGCTCTATTAATTTCTCCGGTTGTCTCCGCAGCAGACGATGACGTCTGAATCGGACACCGGTGTTCCGATTCCAACCGCATGTTGTCGCATACGTAATTCGCGCCTCGTGCACGCCGAGTCGCGTTGCTCTCCAGCTGCCAACAGCGGCCTCCCCAAACTGCATAAATAATATCGAGACGCGGATGGTCCCTAACCTGTCAGTTCACGCGGTACTATACATTGATAGCATCACTTTGTCGATAAGTTTGTTGGAAGTTTTAAGAGGAACAAACGGAAT
Source organism: Mycetomoellerius zeteki (assembly GCF_001594055.1). Classification (NCBI taxonomy): domain Eukaryota; kingdom Metazoa; phylum Arthropoda; class Insecta; order Hymenoptera; family Formicidae; genus Mycetomoellerius; species Mycetomoellerius zeteki. The sequence goes on along the minus strand of NW_017256957.1, from coordinate 2,192,005 downwards.
AGAAGTAACAAAAGTTTAAAAGGCCGAGGAAAGACATATAAGTTTACGTAGTTATTTCAATCGTCGAAAATCGTACATATACATAGTTGAAAAATTTGTGTTAAATTTAACACATTCCTTATATTTCAAAGGGTCCACCTAATTTTTGTATCAATTTAACATAAAATGAATATCTATGTTAGAAAGTAACACAAATATTATAATATATTAAAAAATTGACGAATATATAATATTGACACAATTTATAAACAAATCGTGATAGCGTATTTTTTTAGTAAAATTAACATTTATAATATGTTAAATTAACACGTACACATTTCATTCATTTATCTTAGAATTGGTGTTTTAAAGTAGATTATTTTTACATTATTTGTTCATTTACTCAATTTATTTAAATTATGTTATTTTAACGCTAAGAAATGTTAAATACCAACTTAATACACAATATTCGAATGAATACAATTACATTGTGTAAAATTAACACTCGGATATGTTAAAAATTCAATATAAAAATTTTAGGACCGCGCGATTAACACAAATAAAAGATATTTTTATTGCGTAAGAATAAGTTTGTATCTGTGAAAGAGAACAGAAAAATTTTTAGATAAGTACTCCGCATACAGATACACGATAATTGAAGCTAAATCGAATTGAGCGAAGTAATGAGAAAAGAGAAAACGTGCATGAAAATACAAAAGCACAACAGTGATTTATAGCAATAAGCCGAAAGACTAATTGAAAATAATGAATATATAGGTAATGCAGAGAGAGAGAGAGAGAGAGGCTGACCTAGACAGAAATTTATTGTGTTCGGTGGAGAGGCCTTTGGTGCAGATAAAAATATATGTAGATATACAGTAATATATTATCTAAAATTAGCCGAAATAATAAGAGAAGAAATGTAGAATCAAGTATCCTATTACAGTTGTAAAAACTATACTAAGAAGGCAAAAGTTAACGCTTTCGATTTAGAAAATAAAAAGTACTAGGCATTTCTTCTTTGAAGATATTTAAAGACTCGGGCTTGCAAGTTTCTGTAGATAATAAATCTCACAAATCTTTCTAATAAAAATGATTGATAGATAATTCCCTTTTGGAACGTATACCGATTTGCCGAGGATAACAATAGTATTTGGTTTTTTTCTAGCAAAATCATTGATTATCTTTTTTATTCAAATTAAAGAAGATAAACGACGAATGCGAGGCGAGGGAAAATGAGGGAAAGTCTATTTGTGGCCTAAAACCTCATTAATAACGGCCGGAATTCGTGATGCTGCGTAATACGGTTGAAATGAGAAATGAGTAACGGGGTCATGCGCGCGTGGAGGATGCGGCGCGGAAGTTCCGCATTCGCAGGGATCGCATAATCCTTTCCTAATGACGCGACCGTTTTTAGCTTTAATACGCGCACCGACACGCGCGGCAGTGATACGGCGATGGATATCCGGCCGTGTTTCCCTGCACGGCTCGCTCGCGTATTTCGTCGCACGGATTAGCAGTCCGCGCTGAAACGTATGTAAAGTCGCGCGTTATGTACGGCGTACTTACGCGAGAGGAGACAGACTCTACGTGCTCCAGATTTGCTTTGGACTGTCCGAGAGCAAATACCTATTTCGTCCACCTACGCTCATCCATTTAGACTTCGACATTGAGCGACTCGGCAATTAAAGTCTCGCAAATTTCTGCTCCGCTCGAAAAGAGTGTTTGAAAGTATGTACTTTCCCACATGTCCTCAGGAGTTTGTTAAACATTTTATCGTTTATGTTGCACGAAAATAGTCTCGGACGGTAAATATATCTCTTAGATTTAGTTTTCGACATCTGTCATGTTGACACATATATTGGTGATTCCTGAGCAATGTATATGTGGCTTAATGCGGACGGAGTGCATCAGTGCCGACACTAGTTCGACGAGACGAGGCGAGTTTTCGAAATAAATCCTTCCGTACGCGTAAATCACGCGAGCCCTTTTTTTTCTCGAAGCGCCGTTAATATTCCCGGAATTTTCGTGCGACTGTCACGCCGGACGATCGATTTCGCTGGATTTTTAGACTTCTGTTGACCCGGATTGTTATCGCAAGAAAAATACTCTTATCAATCCGACGAATCGTGTTGCCGTGATCGTGCATGAATGATGAATCTCCAGATAAACGAGGCTGAACGCAATCCATCAGATCACCAGCAATCTTGATTGAATCTGCTTGATCCGATAGAAACTCGTTTTGTATCGCGCGAGGATTGAAACTATGTGAAGCGCGTAAAGATCGTGTTTAATCTTTCGCAAACCAGGTGGAAAAAATCAACATGGCGAACCATGTATCTCATACCTCATGTTATACTTTATCATAAGTATACTAATTTAGTACGACCGGCAACTCCAGCTACACGAAATGGTAACTTGCGCGCAGTATTTTTTAAAAAGTTAGAAGTTTACATCTTGCGGGGGTATGTCACACCTTACCTAGTCCACCGAAGATTAACAATGTTACGGTATTATCGATCACTAGTCACAATGAGGTACCTTGGCAAAGAGAGAAAAAAAACATCCACCAGAGACGATTTCGTTAAATTCAGAACATGCGAGGGCATACCCCAGCTTCACTCGATTGACATAGTGCCTATATCAGAACCCTTCTGGGTCGATATCAAATTTTTCTTGCCGAGAAGAAAACCAGCTTTCTTTCCGTCCGAAACGAAGACACCGAGCGTCTTCACCCATTTCGGGGATCAGCCATCCCGTTTAGGTTTTACGGCGTACTTGGAGCCACGGTGCGCTCGGACTCGTCCGGACGACGGTGTGCTCAGGCGTTTCCATCTCGAATAGAAGTTTTTACGCCCCGGGAGCTTATTATCCGTGGAACAGCCGCGGGCGCTCGTATTTCCGGATATAATTTAGCCAGTCGAGCGTTTCAGCTGCGCGCGGCAGGCTTAATTTCGCACCTACGTGCGCGATCGCGGCCAACGAAAACGGAAATAACTTCTCTCACGTTACGAGCGCGGAGAAAAGGAGAGAGAAAATGAACGAGCGCGTTGCTGCTCGTCGGCCACGGCGTGGTGAGCTCCACGGAAAATAATTCAACGCTCTTGTCGTAAAACCGGCATAAATTGGGTGCGGTGTGCACCAGACGGTATCGATTCCCCGAGGCGACTGTCGACAGCGTTCTACGCTAGACATAGACTCGGGGAATTTGTCCACTGCATTCTCCAACAGTGATTCTTGAGTGGACGAAACTTGAATGGGTCTTGAATTAACGCGCGAATTTTATTCGAAAATTATTCTTGGTATAAGAGTTTAAATGTGTAACTATCGTAGTATTTATTTGCTGCTCCAAGTAAGACCTTTTTATTACCTAAATTAATCGGAATTTCCTCGTTTATTATTTGCAGACGTCACGACCCAGCTTCACCGTCATCGGCGTCCTCCATCTGCTCGTCTTGGTTGGCCTTTTCGCTCTCGGCACGGCCGAGGCGCGGACTTTCTGCCCTAATGGTTGTACCTGCGACGATGACACCTTAGTGGTTTCCTGTGTGGGCGCCAATCTGGACGTAATACCTATTGCGCTGAATCCCAGCATCCAGCGAATAGTGTTAAAGGAGAATCGCATCAAGATCGTGGATGCAGCAGCCTTTCAGTTCTACGGCGACCTAAAGAACGTCGACCTCTCTAGCAATCACCTGTTCACTATACCTAATGGCAGTTTTGACGCTCAACGACACCTTGTGGAGCTCCATCTGAAGCACAACAAGATCTCGGCGTTAACCGAGAAGACGTTCCAGGGTCTCAAATCCCTCACGGTGTTGAATCTGCGGGATAACTACCTAGAGACGCTGAAAAACGGCCTGTTCGCTTACCTGTCGAAGCTCGAGGAGCTTGATTTGGGTCAGAATCGCATATCGAAAGTGGAACCAGGCGCGTTTCAGAAATTAGGCACCCTTCGGGTACTGTATCTTGACGATAATCAATTGCGAACTGTTCCATCGCCAGCCCTGGCACCATTGAATGCCCTCGCCGAGCTTCACATCGGTTGGAACGCTTTCTCCTCGTTACCGGACGACGCGTTCAAGGGTCTCGAACAATTGGCGGTGCTAGACATTATGGGCGCCGGACTGGACAACATCAGCGACGGAGCGTTTCGCGGCCTGAATGCCCTCCGTACCCTGAAACTTGGCGCTAACAAACTCCGCGAAGTACCGACGAAACAGTTGGCGGTGTTGCCACGCCTTGAGGAGCTCACCTTAGGCCAGAACTTCTTCACGATCCTGCGGTCAGGAGCCTTCCAAGGTCTATCGACGTTGAAGAAGCTCGATGTATCCGGCGCTAAGCTACTTACTACCGTAGAGAAGGGGGCCTTCTCAGACAACGCTAATCTGGAGACTCTTGTATTGAACAGTAACAAACGGCTGGCTATTATGGAAGAAGGTTCTCTGGCCGGCTTACCAAATCTGAGGCATCTAATGCTGCGTGACAATGCCTTTATCACATTCTCGGAGTCGCTGGTCGCCTGGAACGAATTGCGCCGTCTGGATCTCAGTGAGAATCCATTAGTGTGTGACTGCAGTCAATTATGGCTAGCTGAGATACTCGTCCCGAGAAACTCAAGCCCGGTAATATGCGCCGAGCCGCCCGAATCCAAGAGCAAGCCCATCAAGGGCATGACCGCAGACGAGCTGGGCTGCGCCTTCTCGGATTCGCGCAAGCAGGTTCTGCTGGTGACGGTGTGCACCACCGGACTAGGCCTCTTCTTTGGTCTTATAATACTCCTGTATTACCGATATCGTAGACGCGTGCGAGATGCGCTTAAAGACTACAAGTGGAAGAACCGTGCGATATCACGAAAAGAGCACGAGTACCAGAAGACCTTCTCCGATGACGAATACATTGTCCGTTCGGCACACGCCCATCATCATCACCATCATCATCAAACACCGCCGTCTCAGCCGGTGCCCACGCATCACCATCATCATCATCTTCAGCAGCTGCAGCAGCAACAACAGCAACAGCAGCAGCATGCTCAGATAGCGGCTGGGATCAAGCCAATACCGGGGACGGAGCTGTAGCTAGAACTTCGGGCGGCGAGCCCCGGGACCGGTGGAGTTTGGTTCTTGCCTCACAGCAGCACCACCCTCGCCGAGGGCTTCACCTATATCGACGGTGAGACGGCGCGCCAGATGCGCCGCCCGGGGACGCTGCCCGTCACGAACAACGCGTCCGGTCACCGCGGAGGAGGAGGAGGAGGAAGTGGTGGTGGTGGTGGTGGAGGAGGAGGTGGAGGTAGCGGAACGGGAGGAGGGGTTAGAGGAGTCATAGACGACGGTACAGCATCGCTGAGTGCAGCGTCGATTGACGGAGTCACATCTAACAGCGCGAGATCTCATTACTCCAGTCACTCCCTGCGTCGTACGCCGCATTCGCAACCGCAACTCTCTGCCAGAGAGTCGGACGATCGGATACGGACTCTGGAGTCCGGACTTCAAAACGGAGTCCCAGCCGGTGGCCGCCATCAGTCGTCACCGCCACCGCTACCCTCCAGGCTTCAGCCCAACTGCGGCCAGTCCTCGTATCCCACTCTGCCGGTCAACGGCCACGCTGCTCATCACTACCATCATCACACAAGAGAGCGGGAGAAGGATAGGCCGTCCGCTCGCGAAAGAAATCGTGAGCGAGACGATGGTCCGCCTCCGCCTCCACCACCGCCACCGGTAACGTCGCATCGGTCCGATAAGCACAGGGAGACCCAACTGGAGATGGAGTTGCGCGACAACTTGGACATGGGCGTGATCGGCACGTACCGAGCGTAGATGATAAATCAGATGCGTCATGTTGCAGATAAACAAACGGCAAACGGGATCTGTAGTCCAGAAAAGACGTGATCGTATGATTACCGTGGACTCCTCCGTTGTTTCACATAGTATGGAGAAATTGACAATTTGAAAAGATGAAGGAGACAAATCAGAAGAAAGTTCCTTTCGTCGCGCAATACAAAAAAAATAAAAACTGGTAAAACGGGAAGAAGACTGACCATGCTGATGAAGAATATCAAGAAGCGAGACCAAAAAAATCGCACTAAAGTGTGATCGCCATATCGCCACGATATACAATCTATTCAAGACTTCTATTCGTATACGATCGAAATATTAATATCATCGTGGATCGGCCATCGTAGATCAATTACACGATCAATCGAAAGCCAACGATCGGTGCTGAAAAGACATTTGTTAGTTGATACTTTTATTTAAGTTTTCGAAGGGAAAGAATGAAACTGAGCTTTTAGATACAATATCTTTTGGCGCAACGATTTTTGCTGGTTTAATCGAAAATGAAAGATGATTTTGTCGACTCGAACTATGGTCGCTGCGGCGTTTCGTTCTGGTCCCCACTACTGGACTCATCAGTAAGGTGATGTAGTGGGACCTGCCTTAGACGCCCGGGAGAATTTTAGATCGAGATCCCATTTAAAGGGAATTCGTGTGGTTGTGGTGCTCACGAGAATCCGCGCGAGCCCCATTGGTGGTGAGTCGCCACAATCTAATCGCTTTTACGACATACCGTTATTAGGAAAAAGAATTACATTGAACATTGATTGAGTGAGATTTTTGTAATATAACTTGATTAATGTAAAGTCTAAATATGAGCAATTCTTCGCAGATTACATTTTCACATTTGAAATATTTTCCGAAATTTTTAATTTTTTTCCTAATTTTTTAAAATCAATTTTTTGGCCTGTAATGACGCAACAAACAAGCAAATAACCAATAGGCTCCCCATCTTAATCAAAAGGTGCGGATAAGCTTTGCGTTAAGTATATCTGTAAAAGATGCCGCATCTTTTCCAGAACGAGATGTCATTCCGAAAATTATACACCTCGTCTGTAATCCTAAGCGATCCTTAATAAGCCCATCTTCCCGCGCGACTGCTCGAAGATTAATATCCTCTCTACGTCACCGTGGGGAGTCGTCTCAGAATCTCAAAGAAAAGAAGACCCAACGGACACGGAATGACTTTTGCCAGGATTTTTATCACGTCCGTCTTATCACTGATGACCGCAAGATCAGCACTGCCGATGAGTGATGCCAAACGGAAATCCCTTGCGCGGATAACCCGTGGGAAAACAGGGTCGGTCCACGATCTTCTTCCCTCTCCTTTCCCAGAAACGACGGGCCATCCGACCACGTGGAGCCTGTTGTGTTCCATACAATACATACATATACACGCGTACAAATTCTATACGCGCGGTCGACTACTTGATCGTGCTGAAGACCGCCGAGCTCGATCGAAACTGAAGTTCGATAGCGCATAGGTCTACGCCGAGTCATTCTTGAAGCCGATCCGAGGGCGAGAGCTTAACGAGTCCGTATGACTCTGAGGATCCGAAGATCACGATTCGAAGAACAGATACGACTCGTTAAGATTCATCGATCACCACTCGATCGTTTTATTCCAGGAGGACGCGCAACTGAGAGTTCGTGTCGCGCGAGATGAGACATGTATCATATGCGAGGAGATTGACGTACTATAAGCAACGTAGGACGCAGCTATATAAATATATACATATACAGATATATATATATAAATAAAAAATATATATATACATAAATTATATATATATTCTAAACGGTCGAATTATTTTCTAAATAAAAACACCAATGTACAGAGGCACGACGGAGACGGTATAGTTGAGCTAGTGTCAACGCGCGTCCTCGACTATCTTTAACTATAAGAAATTCTAGATCGTCGTGGAGTTTCCGGATACCTGCCTACTAAAAGTTGAAAAGAGAGAAAGATAAAGAAAGAAAGAGAGACGATTGGTAAGCGGGTATCCGTGTGCGATTTGATCCCTCGATCGTTGAAGGATTGCAGAGATGGAGAAACTATCAAAACTTTATCTGATATTGCGACGCGAATTAGCGATGTAAGGACGGTCGTTTCTTTTTTTCCATGGTCGATATGTAAGTTAAGAGTAAGATCGCGTTAAGGATTTAACCTTAAGAAGGTTTACGCTGTTATTAGGGAACCGCGCAGGTTTCTAAAACGTGGGTATCGTCCGTTCCCCTCGTTTCAACGGATGGGTGTCTTTCAGATTGTGAGGTCACGTCAATCTCTAACTGGATACTAGGGAATTCTCGTGGTAATATCGTCCACTGTTAGATATCATCATAATGAGCAATGGTAACCCAATTTCTTGAATTAGTAAATAAAATTTTGTTATTTTTAACTTTCATGTATGTCAAAATTAATTCATTTCGTGGTTAGTTCAAAATAAACAACGTATGTGTCCACATATTAATTATAATAAATTATAATAAATAAATAAATTATAATAATTATAATAATATAATAAACGTCCGTATGTGTGCAGTTAATAAATAATAAACTAAATTTGAGTCAAATTTAATACATTTTCTTGAGATAAATTGTTTAACTTCATTGTTTTAATTAATGAAATATTAAGTAGGAACAATGGCGCCTTACAAAAATTATTAAAAATCACTCAAATTGGGTATAATTTGACATTATGAATTTAACAGTGCAAATTCGCGTTTATACTTGAAGATTGATCTGAAACGCGACATTCTAGAAGCTAAAGTCTTCGTTATCAATGCTTTCGTTACCAAAGCGTCCGTTTCTCTCTCTCTCTCTTTCTCTCGAACAGTAAATAATTAATAGATAATTATTAAATAATTATTAATTATTAATAAATTAAACTTATCATCAATAATTATTTTTACAATTTTTCTAATTTCGATTTTGTTCTTCGAAGAATGCGTCTGTCAATCGTGAGACAATGCATCCCATGAGGAGAAACCGAGAACAGAGACACGATTCGTTTTGCTGACGTCAGGGTTTGAATCCTCGAGAGAAAGGTTACATCCTCCCCGCACTCTCCCGCCGCGATACAGTGAGCCGAATTCCTCTGGTCCGCACGCCGCCGAAATACTGCCATTTAATCGTCCCTGAATCGTGGTGCCGATTATACCCGCCACGTAGGTAATTTTCCGGTCACTTTTACTTTCGATATTATATGAAGGAAGGGCAATTCCCGCGGCGGCGGTAGCGGTACATCGGAAATCCCGCGGCCCTGATAAATCGCGGCTGCATTAAAATGCACGGGGCGCGGTCGAGTTTAAGTTAGTTCGCCGACCAGCGTAATGGCCGCGGTGGAGAGTACGAGAAAGCGAGGAGAGGAGGATGAGAGAGAGAGAGAGAGAGAAAGATCGGAGAATGGGCGAGAGAGAGGGAAACGAGGTGTACGGCGAAGATGTACTTTACGGAACGAGATTATTTTTCCGCCCGAGTGTACCCAGTGGAATTCCACGGTCACCCGGCCTGAGAAAAGGTGACTGCACCTTGAATCGACTCCGGCGGCGGCGCGATGCAGCCGCTCGCTCACTCGAATCGCTCGCTCGCTGCTGGGCGTGGAGAGAGTGGCGGAATTTCAGCTCCGGTGGAATCTGCAACGGGTTTAGAATTAGGCTTCGAGGCGTTTAACTTCGCGACACAGCGGAAATCGGACGGAAATTGAGCACCGTTTAGTATTTGCAGAAGACGCATGTTGATTTGCACTCACAGGGCTATCGCGTAATGTCGCGATTGCTTCCGGCGCAGCGATTGCTTCTTTCGGACGATCTTCAATCTCGGTAATAATACGGGTTTGATTCTCGTTCGAATTCACGAAATTATACGTTAAACGCGGAATAATATGTGCTAAAAAGTTGAAGGAATAAATCTCGCCGAATAAAACACCGGACGCGGTAGCGATAGCGGACCGTGATTTATCGGGGGTAAATTACGGATGCATCGAATGGCGAAGAAAGAGACACGGGCGGGAGTGAAAGTTACTATCGATAATGGAGTAACGCCGTCGTTCGGCGCCGCCGCCGAAGGAAAATATATTGCGGCTCCATTTTTAGGTATAACCGCGTAGAATTCTCTCTCTTGGATACATCTGCACATGTCTCAAGGACACTCATCCTCGCTCGTAAAACCCTTTTCACCCCGTTGACGCCGATTTGACATCGGGAATTTTATTATTTGATGCGTTACACGAATTTGTCGGATAAAAGCAGGATTTACGGCGTACGACTGCGTTTCGAGGTAGAATTAAATGTGTACATTGTCACTTATCACAATTAATAGATTGGATTGCGAAGGGAGAGCGACATATATCTTTGTAACGAATTTCGGTTGCCGAGGTTCGATATTCGCGAGCAAACTTTTCAGGCAATCGCTGGAAACTGAGATTTTTAATTTTCCCAATATCGATAATCGAACTATACGTCGATGATTTTTCCAAATAGTTCGATGGTTTTGTAAGCATTCTATGCTGCAAAAAAAAACCGGCGAAAAAAGCGGTTGAGCGGCTCAAACTATATATATATTCACAATATAACTCTGACGTTCATGAAATATCGTTTTCGAGCGAACAGCTCTCAGAAATAAGTTCGATGCCAAATGAAACCGCGTAATCTACGCGGTTTCGATAGCCCGATAGCATGAAAGCATCATCGATTCTGAAAAGGATTTAGACTATTATTTTCGCTCAACTTTTGACTGCCACGAAGAAGAGCCAAACATACGATACGATTTCTATATTTTATACCGAAACAATTTTCAATATTTTATATCGAAAGGTACGTCTCGACGTACCATAAAACCGGTGTTAAAGATTGCTTCAAAACTCGCAACAGTTCGCGCTACGCTCGTTTTGCAGAATAGGTTTTGCAGAACAAAAGAGATGGTGCAAAAAATAAGTAATCTCTTACTCTAACATAAATATAATCTTTCTTGAAAATACGAATTACGTTTATACACACGCAAAAATATTGTTATATTTGTACGTATGAAAGATTGCAATAATCGCTACACTACAGTATGCGCAAAAAAAAATGCGACTCACAACTAACACTTCAGTTGTCGGTTTAGTTAAATAAAGTGAGTGGGCGAGGATAAATTTTGATTATAACACAAATATTTTGTCCTTCTACCAAATATTTATTCGATATGATTTCACACTGAGCAAACATAATAGTGATTAAAAGAGAGTCGCATTTTTTTTTGCGCATACTGTATATCGTGCATTTGAGGATACGTGTAATGCACGTTTGGTGATGCGAACGTGTTAAAGACGAGCGGGACAGTATTTCCGGCGCTTCAACGTCGAGACATCGACAGAAAGAACTAGCGTAGGGACGTATCTAATTTCGTAAGTTTCAGAGAACCAACCGAAATATCCGGCGGAAACTTTGCAAATTTTCGCTCGGCGTCTTTATCTTCGTCGAACTTTACAAATCGAAGAGCTTCGCGCGACCTGCGCAGTCTTTCCCGAACGATAATCTCATTCTTTTCTGGAATGCTTATTTCGCCTTGCTCATTTCACACGAAGAACCTTTTTGTATTCTTATTTATTATGATGACACACAATCTCATCGTCGAGGCACGATGATACGAGAATTTCGCGCGCGTCTTTTACGAGATGACTCTTTTGTTTTTCCCATGTCGTCATTTTAATGAAAAAAATTCGTGCTCTCATTTTTTTTAATTTCGCAATGAACATAAAAGAAATTCATCGTAAACATGCAGATATGTTGCAACATGAACTAAAGATGTGCGAACTGTACGAATCGAATTGAATCAAAATTCCATATCAAGATTCGTATTAGCTCCCAATTTGTAATTGCAATTTTATTTATAATTTTTTACTTGTATTGTAGCCTTATTATCAAATTGTAAATAAATATATATTTTATTAATTTTATATTGAATATTTAATCATGGCATGATATGTATATTTAAAAAATGACTTAATATTAATCGTTACTGTTTTTCTTACACAGAAACGTTATTTATCTATATATTAAAATTTAACCTAACAATAATTATGTTGTTAATTAAAAGTTATGTTTCAAGAATTCGATTCGACGTCAAAAATCTTGATTTGCACATCTCTAATATAAACATCTCACGAACATCAAATGTCGGTATGATGATGGGAGAGAATTCAGAAAATGGTTGAAAAAAATATGTACTTTATAGAAATTCTCATTAAAGTGACGATAGCGTTTATTTTCATGTATTTACATTTTATATGTAAGTTATGATTTTCCATTTAATTCCTGCCAAATTCGTATTGCGATATCACCGAGAATCGTTAACAGCGTGGACAGTGTGCAAACGGCGCCTAAGTTAAAATCATTGCATATATTTTCTCACCTGTACAATCGGTCTGGGGCTTTCCTCGTGATTTGCGATCCTGGTTAACTCTAACTGTATCGAGGTAAGCCATCGGATAAATCTTAAGTAGCGTGTTTGTAATTAAAATGCATTGTAAATGTGTCGGGGTTCAAGTATCATAGGTAGTTCCGAGCGGGAGAGAGAGAGAGAGAGAGAGAGAGAGAGAGAGAGAGAGAGAGAGAGAGAGAGAGAGAGAGAGAGAGAATTAAAAAGGCCGTCGCGATAGAAGCGGGACGGCAAAAAGTGTATATTTTACGACATGACCGTCATACTAAAAATCATTATTGTAACGTTATCGCTAGTCAGTCGACGCGTTTCGAAAAGAAAAGGAAAGAGGAAAAAGGAGCGAAAAGGGCGGAAAGCGAGGAGCGTTCGAACTATCGAGTAAAATTAATTGAGATATTAAATTATTGTACAAAATTGAGCGCCAGTAGTTCGTAAGGCCTATTATATCGTTTTTCCATTTCGTATCGATTGCGTATGACACGCGCTTGTAAAATGATACGTACGAGCGAGATGTACGAGGAAACATTTTAGAAGGAATATAAGCTCAATATTAAGTACGAAGAGAGGCGTCCGTTTACACTCTCCATAAAAATGTCAAGTAGAAATATTGAAACTTCCCAATAAAAATACGAATAATAATATAAAAATCTCGAATTAATCAAAGATGCGGACGCACAGGACCACTTATACGTTCCGTCTTTCAATATCTAACATTCCTTGCGAAAATATTGCGTAATGTGTCTATTCTATTTATAATGTCACGTATGTTCCATTCCTCACGTACGTCTCGCTCGTAATATTTCATTGTAACTCCTCCCTAAATCAGCGCGACGTCAAAAGGCGCGCGCTACCTCTCTCATCTCATATCTCGTCATAACACACGACTCATCCGAGTTCCTTCTGCCGTTCGAGAGATAAGCTCGAGTTCTGCCATTCGACCGCGAGCTCGCGACGCCCGTTATCGGGCGACGACAGGATGTCGATTGACGAATTCCGCGTACTTAACGGCGCGCAATGCAATCTCTCGCCGGAGGTACCAGTGTGCAAGCACTGGCGCTTATCGACGTCTCTCGATAAACTTAGTATCAATGCGCGTTCTGTGCCATTGTGATCGCGATTCCCGGATGTAAGTATGCATACGATAAGCGGGGAACTATACGCCATGAAAAGGTAAGCATAACGGTCGATTCTCTGTAACGCGACCTTTATTTATCTATAGAGAAATCGGGATTCTCTTCGTGATCTTTTATTTTTTTACGTATAGATGTATAACGGCGATCTCTTGCGAATCTTACGGACGATGAACTGGTTTCGAATTTGCATCAGTCCTGTCTCACGTGTGTTCTATTTTGGAAGAATGTAAAAATTTTAGGATATACTTTATATATTTTAGGATGCGTTATAGCTCTTTTTCCTGCTAAATATTCAATTCTCTTTTAATGTACACACGTTCGATCCAGGAAAGTAATTATTTCGCCCACAATGGTTTCGCGAATGGTTAAACGAACTTCCCTTCGTTAATAATATCCCATGTATCGAATTTAAACGACCTAATCTTATATTGTGATATATTATACCTATGTATGTAGTACTTGATTCGCACTTGAGTCAAGCTTGAGTGGAATTGTGAGTTTTCATCGGATGAATCAGACGGTATGCACATTCCATGAGAGATCGTATATCATTAGGGTGATATTTCGCGCTTCTCCAGGATGGCGGAACTTAAAGCTTCTTCTATCGATCGATATCTTTAGACGATTATGTAATTCTTCAATCTCGTCTCCATGCACTTTTTATAGATTCGGAAGACGATCATAGAGGATCAAGATCTATTCCGAATCGAGATTTGATCAGCGGACGAGTCGGGACATATACACGTATGCTCACACACAAACACACATAGGGTGCGTTCCGAGTTACACATAAAGCGCATGATACATCATTTATCCTTGTTGTTCACCAAATAATAAAGAAGGATAAAACGATACATCACGCGCTTCATGCGCAACTCGGAACGCACCCATGCACACATAAATGTACACGACGTACGCACACACTAAACTGTACATTCGTGTAAAGCATAGCGAAGCCTTATTGAGAAAGCAATATTCATCCTTAAACCGCTTAAAGTATTTTCAAGCTGCTAATCTATCGAGCGATTTCTTCCTACGCTAGATAAAAAAGGAAGAAGAGGAGACGCCTCCTTTGAGGCGAACGGGAAGGCCTCGATGATCGCGGATCGGTTTCCGCGATCGGCGACGGTCCGAAACTCGCGCGAGAGAACTGGAAGCTGCAACCCACGGGGTAACGCGCGCGTTTATCGCAAAAATCTTCTATTGAATCTCCGATTGCTTATAAAATAGAGCAATTTTGGTCCAAATTTCGATAATGACCAGATAGCATGCATGTCGAAATCAGAACATAAGGGCTGCGTTCGTTTTGGCGCTTACAGCGCTTGTGAGCATCAATTGTTCTTGTTTAATATTTAATAAACAATAAGGGTGAAACGACGCTTAAAGTGTTGTGAACGCAAAAGTGAACGCAGTCAAGATGTCTTAAACATGCTTAAAGATGTCTCGTATCCTGCAATTTTGGACATGTGTTGTCCAAGTCTAGGCATTTTTTTTTATTTGAGCTGAAGTTATCATTTTACAGTACAGTTATTGTAGACAACAATGAGGTTGAAAAACTCTCTTTGATTTTTCCGCGCATTTGTTGAAATTATTATATTGTCTCGCGAAAGAACAACTGTGTTATCGTCCGAAACGAATTGTGGCGAAAATAAAAGACAAATAGTACGCGTGCAACTTTCTGAACCGTATACGGCGTTAGAATTGGATTGGAAGGACAAGTTTAATTACGGGGCGAACTCTTCCGCATTCGCGTAAACACGCGCGGAATTTCATTCGCGCGTAAAAAGCGTTTCGAAACTGAAAAAGTTCGGGCCGGGCATTCACCTAAACCTAAGGCACGCTGAAATACATCGCGAAAAATAAGGAAACAAAAAAAAGGAACCGCAAGCCAAGTGAAAACTAAATTGAACTCTTAAGTCACCGGCGAGGTGAATGAGGTACCTGTAGAAATATCCGCGCGGGAAACGCTCGAGAGAAGCGTCCTTTTTTTTTACACGATAGTCGCGATCGGAATTCGCGAGTTTTTCCGCGATAAGCCTGGACGCGCGTTCCCTATCTGTCTCTCTTTCCTGCCCTGAGAGCGATCCGCGTGCAAACGCAATCCGCCGTAACGTTTATTAATCGATAACCGCTCTCCTGCGTCCGAGAGCCGGCACTTCTGGCCGCAAACGGGCGCGCGGCGGGACTTTTTTTTTTATACATTATTAAACGGCCGCGTCGCGTTCCGGAGAGGCAGCGAGACCAGCGTAATCTCCGGCTCGATGGAGAATGGTTATCACTTCGCACGCGCCATATATCGATCACACATCAGCCGTCTCGCGGATTAACCGCGACGGTCGTCGACGTCGTTACACCGTGGGTACAAATGGCACAGCTTCCCCGCGACTCCGCCCCCGTCCCCGCTGTAAATACATCCCCGAGTTGTTTCCCGAGGATGGTAGACGGCTCGCATTCTCGCTGCGCTTTGCCGAACGCGAAAGTCGCGGAAAGTGCACGCGAGAATTTTTTTTCGAATAAAAGGGATTCCAAATTTAATTCGGCGCGATCGAAACGATTCGTGTCCGGCTCAGCTCTCGTCAAAATTGCATGGTGAATGAGCCGAATTTCATTTCTCACACGTATCGTGTGATAGACACGCTGATATCGCTAAACGATGGCTTAGTCCGTTAAAGTATCTTTTGTTTTACTGCAATTATAAAGTTAGTTAATAAGCTGTATTATATTTGTTTGTTTAAATTGTAAATTTGCTTAAATTGTAAGATTTATTCACAAAAATATATTATTACGTTTTAGACACCACATTCGTTTTGGTCAAATATGGCCTTCTTCGCTTATGTGTATTTTTTCATCTATAAAATAAATAAATAGAGAAGTAAATAGAGAGAAGTAAACAAATATCTATAAATAAATAGAGGAAAAAGTTTCATGTTATTATTTATTTTTCTTACCCACTTTGTACATTGATTAGATGAAAAATGTACAAAACAGAGCATCGAGTCGGATCTGATCTCACCTTGGATTTCAAAAATTCACCTGTTAGAAGATTAAGAACGCGATCGAGAATTCATCAGACAGAAATGATTCGATATAAATTTAATTTTTTTAAATTTCAAATTGACACGCGCCGTGAGAATGCGGGGCGACACGCACACGCACACACACAACACGCGTTTATTGAAATTCGCATTCGTCGCCTATACTCGATTTTCTCTTTACTTAACGAGGATCCTTTATTAAGATGTGTATCATAGAGGCGAGTATGGCGCGGACGTGTCCCATTGATCTCGCGGCCTTCTTTTCGTCCGCTTTCCGGTGGAGGAGCCGATCCGATCGCGATCGGTCTGTGTAAATATTATTCGCATTTGTGCGAGCACGAGGGAAAAGAAGGCGAGCGGGAAAGGCGCGTGGCGCTCGTGTTTTTCGGCATGGAAAGGACAAGCGAACTCCGACTCGTCGAACCGAGCGGAAAGAGGGCTGTTCTCTTTCGAGGAAAAGAGGGAGTCCCCCTCCGGGCCATAACATAGGTCATTAATAATAACATAATAATAATAGTAATAATAATATTAATAGGGATATTCCAGCGTTATTTTGTACATAAACAACTTTATCAACGGATATTAAGAGAAGTCATCAATAAATCTATATATAAAAAAAAGATGTTGAGGTCTCCTCTATTGTATTTCCTCCATCTATTCCTCTTTTAATCCTAAAATTTTCAAAACCGTACATAAACGTAATTATATTAATCGCAGAGTTTAATCGCTGAATTCTAAATATTCCAAATGATTTGTTTTGCGCTGCTTATAAACCCGCGGTTTCGGACGCATCACGCAAACGCTGCTCACTGATAAGCAGAGCCAAATATTTGTTACTGGGATTGCCAGAGTCAATGTTCGCATCTGTGTTTGGCGGTGCATTTAACGCTAGTTATGGCTACCTATATAATTCTGAGTTTCATATATCTAATACGGTAATCGTATTCAAACGTAAACACGAAGGGACTCAGACAGTTATATTTGGCATAACGCAATTGCATTTGCGTAATACAAAAGATGATGGTGGATGGTAAACATACAATGCATCGGACAGTCAGATTTTATGCTGAATCCGCGTTCAACGTATAGATCAACACTTTACAAAGGAATCAAATTTCTGTTCTTCAACGTCATACGTGGTCTGAACTCAAGAATACGGACGCGCCGTAAAATCCATTTGACGTGATTTGCGAATGAATACGTTACATTTTCCGCGTAAATAAATCCCTGTGCGATGTCATAAATGAGAAGTGGAACGTTGCTCCATATTCCGTGTAATTTCATTACGGTGGGATCGTCGGGTTCCGGTAACGTTGAGTAAAGCCGTGTATGTACACAGTAATAATTCGCGTGGAAAAAGCATCATCCGATATAGCTTTAAACATTGACTTTTATTAAAAGAATTCAATAACAACATAAATTCACACATACAACCCTAATTATATACAAAAGTTATAATTCTTAAATAATTATCATTCTGTAATTTAGTTTAACACTTTGGAGTAACGCTTTGGTTAAACATACAGGCGTATGTAATAAAATTTTAAATACAAAACATCATGCGATATACATATATCAATATACGATATAGACATACCCACATGTGTGATATTATGCGTAAACATATACAGTACAAAAAAATCGTATGTAGCTTTGGAATGTAAAAAATAATCGCATATAATTTCGATAATATTGGAAATTAAATTAGTTTTACTGTTAAAGAAATTCTTTTGATAAGCACAAAAAAATAATATTTTGCACGATATTAATAATTAAATTTAAAACGATATAAATAAAATGTTAAATAATATTAAATAATATAAATTAAACAAATATTCATACGCTAGTTTTTCTCCTTGTTCTCCATTTCTGTGATTAATAGAAAAATAACGTTACAAATTACATTTATTAGATTTGGTCAACGTTCTAGTACATTTGAGACCCTTCAGTCTCAAATAGCAATTATGACGCAAATTACACACCATTTCGCGCGAGCACATTACATCACAATTGTAATTGCATAATCACGATTCTAATAGTTCTTTGAAGGGTAATTCTCTCTAATTTTTTTTTGCCATCGCGATGCCCAGGCCTAGAATACCTGCAACACCGATAATAACACCTCCCGCGACAGCCATACCCATAAGGCCCTCTGCAAAAAAAAAGAAACAAACGGGATTCAATGCCAATTCCAGTCACGAAAATATTGATTAAGCTTCTTAGGTGAAGCAAGTTTAATATGTTAGTTGATGCGGTTAGTATAGCGAATCATTAAAAAGAGAACAATATGACATATATGATAGCATGTGGTATTAAATGGGTTTTTCATATCGTCGGTATAAATTTTTATTACTTATTATACAGAATATACAGGTGTGGAATACTAGAGATAGATGCATTGTAAAAAATACAAGCAATGATTATACTAACAAAATAACCAAATCTATGCTAAAGCCTTCAATTTCTATATTGAGATATGAAATTAAATATTCACTATCAGAAGAAATTAGGAAATTTAATTATCATAAAATTAAAAAAAGACAAAAATCTTTAGAGAAAATTATGGAAGAGGTTATATATATTACAAGATGTGCTGCAAAAACATGCAGAAAATTAGTTATTTTTGCCAAAATTAATGAGTTTTGGATTAGTATTAGATGAATAATGAAATCGTTAAGTGGAATCTATATAAAATTTAGCAATCCAAGAGAACAGAAAGATTAGCAGAAGCAACCAGAAATAGTACGATTGTGTAAGGAAATCACAGAAATCTCTCAGCGATATCGCTCCTAGATAAATTACAAGCTTTATTCTCTTAAGTCGATAAAAAATTATAAAAGGAAAACCTTTTTCCATCTTCTTCCTTATTAACGATTCCAAATGTTGCACTTGTAGATTTCCAGGTTCAATCTGAAGGAATGCTCTGACATATGAGAGTGCCTTGGAATATTCCTGGAAGGAGATATCAACGATTAACGATTAAAGATAGAGATTGCTTTATAACAAAGTGCTTGATATATTAATTCATGATTTACATATTTTACCTTTATTCTAGCATTTCCAATGGCCAAATAGTACAGGCAATCACGTCTCTCCGTATCGTGATTGTTATAAAGGTCCTCCAACAGCAATATTCCTTTCCTAATGTCTGCTGAATATTTGCTCCTCACAAGGCACCAGGCGTATTCGAATTGTGCTTTTTGCGTAACATACGACGAATGCAACTGCTCATGGTACACAGTTTCGAATTTCTAAAATGAAATCGTGACAGTTGTCACAAAATGATGCAACATTCGTGTACTGTGGATTAAGTTCATTTCCTGATCGGTGAGTCATTCCGACTTCGTTTCAACCCGTAAGTTGTGAATGTCAAATTAATTACGATCCGTTCGTGGAAATGAAAGAATACAATGTATCTACGTTTTTTTGGAGACAACGTTACGCACATCACCGAGTGCACGTCATTCTCTTCGCTGATAAAAATATTAAAGTTCCACAAAAATACGTATTAAAATTCTACGCAAAGCGAGTCGATTGAATGCTTAAAAAAAATGACACGAACAAAATTTATCGCGTTAATATACATAAATATAAATAGGTTCGACGTAACCTAACCTAACTTTTCAAACGTACGTCGTTGTTGTAGCTATTCAAGGCGAGACCGGGACAGGTAAGCATGAGAAACGATGTCGGAATGAGAAGTGACATCGGCAATGCGAAAATCATCCTTCGGGTATATTTACCTTCAAATCCTCGGAAGAGACGACTTCGTTCAAAACGTCCTCCATTTCTTTTCCAGACTGACGCACGTAAGCGGCGCGCACTTTGCTCAATTTTGCCACACTGGCCACACACACACACACACACACATACACACACACCTAACGAGACGGTGTGCTACGCTACGCATGTAAAATTTCACCACGATTCCCGATTCCTGAAACGCGATTGCAATTGCAGGTGCGACACTGCAAGATGACTCGACGCATTGCAAGAGGTGAAATATACACGAGATCTACTAGCTCGATACCGCTTCTCAGATGGCGCGATTTATGAATCCAGAATCTTACTGAAAAGAACGAAAATCTATGATATACAGAAAAATATCATTCTATTGCAAAAAAAAATGATTACTCAATTTACTTTCTTTCTGTTAAATAACAGTTACCTGTAACACAAAATACTTTTTTGATAATAATCCTAAACTTATATTACGAATTTTAGAAAACTCATTAATGTAAATAATAAGATAAATAAAAAATAGTGGTTTAAATGATTAAAAATCAATAAAACAAAGGGCTACAAATAAATTAAAATATATTAAGGCTAATCCACTAAACCATAAAAACAAAATGCATGTATTTTAACAAATGCTTCGACCTGTACTTGAAGTCGTTACCTATCAATGTTACATAACAGACGATTAAAAATAATACAAAAATTTTGAAGTCTTATACAAATCAGAAAATTGAAAAATCACGCCAAAGTAAAAAGTTCATTACATTATTGGTCTTTTAAATATTAACGACCATACGATTTGCAACAATTTAATTTTACTTTGCAAAACAGTTTAATTATAAGTTTCATAATGCGTGTTTTGATTTTTCGCGATGCGAGGATCGTGTGACTAACTGGGTATTGATGTATTATACTCGTAACTAGATCTGTTATTATTATTCACGATTTCAGGTATCATCGTCATATTGCGATAATGCGTTTAAATTAAGGACTGTTAATGTTATTTTACGAGAAGATTAAAATGAGTGTCAAAATTGTAAGAGGTTTTTAATACTGTGTGCTTGAAGATTATATCATTAATTCGTAAATATGACACCTGAGTGTGAATTCGCATCAATAAAATTTTCAACTTGTGAGTATTTAATAAAATTGGTTTTACTTATATAACATGCAATTTTGAATAAGTAACATTTCATTTTTTAAAAATTCAATATAACAAATCGATTGGTTAGAAAATTTTACATTTTAAAACATAGGTTTTACTTTAATTTCGTTTCTAACTTTCAGAAAATATGAAACATTAAAAGCGACTGGTGCGAATTCGCACCTATCAGGTGTTCTTTGCGAATGATTAAAAGGAACGAGTTTTGCGGGGTTAATGCTCCTTAAATTGAAATGGAAATAGGTTTTCATTGATATGATTTTTCAACTTTTCAATTTTATGCGACTTAAAAAAATTGTTGTGTAAGTTTTAATCACCGACTGTTTGTAACATTGATAATGATAACCTCATGTATAGGTCGAAACATTTGTTAAAATACATGAATTTTGTTTTTGTCAATGTATTTTAATTAGCTCTTGTTTTATGATTTTACTTATTTATATGTACTCAAAACAAAAATTTATTTTCTTTTGAAGAATATTTTATAAAATTCATCGAAGCGATTTTATATACTATATATATAAGCAAATCAAATTTGTTTTAATTTGATAATCTTGATTGAAGTATTAAACTTACTAGAACTCTCAGAATATATTTTGAATAAATTTGGTGCTTGTGATGAACGTATGATAGATTTGCGGACAAATTAATTTTTGAAATATTGTACTTGGTACAGGTGATTATTATTTGCATTACCGTATATACTTTTCTGTGTATAGCGTTTCACGCAAATCATATATTCCGCAAATTCCTCTAATTTCGAAAAAACGCTTTAACTAGAAAGTAAAATTATTAACGTTTTTCTTTATTACCTCGTTTTTATTTTGTAAGATTATTAATCATATTATTTAATCGTATTAACACGTAATTGGAACATAAGACTTTGAAACATTTCTAATAATCTGGGATTTTCCTAATCTTTAAATAGTATAACAATTTGGAATAATTTTATGTTTCACAATTTTATTTTTACCATATCTTTTATTTTATTTTTATTATGTTTATGATAAGTTCAAGTATAAATTTTTTACACAGTTAAAAATTTTAAAACTTCTAAAACTAATAACAAAAAACTTTAATAGATCCCAAAAATCCACATATTCTTTTAGTGTTACAAAAAATAAAATGTGTTTTTGTTACAGATAATCATATTTATTTAATCATGTTTCGAAAGATAATTCCGAATCGACGCCTCTCATATTTATCTCACTTCAATATATGATATAGGAATTAAATGTTTGTTATATTTTAATATTCCTTTAAAAAAATAGGGATACTCTTTTAAGAAAATGGAGTCGCTCGAATGCTAGTATTAAATACGTCGTTTTCTTAAATAGCGAATGGACAAATAATTTCACTAAAATATTTTTTTTAGATAATGATAAATTAAAATAAAATTTAGTTCTTTTAAAAATGCGACTGTTGCAAACTTGAATATCTTTTTTTGAGTTTACATGGAAAAATCTTGTATTAGTATGAATCAAGTGAATGAAATGGAGAAAGTTTTGCCGAATGATATATAGCCTGTATGATGGTTAATTTAATTACGTTGCCAACGAATGATCCGCTTTGTGTCTTTGACAGCGCGCGATACGATCATGAATGTTAATGAGCGCGATATCAATATTAACGCGGGTTTAAATGTATGCCCATTAAGCCGCAACGTTCGGACTATTAAATACATAAATAGGGAAATTCATAAATTTATGAGGCTTTTAACGTAATAAAATTTATTTACGTAGAAATGACGATACAATAGTTCAGGTACTGACGGGTATAACGCGATATTCTACTAACTATACGTTGGAGAACATTTGGTTCAGTTGCTTGGCCAACGAATATAGCGGCAGACCCGTTATGGTATAATAATCACCATCTATTCTTTCGATCAGGCAACCCCCTATACCCTGAAGACCGTAGCTTCCTGCTTTATCCCTGAAATAACATCTCACTTGAATATAAAGACTAATTGTAACAATTGCAATGCAATATTGTAATATTTAGAGTGTTTACTGAAATCTTTTATAACGTCGCTTGACATCGTTTAGTCAAAATATTACATACATGCGTATCATGGCTTATTAATTTTTATTAAATATAACTTTTATTAAATATAACTTTTGTAATTGTGTGCTCCTACCGTTGTCTATATTACATCATTGAGATAATATGAGATGGTAGAATTGCGAAAAGTGAGATTTGATCTCTTCGATAGTTTTACATATGGACCGCATTTTATGAATATAACCAAATTCTCATTGGACAATATATTTTAACTGAATTTCTGATAATGTATGTAAGATGTTTTGTTATTTTACATTGAAAATGACCCGATCGGTGTCGAAACGTTTGAATATTGTATATATACGTTTATTAAAGATCTTATATTATAATTGGCTCGTTGCCCTTGTTTTATTTTTTTATTTATTCTAATTGAGCCATATTAACATTTAATTATCTTGTAAAAGAATTTCTTGAGAATGCTTGGATTTTCACTCGGATTTTCAAGATATTTAGGGAATGTTAACGTAACGGCCGAACTCTACGATCATGCGATTTACAAAACATACGTACGATTTACGAAACATCAATACATTACTACATACTACTACATCAAATCGCATATACGCACAAATTTTTACGCAATTTTTCTTTTAGACCAAAACTTCTAGGTTCTTTTCTAGAAATACAGTATTGTTATCTTTCATGTAATCCCTAGTCCAGATGAAGTTTGTTGTCAATCGAATGCAATAATTTTTATATCAATTTTTGTATGTATTTATTTTTAGACATTTTTGAAGATCTTTCTTCAGAATTAAATATTAATTAGATATTAATTAAACATGTTAAATTAAAATAAATATCATAGTCTGGATTCTATATGAATTAATTGAAAAAGAATTGAAAAATTGTAATTTTGTTATCGACTTCTGGCGTTGACTTGTGACAGCATATGCTTTATATACATATAAATTTTAAATGCACAAAGTATAAAACTTTTAGATATATAAAGCATGTGCTATCACAAGTCAATGCCAGAAGTTGATAATAAAATTGTAAATTTTCAGTTCTTTTTCGTTTTTCATGTGGAAATCCGGACTGTGCTTAATGTCTATTTTAATTTAATGCTACTTTAATTAATGTTTAATCTAATTCTCGAGAAGGATTTCCAATCTGTAAAAATAATACACAGAAAAATTGGTATAAAAATTATTGCATTCGATTGATAAAACAGATGACGACAGTATCTCCTTAAAATCTCAGGTAAGATTAAAGAATTTTTAATTAATTGTTTGCAACTTTGAAATAAATTGAAAAGCATGTAATGCAAATAAATTTTATATTGTAATTTAGTAGAAGACAGGAATTCCACAAGACTATATTTACCTTTTCTACAATTGAAGTTACGAAATCTATAAGATAAGAATACATTTAAAAAAATCAATTTACTTTTTTCTTTTAAGTAATGGTTATCTTTAACAAATATTTTCTTGATAATAAGTCAAGAATATTTCTTTGATAATAATCGTAAGAAATATTTATGAGAAATATTAGAAAAACTCATTAATATGTATTCAAAACAAGGATTTATTTTTTTAAGACTATAAAATTTATTAAAGAAACGCGGACTTTATATAATAGGCAAATTGAATTTGTTTTAATTTAATAATCTTGATTGAAGTATTACACTTACTAGAATTCAGAGAGAGAATATATTTTGAATATAAACTTAATACTTGTGATGAACTTGTAACAGATTTGCAGATATGTGAACTTTTGAAATAAGTAATTATTATTTACGTGTATAGTAATGTCTTAAGATGTTAATATGTTTAGTCTGAAGATGTCATAAACCTCTCATTGGTTTATGACATCTTAAGACAACCTTAAATATAAGAATCGACTATAATGAATGTTGGCCAGAGAGCTATATTTATATCTTAAGACATTATTTAAGACAATTATGAATAAATTATAAATATTGGCTTATGAGTAAGTAAGCTACTTTCTTCTACTGTGTATTGTCTTCTACTGTCATCCTCTTTTTTATAAAAATTCACAAGGCACATGGAAATGTACGTAAATGTACGTGCATGTGTATGCTTACTTAATGCTGATTATTTCTTATATTTGTTCAGCAAATTGTTTTATCAAGCAAATTGAAAAAATAACGAAACAATGTTTTAATAAAGATACGAAATTTAAATTTAAAGATAAAATTCCAAAAATTTCCTTAAATGCTAATAAAATTCCATGACAATTCCTGACTTTTAAAGGTAAAAGAGAAATCCCTTAAAAAGTTTTCCAGATTTTTATAGTAAACACTCTGAATATTGCAATGCAATATTGCAAAGCAATATGGCAGTGCATAAGCTACACTCACATAGGATCACCAGTTTTAATGTACTCTCTAATTTGTTTCTCCGATATATCTCCGAACTTTACTTTGGCAGACTCATAAAACTGGAATTCGGACTTTGGTGTTTTCAGACACACGCCAGTGTAGACAACGTGTTGCTTATTCGCTAAGCTAAGAAAGATGCGTTGCATACTACGTATTACATTCAGATGAGTAATCCAGGGTAGGAGTTATTACCTGGACAACATCTGAAAAGCTTCCACTTCGTTCCTAGGCTTTCCATAAATAACGTCGTCCATTGTCACCATGGTATCTGCTCCTATTATCAAAGACGGTGGCACCGGATCCCTTTTTAAACGCTCATATACTTCAAGTACCTTGTACTTGGCTATGTCCTGAACGTATTCCCCATGTCCCTCATACGTGGACCTGTCGAGCTTCTCATCGTAGAGGGACGGCATCACTTCTGCGTTTATGCGCTGATGAATATTATTCACGTTAATACGATTAACAGCCTACCCGAACGATTATCGCGCAATTATCTAGGTCCACCACGTTTATACATCTACAGAGCGCTTAAAAGAAAGATTCTCTGCACGATTGTGTGTGTTTACCAAGTGTCTCATTATGTCTTGCCGCCTCGGGGAACTACTGGCCAAGATCGTCCTACCGCTTGCCAAGGCTTGGATAGTCGATTCCAACATCCTGCGCGACGTGAAACACAAAAGTTCTCAGTGATTATTGTTAATGACACCTGCTACAAACAACGCAAAAAACCTCGCGAAACACCGTCTGATCGTAACACACGTGGGGAGCAGAACGCGCGAACGTAAACACATTAACGGAATGGCCGGCGCCTGTCGGTAAACACGAACCGTTGCGAGCTGCTTCACATCTCGATGATGCCGCAGAGGACGCTGCAGTCAAAGGGAAAAGCGCACTTGCTCTTCAATAGTGGTTTCTTTTTTTACTTTACTATATAGAATGTCCCGAAATTTTCGCGTATTAAAATATCATGGCAACAAAATTTTTGAAAAATTAGGAAAAAGTGTTATATGTATATTTTTATTTTAGTAATTTTTGAGATGTAAAGGTTTATATAGCCAATTACAATTTTACATTTAGACAGCCACCTGTCCATAAATCGCACGTACGGTACACTGAGAGAAAGGTACTTAAAAATTTATATTTGTGAGAAATATATTTATTTCACTGAAATAAAAGTTTATTTAAATATTTAAATACGGCGAAATAATTTATTCCTAGCAATTTTTATTTTTTACAATTAATGAGATATATTATATTTTACAGAAATATATATTTCATCACAATCAAATTTTTTTCATAACTAATAAATATCGAAAAAAAATATTATAAGTAACATTTGCTTCGCAATACTTCAACATTTTTTTCTCAATACAATATTATAGCGAACATCCATTTCAGCGTTTAGACGTAATCTATCTAAACATAGTTCATAATTCGTTATATTTGTACTCTTATTGTTTTACAAACTATTACTTAAAATAAAAATTTATAAATAATTTTTTTACTCGTTTTTTTTTAAATTTCTTTATTGTGGTATTTTTATTTGGGAATTTCGGAAAGTCCTATACATATCTGCATAAAGTATTTTAGCGGTCGGAATCTCAATATTGATTTTAATACACCTAAGTTTGTCAGTTCAAAGTTGAGGTACGTATAAATAACATAATATATATTCGAGTGTAATAAATTCCTGGAATATTTAAGTAATTATGATGTACTTAAATATTGAAAGTTGAATTTGTTATTAAAAGTATGCGCAGTATCTTTTTAAACATTCAATGCCATCGTTTCAAAACTAATGGAATTATATAATCGGAATTAATTTTGCATCAATTAATGTTATTTAAAATTAATATTAATTTTATATTATACAATATCGAAATTTTAATTACATTTTCAAACCATATTAATTATAAACAAAATAAATTAAAATAATAAATAAAATATGTTTTAGATTGACAGAATTATTTCTCAGCGCTTCAATAAATTAAAATTTTGATATTAATTTTTTAACACTCCTGTAATCTTTTTTGTTCAGCCAAACTCACACAGCACAAAGTCAATCGGGATATAAGACATCTTAAAAACATCTTTATTACGTCTTTTACAAAAAAAATGTCTTTAAAACTTTTTTTAGACGTTTTTGAAACGTTTTATGTTTAATGTTATTTAATAAAAATTAAAATTTGAACAAAAATACGGATGAAATTTGTGAATAAATTTTGCTTATGCTATAAAAGACTTAGATTGCAGACGGAAGGTTAATAATCCTAAGTAGGAAAAGAAAGGAAGTGGCATCAAATATAAACATTTATAAATATCTATAAGTGCCCATAAATAGAGCAATGTAATGCTAATTCGCTGCTATTATTTACTTCATCGTTATTATTAACGTCCATCTTCCTTTCTTTATTTCTTTCTTCAAGATAAGATCATTACTTCGCTCGATTAGTACCTGAAAATTCGCATGAAAGATTGTTACGTCGATTGTTCGCAGATCGTATAGATACGTATACGTATATATGTATACACGCACATCGCATATCTAAATTATATATATATATATGTATATATACACATATATATATGTATAGATTACACACAGATGTATAGTACATATATATAGTATATAATATATGTATATTTAACTTATACTTAATTCGAAAGATAAACGCGTGCTGTAATCTGGTGCACGTTCGAAAATATATCGGCGTTAGAAGGAGAACTCTTCTCCAGGCGCAACTCAAGCCAGACTCTAATACATCGTAATCGGTAAATTACGTAAATGCCGCATGCCATGAACGAACCTAAAGGTCAGTCAGTCCGAGGCCTTACATAATCGCAAGGCGAAAGGTTGACCCATCTTTGCGCCGCGCAGCCTTCCAGTTGAACAAAGATTTAGCGGCATTCTTTTTTTCGCATGTCACTCGCGGTCGTGTTCTACCTTTAATCGATTAGTTGGTGATCTAATTGCTCGTAAGTATGAAAAGAATACGTTGCAAGAGATACCGCAACTTTATTTCAGTGGATATATAATCTTTCGAGAAGAATAAATGAACAGCTATATGTGACATTTTAATTTTTAGCAGATTAATTTACGATAACGTTTGTGAAATATGATACGGAGTTCTTTAACAATCACTTATTCTCTTGTTGAGAGATAAATATGTAGATAAATATAGATAGATATTATAGATGGATGGAGGTATTTATTAATATTCTAGGTCAAGCTTTCTAAAAACATAAAAAATGACAAATAAAAAAGAAAGTAAAAAGTCGATAACAAAAAATACAAAATAAGACAATATAAAACAAAAATACAAAATAAAAACAATAAAGTAAAAAAAATAAAGAATTATAAAAATAATAAAAAAAACAGAGGAGAGAGAGAGGGGGGGGGGAGGAAGGGAGAGAGAGAATTTTGTTATAATTTTGCTGAAATAGCATTGCATCGAGTATCGACAGATTTGTTTAATTACATTTGTTTTCCGAAATTCGGTTTACACACCGTTCTGCTAGAATAAATATCCAACGATTATGTATTCGCAATTATTCGTTCAGTTGAAAATTAACAAACCTACACGTCCATCTGCGGTAAACAATTCTTGTAAACAAGTACTCGTTTTAATTTAATATAATGCGAATACAAGCAAGTAATAATGGCAGGGTCAAGTTTACTAATGAGTGCACGTGGTGAGCGGCCTGTCGATGTTATTTATGAGATAATTGCTGCTTAGAGCTGAGCGAGGATGAAATATCACTTCGTTATCCCTTCGATCGACGAGACTTCAGCTTGATCTGCAATAATTGACAATCGCGTTTATGTAACCGGCATATCTAAAATCTCGAAAATGATAATCGACGCATGATGATGATTATCGCGTGATTATTTGTATTGTAGGTGCGATTATTTGTAGCTCAGTGTAATTATTAATTTTTTTAAGCTGGCGCGGCGTATTGTCATATGCAAATGAAGTGTACTTATGATTAGCAGATAAAAGAATAAAAATGTTTTAAAATTATAATGGCCAGGGGCTTGAAGGATGGGAGAAACAATGTAAACGAAATCACGTGATGTTTACGATCTTCTTCTGTAGATATTGAATAATTCTTATGAAAATGCTAATAACATAGTTTTTTGCAAAACTATGTTAGATTCCATTTCTTTACATTCTTGTCTCGAAGGATTAGAAAGGAATACGCATTAGGATTATTACTTCGTGATGCGATAAATAACGTATATCTTTTATGCGCTGTTAATGGAAACATAAACCAACAAAAATAAAATTATAAAATTATTACATTCTCAGCACGTTTATCTATGCATTTGTAAAGTAGTGCTTAGTTAATGATGGTTGTTCGCTAAGCAATCAATTTTTCCATGTAAATCTTTGTCCCCGGACACTAAACGCTTAATTAATTAAAGTTTCGAATAAAAATTCGGTCGATGGGGAATATAACAAGCGAGAGGGGCAGCGAATCAAATCGCAGGTGTTAGAAAGGAGAAACACAAAATACATAATTCACTTGCGTGCAAAGTGCATCAGATATTTATGCCGAAGCTATAAGCCGTGAGCAGGATATCGCAAACCAGTTATTAAAAGCACCTTACGCGGTCATACCTCTTCTCGCTTTTCGATCAAGTCGCCTCGGCGCGGATAAAGCGGTGGCTGGCATGTTTATTTATACATATGTATCTCGGCCGACATTCGTGAAATATCCGATCCGGTTCAACCCTCGCGTGGCAGGTGTACGCGATGTACACCGAATATCACCGAGGTTACGTCATTGGGGTAACTCACACGAAGGACGTTTAACGAATGTCCAAGAGCGGTCAAATAAATCGCATAATCTGGGACGAAGCAGTTTATGAGAACTCGGCAAAACACGTACCAGTTTCTTAAACGCAAATTTCTCTCTCGACTTATCGTATAATCGATCTATTTTATGAGAAATTTTTATCCTAATAATTTAAAATGCAAGGCAACATGAAGCGTGAATCAACATCTTTAATTAACTTCATATATCAGATGTTTGAAGAAATACAGCCTTGGCCATAAGTACAAAGCAACCCCACAAATTAATGTAAACGTACTACTGTTTCAACGAAAAATAAAATTAAAAATAGTTTTATTAAAAAATAATATTTATTTTTATAATAATTTTAATATTTTTATTAGCTTCTCTAAGAGAACTAACAATTTTTCAATAAAACCACTTTTTAATTTTTTTTTCTTTAGAATAGAACATTTACGTCAATTTCTTTAGCTTTTATTATCGTTTTTTCCAAGAAAATACAATAAATCGAGGGTGCTTTATACTTATAGTCAAGGCTGTATGTTGATTAATACTGTTTTAATTTCAATCGACCGGTTTAAAATTCATTCTATGTAATAACCGATGTTTTGTCGCAGAATATGACATACGCTTTTCAACGTTCTTCAGAAAATTTTAAACAACATCCAGCTAACTATAAATTATCATACGAATTGGTGCATAAATAACTGTGGGAGGATTCACACATATGGTTGAGATGTGTGCCTGTCTAAGCAGTAAAATTAACGAGTTGGCCAACAGATAAAATTACTAGCGCAGACTTCCACTTTTACGCGTCGGATGAGAAGTGGCTTTTGCGCCGTAAAAAGTTTTCAGCGATCGAAATTGATGTGAGTGGTAATTGCAAGGATTATATTACACCGTGCTCGACGAGAATTACACAACGATATTAGGCGCTTCTCGAGGTGGCAAGAGTGGCGCCGGTTGTGAACCAGCCACTTCGGTCGCGCGACTATTTCTACGCTATTATATTATATATATATTAAAATAATTACGAAGGCACACGAGAAAGGTGAAAAAAAAGACATAAAGAGAAAATCTTGGTCGTTGGCCCGATCGAGCGCCGACATGGCTTAATTCGAGAAATGTTGCAACGTTGTCGTGTAAATTTTTTGTGTAAATTCACCAGCTGAAATTTATTCGACGCATTCTGCTGTGAAAATCCGTTAAACTGTCATAAGTGTCCGCGCGAGCTGCAGCGAGCACGGCAATCGCGCCGGGGCTGACGTTATTAAATGCGATTGCGCAAGAAGCCGCGCGCGAGAAGCCGCTCCAAAGGACGCGCGCTTATGACACCGCGGCATGTAACGCGGCCTCTATGGTGCCCCGGCTACGTCACGTCTGCGGAGTGCCTGCGGTTTTGTATTACATGTAATACGCCTGCACACGATCATCAGGGACGTACCTCGATCGGAACCCTGCTTTCTGCGATCTGCACCTCTGATAATGAGACATTCATGCTTCAATCTATTACAATAGATTAGCGAATTTGTCAAAAAATTCTGTTTCTCGTATGTCCATTTCTACCAATGTAGACACAGTTGGAAAAAATGTGTTGAATTTAACATAAATCGCATGTCCCAAACGGTTCACTCGAATTTTTTAATTAATTTTACACAAGATGAATATGTTAGAAGATAACACAAATCTTATGTAAGAGAATAAATACAAAGAAAGATAACATCGACACAGATTGTAAATAAATCGTGGGAACGTTTTTTTTTTTCCAGAAAATTAACATTTATGATATGTTAAATTAACACATATTTCATTCATTTGTCTTAGAATTTATGTTTTAAAACACATTATTTTTATGTTACTTGTTCACTTACTCATAAATTGTGTCATTTTGACACTAAGAAACATTGAATATCAATTCCACAAAAAATCTTTAAATAACATAATCACATTATGTTAAATTAACACTCGAATATGTTAAAAAATTCAACACAACTGTTAATACAAATGAGAGTGGACCGTTTTCAACACAAATACACAAATTTTTTTACTGTGTAGATTAACTCTAACCTTGTTTAATTACTTTTTTATTGCCTTCTAAACGATGATTTGCTAAATTATATAAAAATTTAGTTTGATACAGATCTGAAAATAATTTTGTTGGACTATAGAAATAATTATGTAGGATACTTAAACTGTAAACAATTTTAGCATTCCAACCCCAAGTAGAACACAGAAGTTACGAGGACATCGTCATGACCTCATTCATTTGTAAGTCAATTTTTAGGTATTAAATGACGTCCTGATGATGTTCTGTGATATCATTATGACTTAATTATGGCTTAAATATGTTCGTGTTCTATCTGGGACAGTTTGAGTGCTTTATATAATTATTTTGATGTTCCAACAAAATTATTAGATACTTCAGCAAACTCATACTTTCTATGTAGTTCTAGAAGTTCGAAAAGATAAATTAAACTGTAATTTAAATTATCCTACATTGGTAAAAATTGACTATAAATATATTTTTCATAGCAGAAATTAAACGATTTACCTGTGTAATAATTAAACCAATCTTTTTTAAAAATTTTAACATAAAAATGGATGACTGAAATTTTAGGCTTTCATTTGAGGCGTACATTTAGGCTTTCACGATGATTATAAGGACAATCCTTTTATTACTTTTTATATGATAATTTATTGTCATATTGTCAAACTTCTTTTTATTATAATAACAATTAAACGTCTAGATAACGGAAATATCCGCATTACGATGTCATTGCTAGATGAGGCGGTCTGTCCGTTCAATTATTAATAACGCAATCCGGTATCGACGTCTTTTTATATTTACGTTGAAGGAGGAAGCGATCATTCGCGGCATACGTCTCCTAGACACCTTTATTTAATTAATTCGATTGTCATTACTGTTTTATTACCTGGTATTGTACGGACAATAATTTAAAAAGACGGACTTCCTGCATTCCAGCACGAATGTCTTGCCTGCCTCGTACGTGGAAAAACGTCTTTACCTCGTATTCTTTTTATTCATTCGCAGCAGGTGTTTGCGCCTTGTCATGGAAAAATTAACTGACATGATATTACGTAGTGCATATTACTATTTGTAGCCTATAGCGAAATACTGACGGTGTCCGTTTATAACATCCTAGTTAAGGTAAACTCCAATCGGGAAATCTACAACTTTGAAATGAAGCAAAGGTGTATCCTTGGTAATAATTCTTATAAAATTCTTTACTTCTTCCGTGGCAATAATTCATATTGCCAACGAGTGAGTGAAGAATCTTGTCTGCACTGGCATTTATGTATTGTAATTTAAAAAAAAGTAATCTCTCTCAGAGAAAGAAAGAAAAAGAGAAAGAGAGAGAAAGAAAAAGAGAGAGATACCACCAACATAGAGACGTACCACGTCCGTGTACCAAATATTGACGCGGTGCTCGACGGGTTTAAAGTTAAGAGCATTTCGTATAACGATCGGATTGCCAGAGTATAGCATATCCTCGTGCGCTCGTTCCTTCATTTGCGTCTCGCTTTTCCAAGAATCAAACCGCAACGCGAAATTGAGGCTGCCACTTCGTTAGCTCGATTCTGCGACATGCGTGTACGTATAACACGCGTGTACATACCCACACGACATATCCCTTGTAAGTAGATACACGCGCGACTTACGTGACCATCTCGTCCTCTCGATTTGCGGTATGGCGATTTGTTCGCGTGTGCGCGTGCAATCCCAACTGAGTAATTCCACGGGGGACGACGAGGCTACCACCCATCGGAATGCAAATTGTGACTTTAAACGTTGCGCCGATAGTAGAGTCGGCCTGAAATGTTTCAACGGTCGCGCCACAGCTGCACGTTTTTTCACGTTGGATTATGCATCTCGTCTCCTACGAGGCGCATCTCATCTCCTACGAGGAACGCCTTTCATTTTCCCTCCATCGACATTCTTGCCAAAGTTCTTCCAACAGATAATGCGATCTCGCATTATCCGTTGGATTTTTGTATCCGTGACACTGATATCGCGATTAACATAATCTGCGTGTAAATTTACATGTATTATTGGCGTTTTGAATTTTAGTCAACCTGGAATCACTTATTAAATCATCAGTTATTAAATCGGTTATTAAATAATTTTTATACGCGAAGGTTTACCTAAATAAACTCTGGAAAAACGAAAAATAATTTTATTTTAATTTTTACGAATTTTTATGAAACATGAAAATATATAAAAAAAAATAGAAAATATAAATACCATACCATTTATACATCTATATTTTTGAAAGGATGAAATATTTATAAAAAGTTTAAATGTTTTACAAATGTACATTTACAAATCGAGGAAAGCGTTATTAACTTTTAATATACCATACACGATGATTTTCCGGTCCTTTACTACACAGTAAGTTATCCGTGTTCTAAATAAATTTTCATTAATTTTACAAGTATACAAAAATTATTAATTAATTCTCATATACTTTATCTTTGTAAAGTTATGTATTTAAAAAATTGTGTATAAAAAAAAATGTTATAACTTATTTGCATAATTACTTATTGACATACTTATTGGCATAATTACTTAATTATAATTACTTGGTGCTCCTAATAATACTTCAAAGAAAAGAAATGTGCAGGACAAGAATGACTAAATTGTGTGTACTAACAATAAAAATTATTCAACTATATCCGTACCATAACAGTTTTAATTGTATTAGTTATCTCCAACTGTATATAACAAATCACATAACGCAAAAAATATATATTTTTGTAAGCATATAAAGAAATGGGATACATAAATGGGTTCAGTAAACAAAATCTCTGATTTTGAAATACAAAAATGATTCATCCAATATTATTACAAAAAAGATTACTTATTAATTCATGATGCGTCTTAGGTTTCTGTTTGCCAACATTATATACATATATGTACGTACATTATATACGAAACGTGACTTGTGCGAATATCCATTTTGAAGAACCTGCACAATGCTCGGTCGAGCTTGACTCGTATTCGCGAGTTTATTAAATAGTAAGGATCATTCTCGCGCATACCTTTCCTTTTGGAGATCTCGATTTATTTCTCGTTTTTCTTACCAGCATCCCCGATGGAACAGGAATGCTCGACGATTTAAACAGCCGGGTGCAATCTTAATTAGAATTTTTCAGCGGGATTTATGTCTCAATCGTCCGCATTCCCAGCGCGCCTTCGCGATTGAAATGTGTCGGTGAGATGAAACCGATTGAGACCAGAGGATAACTATTTTAATCGTTTGCTCATCGCCATTGGCACCGAATGAAGATTCGATGAAACATCATTCACTGAAAGCGATAGGACATTGATCTTCTAATAATCTTGTTACTGGAAAGGCTATGTCACGCACAATTTTTCTTGGTCAACGTATAGATGTAAAGTGAAGATCTATTAATCTTCTAATTTTGAAAGAGAGCTCCATTCACTCTTCTTCTGTTGTGAGCCACTCGGTTTCGCCCATGACATTCTATCCTCCTCGTGGACAAGATCGTCGATGTTGATACAAACAGGTCTGATAAGAACGAGGCGGGACAATCGCCACGCGCGGCTTGAAGAACAAATCCTTTCAAGCCTTAAAGGCAGATCCTGTCCCAGCGCGCTCGGACAAATCGCCTTCCGAGAGAGATCACGCGCGGTATCCTCGCGATGCGATGCCGCGTCACACGAATGATACGACGTAAATGTCGGTATATGACCGTGGAGGCTTGCGAGAAAGGTACGTTCGACATGAAGATTAATAAAAGGGATTGCGTCGCACCGTGTCGCGTGAGTATTTCGCTCGAGCTCCTCGAAGGCTACCTTTCGAAGGGCGAGGTGAACGATCTTATCGTTAAACAGCCACTATATTATTAAATTCATAATGTCAAATTATATTCTTTGAGTTTAAATTTCAGTTATTTATAATTATTTCTATAGATCGTCACTGCTCCTACTCAATATGTTATGTTATGGCTACGTTTACTCCGTGCATTTAAGCTGCGGCCTATCCCAAATTTGATTTTTAATTATTTAAGTTGTTTGGAGTAAACATTTGATAGGTGACCTAATTTGGCTTTAGGTCAGGTCTCGGTTTTTGGTGAATTGACTTAAAATAGGTCACCTGTTCGGTAAACGCGTGTTACTTGACTTAAAAGCTTATTGATTTTTTTAAGCTCTAATTTTTTTTTACTACATAAAAAACTAATTTTCTCACTAAAAGGCACAATAGCTAAAGACGTAACCTAAAATGGCGCTGAGCCCGCGAAAATACTTTAGGTTGCTCATGATTAGGGTTGCCAGGTTGCCCGGGATTTCCGGAAAAAGCCCGGAATTCGTCGGCTGATCCCGTGTGGAATAATTAAAGTTTCCTGTTTTGGAAATGCGTAATTTTAACAAAACCTCAGAATTCATCTCATATTTTTAAGCCACTTCTCGTGTGATTGCAACCGTCGAAATACTTACACACATTAAAGATTTATACGAAATTATGTGATTCACACTTACGAGCGTGTCTACACTATATTGTACTTTGTGTGGCATCACTGGTACACCATCATTATTTTTTTAAAGTAATTTTTATATTTTTAAAGGTAGAAAGGCGAATCAAAAACTAGGATGTACAGTTCTCTTTTTTTCTAAATAATAAAAAAAACTTTTAAAATATATCCTAGTTTTCGAATCGCCTTTCTAGCTTAAAAAAAAAAGATTATTTCAGTTTAAAGCAGAAGCATAAAAAAATGATTACAGTACACCATAGTTTATATGGAGCTTTAACTGATAAGAGATTTAACTCAAATACTTTAATAATCTATTTATCAACCATCGTCTCAGACATGTCCTGAAAATGTTGATATTAGGCCTGGGAATCCTATTTACGGTATAAACAGTTGATAGCTAGACTTTCCTTGGATGACGGTGTAGGTCACGTTGCGCATATGTCTCCTAAACGCAGCATATAATTAATTTAATTAAAACAATTTAGCTCCAGAAATGTTATTAAATTTAACTCAATTTAATTTATATTTAATTTAGTTTATTATTTACTTACAACAGAACCTCTCGAAGTGTTAAATTATAAATAGAAGTGGATTAATTTACACACACATTTTGGCACACATGAAAGTTAAAAATATATTTAATTCAAGGGATACCATTGCTCCTTTGATATCTAGTAATGTAAATGCCGTGCAAAAAAGTAAAACGCCGTTCCGTACACGTTAATTATTCATGCGAGATTACGAAAAATGATAAGAACACGTAGTGTACCAAGGCTGGTGCGGCGGAGGCGTTCATTCTGGGCCTCGTGGCACTGAATGAGTGGAAATTACGCAAAGCGCGCGCGGTATTGCTAGGGTACTTGCTTTGATACGCTGTACAATATCTGCGGGCGTGTCGGTTATTTCGACGTTATCCGCTTGTTGCGTGTACCCGCGAAACCGATGGTTCGATGCCACTCGACACATGACTGATAAGCCAGCTGTAGCAGCTCTCCGAGGGAACGTAGTTACCTGTGTTGCAGCATCGAAATTGGCGAACTCTGCGATCCTTAAAATTTTGAAGAGAGTCAGTCCCGTGTGTTTTTCCCGTGACTGTTAGATAAGTGAAACTCCAGCGTAATCTAATTTTGATAAGCGCGGAAATAAAACCAGGTATATTTCCCAATAGAATAAGAAACTTCTGCTCAATTATGTTCTCGCGCAAGCAACAGTTTTAAATTGAAACTTTGTTTCTCTCTCTCTCTCTCTTTCTCTCTCTCCTCACGACTTTCTGCTCCAGTCGTTACGACGCTACCAGGAAAAAGAACCGGACCGATTCGAATAAAGAATTAAGTAGCGCGCGAGAAGTCGGTGACGATCAGTGAGTCGCTCATTCTCGGTTTCTCGCGTCGTTATGAAAATGTCAAAAGCGAGAGCGCAAAGTCCCTCTCGCAAATTCTTAGGTGAAAGGGGCGCGGCTACCGTATGTGAGTAACGTAAAGAATGTCTAATTATACGAACGATAAAAGTTGGGATTGCACATTTGGAAATCGAATGGCCACCCTCGCTCGCGATCGCGAGATTGCGGCTTTTCGAAGCGCAGTTGGAAAGATCATAAGGAATGCGTCGCGTAACGATCAATGTAATTCGTTTCAAGGACCGTACACAGGTACGGTAGAAACGAATTGCAACGAATAAAACCGCTGGCAGTTCGCGAAAATTGTAAATCACGAGACTTTTTGGAGCGCCAACGGCAAATGTCAGGGTTGAACGGACGGTTTTGAAGTCAACTGTCTTCGTGTCAAGACTAAGAGATAGATTTATTGATTCTTTATAAAAAAAATAAATACAAGAAATGCATAATAAAATAAATATTTAATAATAATATTTAAAATATAAAAAAAAGAATATTTAAAAAATTTGAATTTTTATGCATTTTGCATTCGGTATACTTTTTCTTTTGAAAGTTTCGTTTGAGATTTTTAGAGTAAAAGGATGCGAGAAAGTTTTACATCGCGATAATATAATTTGTTGTAAACTTTTTGTATTTATTGCATAATATATATAAATCGTAATTTAAATAATGTTTAATAAATGAGTTAACTAAATTACCTTGTTTACAGAAAATTTTTATAATTTTTAAAATGAAGAAAAAGTTTTTATATTTTACATTAAAAATTTTTTATATATCTTGAAGTGTGTTATATTTTTAATAATAATTACTGAAATGGTTTTTAATTCAGAACAAACAGCAATAATACGATTTTACCGCGAAACGAAACAACGAATGATAAATTTCAGCGAATTGTTATGCGAACAGTTAGCAATTCTTTGCGATTTGTCGTTTTTTCTAATTGTATTTTTCTTAATAATTCACTCACGTATTTACGATCTGGTAATAATTGTAAAAGTCGAAAGTAGCCGATAGCGATCGCAAAGGTCAACGCGTGGTTCAACATTGGACGCGTTTACATTACATTAAGAAAGAAACGGGAAACATTTTATACGTAAACGGCCGCATCCGTACAACGGAGCTGTGAAGATTCCGATTTCCAAGAATATTGACACGCGCGCGTTGAAGCGCGACATGCGGTACTGCGCAATAATCTTTCGATTTCTGCGATTCCTGAAAATGACAAGCTGTTATTGCCGTACTCTCTTTCAACACAATAACGATGTCATAAATTCAGCCTCAAAACTCAATCGTCGACCGTACGAAAACTTCATTAATATGTATGTGTATGTATTTATGTACATACATACATATATCAGAGAAAGAATCACTGCCTAAAAATGTTTGTTATTAATTTTGTAACAGATGCACAAGGAAGATATAATTTACAATAATAATAGAAACAAAAAAATGTTATATATGATGTTTATATTTATATTCTATTTCTGTTACTGTTGCAAATTATATATTTATAACAAATGATTTTGATAACAATCACTGTAACGCATTGTAAGTGTTTATATATCCCATCTATTTTATTGTATCTATTAATTAAACTTTACCTAAATTTTCTTCTCACAAATTTAAATAAACGTTATATTTATATAAATAAAACTTATAAGTAATAACTTGTATACATGTAAAGTATTAAATAATTTGTGTAAGTAATAACTTATATTATATTATATATGTAAAATCTGTATAAGTTACAATTTATTTTACATATATAAGTTATTATTTCATAAATTATTTAATAATACTTTATGACAATATTATCTTCTTACTCGATTAAAATATCAGCAAAACCTTATTCTTTCTATATTATTAATACTTTATATACAAGAATTACTTATAAGTTATGTATAAGGATATAATGTTCAAATTTGCAAGAAAAAGAACGTAGATAAAGTTTAATCAACAAACAAATAGAATAAAATAAATGGATTATACATATAAATACTTACAATACGTTACAGTGATTGTTATCAAAATCGTTTGGAAATGCATGTGTATATACACACATATAGAAACAGGTAAACACAACATATATCGTCGCGAAGAAATATACGCGTCGACCGTGTTAGGATTATCATTTGTAGGTGGAATTCAACAAGCGGCTTATCAGCAACTAGACACGCGCGCATAAAGTATGCGCTTCCCGCGTGCATGCATTACCCTGACGTGCTATCGCGCTATGTGTCGTGGCGTTATGAATGGCGCGAGGAAATCGCTTCCACGACGCGACGCTACGCCGATGTAGCCGTAATCGACCTAGACATTGCCGTCCCTACGCGTACTTCAGGCGCAATGCGCTTTGCTCCACTTCGCGGAATCGCGATTGTACAATCGTACGCGCAAGTCAACACTATTTCCACAGAAGAGATATCAATTTTATGACGATACTATGTTTCTAATAACTGAGATTTTTTTATGCATAAAGTGTCTAGTCTGATATTTTTTTTATGAAAAAATTAGATCTTATCTCTTATTATGTCTATGCATAAAACAATTTCAAATAACTGATAATAATGTAAAGTATCTTTAAAAAGTCTCAACTGCGATGTTTCAGAAATAATATACTTAGATATAGGTTTACGTTTTTATATTGTTTTTCTACAGAATAATGTATTTTTCAAATTAATATAATTTGACTTACCTACTCTCTTGTTTAATGTCCAATTAATCGATGAAAAATATTTCAAGTTCATGGGCGATTGTAATTACTTTATGTTTTGCCCTTTCTCTCTTTCTCTCTTTTTTTGGAGAATACAGGCCGGATGTCCGATCGAGAAACATACCGGAATCGATCTAAACCGTTCACGTGCGCGCGACATGCGGAGGAGGGGGCGGGAGGTGGGGATCAACGAGCTAGAGAAGAAGAGGGAGCGGATGAAGAGGAAGATGGAAAAAAACGTACGGAGTCTCCACTCCTGATTCATCCCAAGCATTTTTCCGAAGATGCACTGGTCAGAAGAAGAAGTGCATTGTGAAGAGAGGGCAGGGATGACCCCTTTCACTGCACCACGTTGGCACCATCGCGTATATAAAGAGCCGAAGCGTCTGACGAAGAAGCACAAGTACTACCACCAACCCATCTGCATCTCAGGCAAAGCTCCTCTTCATCGTCTCGGTGCCCGTGTGACAGAGATATTATGTATACTATTAAGGTAGGTACGCGCATATTACTCGCCGAGTGCCGCGAGTTGGGTCCGGTATCGTCGCGAGCGGGTCTTCTTTCGCGAGAATACGTAGAGAGTGCAAATGAGAAAAAGAAGAGAGAAAGGCAGAGAGAGAGAGAGAGAGAGAGAGAGAGAATATGAGGGAACTTTTGCCTCGAAAATTTCGACTCATCTATCTTACGCGAAAATGCGTCCGCGAGGCGACGTTAGGTAACGACGAATGTCAGGTCCCTCGAGTGAGAAGACGTCCTGCAGTCAAGAGATTAGTTTAAGTCGCGACGTGTGTGTGTCGGACCAGACTAGACTAGACGCCTTCGAACTCACGCGCGATTTGTCGACGGCGATATGGGATGACATTTTGGCGAGACGTCCAAGAGTTGCGCAATTCTCATTGCACATCTTTCACGTTATGTATTTCGTATAATTAACGGCGCCCCGACGAGACATCGTTTTACAATCGGGTTAAGTTCGGCCGCGATAAACTATCAATTATTAATTAATTGAATGCTAACATAGCTTAAAAATGTTGCGCGTATCTTATAACTTGTATCTCTCAGGAAAAAGAATTGGTTTTTAGGACAATAAATGAAGGGGCAGATATCGAGTATTATAGATACAAGAAAATTTCTTCTCGTTAAAGCTTGATATCTGCCTAAAAAATTTGCAATATTTTAAAAAGATGTGTAAAAATCGTACGTTCTACGTAGCTAAATTTAAAAATGTTGCACGTATCTTACAACTTATATCGCTCAGGGGAAAAAATTGAATGACGCGTTCATATACTATTTCCGAGGCGATAAGAGAAGACAAATATCGCGTATTATTGATACGAGAAAAGTATCAATAATACGCTCTCTTGTCTTCTCGTTAAAATTTGATATCTCCTCAAAACGACGCAATAGTTCAAAAAGATGCTTAAAAATTCTAAACGTTTTCTTAAGCGATTTTTTACTCTACGTAAATATGCGCTCTCTTTCAACGTTTTCGAAGCAAATCATAGTGCACAGTCAGTAATCCGTAATCTAAAAAGACGTCACACATCCATAAACGATTAGTGTGACGAGATTTCATTTCGCGTTGCACGCGAATCGCAAGCTTGTCTGTAATGGAGAACGTTAAATCGCTCTTTCAGCGAATTATTATAAGAAAGGGACTACCGCGTGTTTCCTTTTTTTTCTCTTTCTCTCTTCGCATCTCGCATCTCGTGCTCGTCGCTTGGAGGAATAAATTTAAGCGATCCTCTCCTCGGCTCGCGCACCCGATATCAGCGGAATTTTTCACTAGTCGTTCGCGGAAACGAACCGATAAACTTTGCGCGACTTCGGCAATTTTTCCGGCTCCGCACGCTGTCGTATATTAGTAAATATGAAATACGCCGTGCGCGCTATCAAGTAAAGAGCGACGTATCGCGTGTGCGATACATATGTATGCGCCGTATCGCGCACGAGAACGGATCGTGCGTCGGGGAGAGAAAAATTTCTTAAAACCCGGGGATCGCTGTATATATCACATTCGAAAAAGCGCCGTGCGTCTCGTATAAGTCACATTTCAGAAAATGCGTGCGTTTCTTTTTCTTTCTTTCTTTTTCTCTCCTCATCTGTCTCTCTCTCTTTCTCGCGCGTCGCTACTAGAATATTATTACCTCTTCAGTTTGAAGATACAGGAATTTTGTTACGGAGAGAAGTTTCAAAATTCAATACAACGTATTTCTGCGCTCGAAAATAAGGGCAAGAGTTAAAATACGTTTTGCGAATTTCCGCCCGATCGAGGTACATATCATATTCTTACCTTCTATTTAACGTCTAAATCCGATTCTGTCTGACACGAGATTATATGACGCGTGAAAACATCTGAAATTAGAATCAGACAGAGTCGAATTTAGTCGGATATGATATGTAATAATGGGTAATAATGGGCGTCAGTGCTCTCCTCGTAATTTTGCATACGTTAAAGCCGATTGAATTAAATACCGTACGTTACAAAAGATTCATCTAAAAATTCTAAAATAAGAAAGTAGATAAAAATATATTCGTCACATATCGCGATGTGCGATGTATCACCTCATTATGTTACTTGCCGCGCGTCTTTTTACGGTTTCTTCATCCTTTTGC
This sequence comes from Mycetomoellerius zeteki, assembly GCF_001594055.1. Lineage (NCBI taxonomy): Eukaryota > Metazoa > Arthropoda > Insecta > Hymenoptera > Formicidae > Mycetomoellerius > Mycetomoellerius zeteki. The sequence continues at coordinate 2,148,260 of NW_017256957.1, read as the reverse complement.
AACTCGTCATTGCTTCTTCGCCGTCTAATTCGCGATTCCATGTTACTCCTGATGGTTCTGTCTCATACTAAGATGACTTTATGTTCCCAATAACCATTGCACCTCTACATTACTTATTCTTTGCAGTTTTTTTAATGCATTATTAAATATTGACACTTAATGTAATTTGTGATATTATCAGCTTTAGTTCATAATTGCAGTTCAAATCCGACAATTCGAATCAACGCGCAGTTTATAAAACTGAAAAATATATTTAAAAACATTAAAATGAAAAAAAATTACATCGCAGAATATTATTAAACACCAAGATCCGTTTCTCTCGCCCGAACGCAAGTTTCTTTCTCTTATTTGACTTGAAAGGATTGCTTCGTAACACTGTAAATTGTAAGACTGCACTGGGTATCGTCAAGCGACGTAATAATAATTCAACAGCCATTTGAGGTATCTTTCACAAAGCCTGATGTAATATGTGGCGCACGCATGCCGAATAAATGCAAAATTATGAATATAATTGCATTCTAACAAATGGGACACTTGACAGACGTTACATCACACAACGCCTTCTTGGCGACACCTTTTTCTTCACAAATGATAATTGCCGGCGTAAGTATTCTTGGAGTTTCGGTACGCGTATGTACATTACGGTCTGTGCCATCAAGAATAAGAAATAACTCGCCAGCCACTACTTGCACGGTCCATTATTGGTTAATTATGATTACTTTAATACGTTGTAAGATTTATTTAAAACTAGACGGTGTATTACATTTTTCAAATTCGGATTAAAATATATGTTCAGTAAAGGCAAAAAATATTCATACACGAGAAATTTTTATGAAAAAGCCTTATTTGTGGAACATTAATTAGCAATTTATTAACAAAAAAAAAATTAGATCGTATATTTCTCAAAATAATTTTATCTAAAAAGATGTAATAATTAAAACATAAATATAAAATATAAATTATATATTATCTTAATAATAAATGAAAGTGAAAAATTGTATTATTTGGATGTATGCACTGTACACTGGATATGTTTTATGTTTATCATATATTTATATGTAAATTGCATGCATATATTTATATGTAAATTATGAAATTTTCCAGAGTGGCTTGTAAAAAATTCTCGAATTTTATTTAACACGACACCTTGGGATTTCCAGTTGCATGCTAACAGTTTATGTGCGTAAACAGTGTGTAGATTTTTCAAGGCGGATACGCATTTAATACGTTATGCAGCGGAAGCGCATATCCGTATATTCCTATATGGCGTGGAGAACGTCATTGAAATCGGATTTCTCAATGTCAGCTCATCGAGTAAAGGCATATCGATTTCCGCGGTAATCTTCAATGAAGGTGGCGCGCTGTAGAAAAATCATCGTCTCATATCTCGCTAATCATATTTCATTACCATCGCGTAACACAATCGGCTACATCGCGAGATTATTTTCAAATTACAGCATCATCCGCGGCGCATGCTTACGAAAGGCAAATCCTGATTACTGTCGTTACTACGTAATCAAGCACGCTGTAAAGATCAATATTGTTAGCAATCTCGAATATCTCGCCCTTAAGGCAAACGCGAGATTCCGATCTGCTCTTCGATTTTCAAATAAAATTCAAGCAGATATTTATACGAAATTTTCACACGTGAGTGGAAAGTTTGAGAGACGATTTGCTCCTCGAATCTGTCTCGTCAATGAAAAAGGTTCGAACGGAATTCTATTTACAGCTGCGTTAGAAAACCTTCTTCGAGAGGAGTGCTCGATTTTCATCTTGAATTCGCTTAGTACATGATATACATAACTTCGACGTTTGCTATCGAATGATAAATGACATCGAGAGAGCGGCTATCGATCTCGCAAACGATCTTGTCGTTAAACGCTTAAATCGGTCGACGAGGCACTCAACATCGGACGCTTTTCGAACGAGCGTGCATTTCTTGCGCGATTCTACGACTTTATGTCGAAGGCAAGAAGCTGCCTTCGTTCCTCTCTCGCTTTCATAATTCGTCGCGTTATTGCACGTTGCACATAACTGGTGCTTCAACACAACGACGTCGTCATTGTTACAATAATTCTCACCGCGTCTTGCTTTTGACCACGGAGATTTTCCGCGCTCTGTCGTTTTCCCGATCGCTTAATAACGGATGCGTTGCCGATCAATTAGCATTTTAGATAACGATTCGTTTGCCGAGATAATCATTACGTGAGCGCGAGGCGTGAAACAATCTATGCAGCGGCACTCGCGCAACCGGTCGAAAAGAGAGAAAACAAAAAGAAGAAGAGAAGATGATCTTGTGCGAGCCTGGCAGCGCCTCGGGATGCACCGTAACGATCATTAACAACGTCGACCTTCTGCCTCCCTCGAAATTACGTGTATCGAGAGGCAATTAGCAGTTCTCCGGTTGGCCGGTTAACGGGAAAGCAAATGTCGATTCTCGATATAAGCACGTTTGCATAAGTAGTTTTCTCGACGAAAGTTCGTAGCCGCAAAAGCAGACTCATTCCCCTGTACTCGTCGAAAGTATCGATCTTTCTCAATTGGGGGATGGAAAATATGAAAGGATTAAGCTTTATTTTACGAAACTCCTGGATAGCGGTTTTAATTATCCCTCCGAGATACTTGCAAAAGATCCTAATCTCAAATTCAATCTTGATTTCCCTCGAAGACGGGCAAAAAAAAAGAGATCGATTATAACTTCATAGATTTGAATGAACAGTCTTCGATAAAATATTACGAAAATTGTGGTGACTGAGAAGGATCGATATCCTTTCCCCCTGCTTATATTACACTCGCGAATGAACCGGTGATTTTCTATCGTTTGATTAACGCGAACGATGCTGCACGAAAATCATGGACTATTGTAAATTGCATATGACAGCTTCGTTAATCCAACGAGCTTTGCTCTTTAATCGCTCGTTGCTCGATTAACGGGAAATCAATCGAAACGATCCTATGATGCGCGTTTCATCGCGTGACATTCGCGTGTGTGTTTAAATTGAAATTCAAAAATCTGGCTTGCGCGGCTGAAATCCGCAAAGCTAACTATTATTAATTGGAATTAACTGGGAGAGTTTGAAATTAGCGAATCCGCTTTGAGCGCGGAAAAACGATATCTAGAGCGTGCAAAAACGATTATAGTTTCCTCCATTATATTTCCTCATAAATGGATTATTTTACACATATTTGTAAAAACAATGAATCAAATATAATCTAAAATAAAATTACATATAGAATTATTATTTCGACTTGTAACTTTGATCTAGTTGGCGCTTTTTCTTACTTACAATTAGTTAAAGACAATGAATTTCAGAATAAAATAAATAATACAAATATTATCATATTTTAACAAGGAATTTATAAAGTAACATTTTTTTTATTCATAGATTTAGCAGTTAAATTCAGCAGTTCTTGTCAAAATATAAGTATTCTATTTTATAATATTACAGTTACAACGTAAACACTCTATTTTTAAGTTTTTAAACAATTTTGCATAAGAATATTGTAATACATACAATTTTTTAATTGTAAATTTTTTAATTATAAATCCTATTTTACGTTTTTAATAAGTAAAACATCCAAAAAGCGGCGAACAAATTGAAACTCGTTGATATTTGTAACACGATGATTTTGCATATTCTTATCATGTTTTAACAAGGAGTATCGTAACATTTTAATCATGTATAGATTTAGCAATTAAATAGTTCTCATCAAAATATAAGTATTCCATTTTAGAGTTTTTAGAGCGCTTAGACAATTTTGCGTAAAAATATCGTAACATGCATTTTTTAATTGTAAATTTTTTAATTATAAATTCTATTTTACTTTTCTAAAAAAAAAAAATAAAGTAGCGAAGAAACGGCAAACAAACTGAAACCCGTTGACATTTGTAACACGATGATTCCTGATCTTCGCTCCTTGCCTCCTCTCCCCCGCGGCTGGATTGAAGCCTGATGAAGTTCGTGAATGAAATTATACGTTCACTCCGCGTGTTCATGAGAAAAACGGGCGCGTTGCTCGGCACCACTTTCGTCCTGTCATTACACACCGTATTTCATAATGTCATTTGAAACTGATGTAACCGCGCCGTGCAGTTTCTAAGCATTATCGTCCTCAGTTGCCCTTTGCAACCGTGCCCCGCACACGTATACAACACGTGCGCGTGCACGGTCGACCTAGTTCTCGTGTACTTTCACGAATTCTATGAATATTCGAGCAAGCCGAAAGGTTTGGCGATGTCGAGCACTGTCACACTATTGTCCGCGGATCGTCCCCGCGGATCGTCACTGTATATTCTCACAATACGCGAAAACTCGAAAACACGCCGGGGCTCGATCTCGACTATCGTCGCTCATTTTCGTACCTATGAAATTGGAAGGGACCTGCGAAATATTTCGCTGTCTAATTGTATCACTGGAAATCACTGGAAATTATATACTCCGCGCTGAACGTTATAATCGGATGGTTAACTTTTTTTTTCATTTTCATTTATTCTTTGCAAACATCCCACGGTTTTCATTGCGACGCGTCATGATTGGGGAACCGTGGGGATTACTCGTTCAACGCGATAATAAAACCACGCACCTCGCGTTTACGCTCCGGTCAGTATTGGGGCATTAAAGCGACATTACTCGCGCAGCGTGCTAACAGCAGCTAGATTTTCCACACTCGCGAAATGCGAGTTGAAATTCCGTGAGTTCTAGCTGTGAATTTCGTAGCGTCACTTTATCTCGTTTATACAAATGCGATTTCTTTTTAATGTTGTAAAATATCCTATCTTAGAATTCAATAATTTTGATTTCACAAATTTGTTGTATTATTGGACGATCGATATATATGAAATGATTGTTGACAGGTGTTAGTGGCGGTCGTACTTTGTACGACAGGCACATTGAGCGCACCCCAAAGAGGGGTACCAGGTGGCTCGGAAAAAGATGCGGTAATTACATCTCAGCAGCTCGAAGTCAACTTCGACGGCAACTATGTCAACAAGTAAGTTATGACATTTTCGATAGATACTTTAATGGAACTTTAATAGGGGAAAGTTGAAGGCGTACCGGTTGTCTAAATCATATCTTATTATTTTATATTATTACTTAATATAGGTAACATTTAATAATAAAATTACGAAATAAATAAGAGATATGAAATAAATGAGTAATATAGACAAAAATTTAACAGATTACATCTTGTTTTAAAAGCACTTAAAAAAATTGAATACACTTACTTGATGACAATTTTTGATCGAGTTATGTAGCTAATAATAATGTAATCATATCAGTTTATTTTAAATTTTTATGTGTTCAAAAAAGAAAAGATTAAAACTTGCTAATGACAAATTACAGTTAAATAGCTGTTTGTCCATGAGACATCACGTGCGATCATTAACACTACCTACGCATGACTTATGCGGACAGACAGCTATTTAATTATAATCCATAATTAGCCAATTTCAAACCTTTACATCTCAAAAACTTCAGTTTGAAACAGAAAATCGTTTTTTTGCAGCATATTATAAAAACTATAGAAAAATTTATTTGTTATTGGTAAAAGGTTAAATAATAGGTACCTGAAACATCAAGCTACAATGTTCATTTGAGTATAAATCAATATCAAATGGAAAATACTAATGTATAATAATTAAGTGGTACGCATTCCATAACTCTGCACTAAATCTCCGTTTAAACAATTTTAGTAGAACACTGTCGAAAAACAATTTAAAAGAGAAATTCTTTACTAATTATTAAAAAGAATAATGCTTTGTTTAATTGAGCATGAAGCAAACATAGCAAAATGACAAGATGAACGAGTTAAAAATTTTCTCCTCCTCGTCATTTAAAAAATCGTGCCATCATCGACGAATCCGTCGTCATTAGTGAATCAGTGACTTCGCGAAAACTTCTTTTGTAACGTGAACATTCCGCGCGACCCACGCAAATATTCATATCCTTTTCGCCTACCGACCGCATACGAGGAAGACAATCGATACGGAGATGGTCGACAGGTACCTGCATACATCAAATATCTGATGACACCAGTTTATCGGCGCGCTGCCAATTGTTGCCCACGATAATCTGTCTTCTGCATAACTTCATTGTTATGCGCGAGTGGGAGCATTCGCTACTGTGCCGAGGACTCATCTCCTCCGATCATTTCTCTCTCTCTCTCTCTCTCTCTCTCTCTCTCTTTTTCGTACCATCTAATACCATCCGAGGCCGCATGACGCCTCCTGAATCCGCATGCAAATTGTGAATGCATTCATCAATCGATCGCTGAAACGATCACCGATGACAGCAGAATTTGGTTTGTTCTCGTCTGTCATTCTAATTGAGCTGTCAAACTATGAACTGCATTCGAATATCTTGCTTCAGTAGTAAAGATATACACTTCGATAGATTATTTAAATTACTAAAGTTATTTTTTATTATATTTAAAAAATGTAATTTTACGTATTGTTTTTAATAATAACTTTATTACTTACATATATTATTATTTAGAATCATAAACTTTTTTACAATTTACAATATATTTTATTTATTTTAAAATATTTAATACAATAAAATATTTAAAATTTTAATATTGTTTTATTATTAGTGTGTATTTTTATATATTTTTTATATTAAATTTTATAGATATTACTTAATTTTTAAAATTTTATACAACTGCACACAAATGTATAATCAAGAATCAATAGATTTGTGTTTTTATTTTTATTGTGTTCCGCTTTTTAAACTTTACATTTTTCATTCTTTGTAAATTTCTCTTACATATACGTGTTCCTGTTAAAGCCGCTATGAATAACTAAAAGAGATAATAACGGGATTCACGAACAGTTGATATGTACGGAACAAATTGTACAATAAACAATAAAGTAAAACACCTATCGCATATTTTACATACATAGAGAATGATTTTTTTAACATCACGCTTTTACCGCTACTTACATAATTTCCAAAGCTTAAATTTGTCTGATGTTGTTTATTACTATGTCACATTTCGTTTATTCTGCAGCTTTGAGACGAGCAATGGGATTAGCCATCAGGAAAGTGGCGAGCCAAGGCAAGTGGAACAAGAGACACCAGTAGTCTCGCGTGGCCAGGACGCGTATGTGGCACCGGACGGCCAACAGGTCAGCATCAATTGGGTAGCGGACGAGAATGGTTTCCAAGTGCAGGGCTCCCACATCCCCACGGCGCCGCCTATTCCGCCGGAAATCCAAAGGGCGCTGGAATGGAACGCCGCTCACCCCGAGGAAAACGATGGCGGTCAGAGACCACCAGGAAGAGGTGAGAATCGTTGTATCGTTAAATAATGAAGAATCCTGAACTCGGGTTTGCATCAGTGTCCGAATTATGCGATTGACACGAAAAAGATAATGATACATTCGTCGATTTGATATAAAAAAGATACTTCAAAACTTGTAAACATTAAACGAATTTTTTTTCTTAATATCGGATCACGATTTAATTTGACACTAAACGGCTCTAAATAGAATTTTTTTTAGAATGGGATTTTTTTCAGTTTTAAAAGCAAAAAAATACAACTTCTTTATTCATTGTAAGAAATATGCGAAATTGCGAAACATGCTCGCACGAGGTCAAGGTACAAGATTTATCGCGAGGTCGCGAATACAATTAGGGGAGATTAATAATCAAGTGTGTGACTTCAAAAGGCACGGTGTTTGAAACAGCGTTTCTACCCCTCGAGGGATATCATTCGCGTGACCGCATCGCGCCGCACGGCAGAAATGAAGTTTCTTTGTGTCTCAACCGGAGGTTTAATTAATTTCGTAATTGGAAGAAGCGCCTTCGTCTAGAGTGGACGATTAAACAGCGCGGTTTTTCTTTTTTGTTTCGCTCGCTAAAATTCTGCCGTGCGATTCTTCTGCGTAAAGGGAAACAGTTGACCGAAATAACCGAATTACCGCACGATGGAAGACACACGACTTTCGGGAGATAAGCCGGACGGCAAAAAAGTCACAGCAGATCCCGCCGTGAAATTGATTTATGTCGGACGATTCCGATCGTCGTTTTTCGTGCAACTCGTTTTGATCAAGCAGCCATTTAAATTTCCCTGTGCGTTAAGCGACGCCTCATCCTCTGTGTTTCCGACAAACAGCTGAGGGTAGGGGTAAATCAGTTTACTCAATCGCAGTTCGGCGGCCGGCAGTAGCTCACCGAGACTCGCTGTGGCACCGTTTAATTCACTTTGGTCCTGAACTCGAAATTGAAATTGGCTCGAATACGGGCGCACCGGTGAACCGAAAATATCTTTGTGGCGACCGTGTACTGGGAACGAAAACAATTTCGGCGTACGTTAACCGCTTTTACGGAGTAAAATCTGGTTATTTCGCTTACGGGGGATACGTGCTGTTGACGTCAGAAGACTTCCATATTTCCTTGATAAATAAAAGTTCAGCTCAGAACCCGATGAAGAAACGGATCCTTTTTAGGATAGCATAGGTTACGAGTCACGACAGAAGTGTAATTGCGAGTGTATCTGTAATTTAAATTTCTCCTCGCGCATACCAACTATCTTAAAACTGATACACAAAAACAACACTTAAAAGCAGTAAGACGTAAGCGATAAATAAGTCAACATTTTGGATTTGCTAACTTACGTTATTGCCTTACATTCTCTATTATGATTGTCCGATTCATTTATTACTTACGTCTTATTGTGTTACATTTTTCTGTGTGCCAGGGACTTTATATTTTATCTCAAGTTTTGCATTCATTAACTTCTTTTAAAGATAGTTCTTAGGGGTGCTTTATATCGTCGATTTAATTTACAAAATCAGTTTGTATCTTACTGTCACGATTTCTTTATCTATACATGCAGAGTACACATTATAAATTACACTTTCTGTAATTGTATTATATTATTACTAGCTATCGTACTGCCGATTCTCTGCAAACGCTACGTTAAATATTTCAGGCACCGTTTCTCACAGCCTCCCTTCTGTTGCAGGTTAATCAGCAACTTTACCTCAAACGTGACCTGATTCCGAGCCAGCTTGCCAAGGACAGAACCGACCCCGAGCTTTCAAAACGCAAACACAAATAAAAATAAATATAGTGTGGTATATTAATCTAGGATACAAACGTAACACGAAGACAAGGCATGAGACACCGGTCTATAATAAGCTATGTACTCCCGAGATGATTCTTTATTTTACCTTGTATAGATGAAAAATAAAGCGCACTGTTCAGCAGTTCACCGAGGCAGAGAGATGCCCGTGCCCCGATGCACGCGCGTCGTCTCCGCACGCAAGAAACGAGAACGACACGCGCGTGCGAACCCTTCACGCGTGCGTCGAACGTTAATAGTATAAATGTATACTTAACTTGTGATTTTTGTATATAAATAAAAGCGTTTTGCCCAAGTTGGAAATATCTTATTGTAACTATAGTTGCTCTCTTTGTTTTCCACACCTTTATCCACTGCTATCCCTTTTCTCTTCTGAAAAAATTTAGTAATATAAGACGGAGCTAAAAAGAAAATAATAATATAACAATTAATTTTGTTAAACTCTGAAATCAATTACATTTCTTTAAATATTACATATTACTTTTCATATTTATAGCGACAACATTTGAATTTTATATTACTCTCTGAAACTATATCTTTCTTATTAGCTTATATTAAAACTTTTCTATGGATTTATTTTCCTTCTCTTATCGTATAGTAATATCGTAAAGAAACTCCGAGAGAGAAAATAGCGCAAGCGCTCTTTGGAATAGTTCTTGAGCCACTTTCGATCGCGTAAACTGTTTTCTAGCTCTTTATTTTTTACGAGAACGTGCGTTCTCCAACGAAGATGCTCATTCTCCAGTCTATTATTTAGATATTGGACCTCTAGAATTGCGTGCGCGAAGATAATTTTACAAGGAGAAGAGGTTCTCGCGTTTTACAAACGATATGCTTCATATTGGCCGTAAAACGACATAAGTATAAGCGAATGCTAAATAATAGCCATAGTGCGCGCGCGCGCTTTTACGCCATAAAAATGTTTCCCCTTCATGCCGTTCGCTCTCGCCGCAGAAAGGTTAAAAACTGCAAGTACGTCTTCGGCATCGCGCCGAAGATTGTTATGCAATTTTGCCTCGTGCAGATTTTCAATCTGCCCATCCTCTGAAGTAAATGTTACATCGTTAGGCGCAAGTAAGCCTGACATATCTTCCAGCGAGCCTCACTTCAACAATGAGTGTTAAATAAAAAAAAGTCAATAACTTGAATCGAGATACTATTACATCGCAAAGATGTCGCGGGAAAGCTCCGGCTTCGGTTTTAACGATCATTCTATGAAATACATATCGTTATGATGCGTATCCTGTTACGGGTATTAGGTACATTTATGGCAATTGACAAGGTAATTCAATAGTGAGTAATGAAACTGCGTTACGCAAGCGATCGAAGAAAACCACTAAAATGAAATGTCCAGTAAACGTGACATAATTCTTTCTGTGTAATAACACATCGCATTTACCTACACCATTTCGATAATAAATAGCTTTCGATTATCTCGCTTTCGTCAAGCTTGTGTGTTTTTCATCGTGATTCAAATGTGTGCGGCGCACATTTACATAATTGAAACATTTATACAAAAATCAAATAGACTTCAAATATTACAATTACATTGTTTAACATTGCAAATCGTTTTTATTGTTGCGGAAGATAATCTTTTTATAGGATAAATTCATTTCAAAGAATGAACGATTAATAATATTTTCAATATCTTTCATTAGAATTAGAATCGATTAAAATTGAGAATTAATGAGTAACTTTGAAGTAATTTTCCAAATATATTCTTTGCTATTTCAATAATATCTATCTAAAATTTACATATTTGTCCGAAAAAATTGCTATTCCTCTATGAACATTAACTTCAAAATTAATTAAGCTTTAATGTCTACATTTTTTTCTGAATTATATGCGCACTTTTAGAAAGAGAAAACAGAAAATCAAAGGGATCAAAGAAAAAATACGAGTCGATTTTAAAATAGTATTTTCGAAAACAGCGGTTAATAATTTTGTATAACAAAATAAATATGTGAAAAACACATCTCGATGAATGCAAATCAATTTTTAAGCGGCATATATCACTTAACGCTTAATAAAAGACGCGGTTATAAAAGGATATAAATGACCACAAGAAAGCTAGATGTGCACGAAAATTGCAACAAAAGAACTATAGGGATAAAAGAACTAACGACCCATCGTACGTCGCAGCTGTCGGGCGTTAACGATAAAAAATCATCCGAGTGCAATGCACATCGATCGCGAAAGGAATCCCGAGGAAAAACGAGTGGGTATACAACGTACGTTTCAAAGGTTAAAACACTATGTGCATTTGCAACGTACTTGAACTCTGTATCTATTTATGTATCTTTGTATGGAAACTCTCTCAAACAACTGTGGTATGTTTAACTTTTTTTAACTTATTCAAAAATTATAAAATTTAATTTAAGAAATTTTGGAGAATTTAAACTATATAATATTGCACCATAAAATTCTGTTCACATGGCGTTTGCAATGTCTTTTTGGCTGATCCCAAAAAATAATCGTTGCATTTAAAACGTTAATGATAAATTTTAATGACAACGAGATAAATTAAGAGTGATGAAAACGCAACGATAGAAGCGCAGAATTTCTGATTTCGGGGATCGCGGTATAAATGAGTATAAAATCTTACGGGTATAAAAGAGTTTCTTTTGCGGTATGTACATAATAATGGTTCGAACCGGTATTATCGTGGCATTTAAAGTAATATGCCGATAGTACAGGGCATTACTATCTATAAAAGGAAGACGTGGCGGATAAACGCTCGTCAGTAGTATCGTGCACGCAATATCTGGAAAACGAAGCAGTTGAGAGTTGAGGTAAGAGTCTCACAGAATCGCTTATCAATCAAATCTCAAACGGTGCTCTTACAATCGTCGTTCTTTTATATAATCCAATAAGCTTCAACAAATTTCAAAATTATTTGATACGGACTTCTCATTTACCATTTTAAACACCTGCGCACAGCTTTTACACGAAAATTCGATATGCTAGATAAATACTGGATAAACGAAACTCGTAAATCCCGGTAGGTCACAAAAGGGAAAATTTATAATTCCCGTGCTTCATTTCTAGTATTTCATTTATAAATTCTTTTTATTATTTTATAAATTTTATTGTTTGAAAAGCAATGTAGATCAAATTTTGTAGTAGGAATTTTTTATAATAAAAATTTATAAATCACAAACAAAGCAGATGTACGGTTAGTTATCAAGCGTTAAACGAATTTCTAATCTATTTTCAATCCTATCCAGGATGAATCCGCATTTAATTATCTTGCTGAGCCTGGCGGCGATAATATCGGCAGCAAATGAACCGATAGCCATAGTCAGGCAGGAACAGGACATCAACCCGGATGGTAGCTACTTTCTGAAATGGGAGAGCGCCAATGGGATTACCTTCGAGGAGCAAGGCGTCCAGAAGAATTCTGGCCAGAAAGACAAGGAGGCTGAGGAGGTACGCGGCAAAGCGTCGTGGACCGCGCCCGACGGGCAGAAAATTAATCTCGGTTGGCTGGCAGACGAGAATGGCGCCATTTTCCAAGGAGCGCATCTACCGACCCCGCCACCCCCGCCGGCAATTCCACCTGCCATCCAGCGAGCCCTTGACTGGATAGCTGCTCACCCCTACCAGGAGGATAGAAATAAAGTGTAATTGATGCAGTTCTTGCTACAGACACGTTGAAGATTCGTACTTTACTTGCATATGTTTAGCTTGACATTGAATGTAAAAAGATAAGTTTGTATAAAAATGTCATATGCCGAAGGAAAATGTGATTTAATTCCTAATTTCTCAATCACTTTTGTCGTAATAAAATTACATTGTATCAAGTGTACCCCCGCAACGTGCGATCAATTACTATAATTGTGATATCGAATTGTGTTTGGGATAAATGCGACATTGATAGATTTGTGTAGGAAGATTGACTCAGTTCTGAAATCATTAAAATTGATAACAGCTGTAATATAAATTACGAGATCATTAAGACATAAACGCTATCAATTATATTGGAACATATCACGTTGTCATGTTTACTTCAGTTTCACAATTATCCCGGTTAGCTATAATGTAACGATTCCATCAATCTGATTAACCACAGACACATATGCAGAGAGAGTCATTTGTTTAAGAACGCAGAAAATTGTAATAAGTTAATATATATATAAAACTCTCAATATATTTACTTATATCTAGCAATATATAAATATACAAGTTCATGAATGCGAATTTATTCAATGACTTTGAATGTGTGCAAAAATAACTATTACAGTATCATGAAGAAATTCTAATTCTATAATCGGATACTTATTTTTAGCTCATTGTCAGTGAAAGAATCTTTCATTAAAAATATATTACTACCTTTCAATAACGGCGAAACTTTTTTAAACATTGGAGGAAGAGGAAAGCAAATATTTGTTCTTTCGGGATGTACGGCAGCTTTCTTCGCCTACTTTGTTAAAGAATTGGCAAAAATATTTCGAGTGGCTACTTGACGTGAGACTAGCAAATTCACTTAAGTTGAATGTGGACAGACGGTTAAGCGGTAATAGAAAAATCGGGGTCAAAAATATTCATTGCGGCGAAAGAGGAAGACAAATTGTTATATAAGCGAATGATAGCGAGAGTTCTTGCTGCCGACTATACCGTCTTCTTGAAATCTTAGATAATTTGGCGAGACAGTTCGAGCAATAGGATAATTACGCTAATGATAAAATGCGAATTGTGAACCGGTTTTCTTATTTGTTTTCACTTTCATTAAGTTCTTGTACGTTCTTAATAATTTAATTAGTTTTTACATACATTTGCAATAATTTGATATTGTAATATAAATGCAAATTAAATTAATAATTAATTTAAGAAGAAATTCGAAAAATTATAAGAAATATCTCTAGTTTAATATAAAATTATTTAATAAATACAAATAAACACACACACAATATAAACAGTTTATACTATATTATGCATATATGTTATCACACAGCATTTATGCATTAATTAGCGTTCCGCACTGTTACTCGCCTAAATTAAATATGCAAATATTAATAGATTAATTATTCTCCTTTTCCAAACTTTCAAATTTTTCTATTCTCTTGTCTCTCTATTTTGTTCTCTGCTTTTTTTGCATTTAAAATGATTACAGTTGTCAAAGTGAACACACGCATAAACAAACACGGATTGCTCATTCTGCGGAAATATTCACGTACACCAATTATAATGTTAAATTGTTTACAGAGGCGCGCGTATATATGTATATATATGTTTCGCCCGTGCGCCACCGCGTTTAATTTGATAATTAATACCAAGCGGTCGCTTCATAATTCAGTTATAAATTCCGCGAATCATGTTTCTTGATTGCGGCAGCAATTTCAATTCGACGGCACGATCATAATCGGTATTTGTTGAATCGTGAGTGCAAATAAGACTGCGATAGATGGAATTAATCGAGGCCGGATAATCGAATTTATGGTACTATTAATAAACATTATGAGTCGCCGGCGATATCATGCAACGCACACCAATGTATCATCGATACACGCATCCTAATGCGCATTCAGATTAATGTTTTGACAAATGCGGAATTGTTATAATATTTATGAATCATAAAAGTACTGGTAGCGCGCCAGCAGTTACGTTTCATGCTGTACAAGTATACTACGTGACATATATACCGGAAGAGACACGTTTTGGCACACTTTCTCTAACCGCGGATAATAAAGCTTGGTGCTGTAAGAAGAATGCTGTTGTGCTGACAGAATAATAAGTCAACAATTAAATAATTTTCTTCAAGCAATTTAAACGTAAAACAACTTTAACCTAAGAACATTTGTGTAAGATCTATCTTTTTGCGAAATCTTTTTGATTATACGATATATTGTTCCTTTACTTCAAAAGTGACACAAAAAAATGTGATTTTCACATTATTATCATAAATGAGATAAAGAAAGAGTACTCTACTATCAATCATCAAAAGTAAACTAATTTTATTTCGCAGCCAGTCTAAATAGCATTTGTACCGTTCTTAACGTTTTCATAAAGAGAGCATAAACATACTTTTTATAAGAGTGATAAGGTTTGAGTTGTGTCGTTATTTAAAATAAAAAAAGAGAGTTTTTTTTACAAAGAACATTTAGAGTTGAGATAGTTTTGATGATTGAAATTTGAAGAAGAAATTATTTTATTTTAAATTTAGTCATTTTAGCTGATCAAGGTAAATACAAATTATATATTAGTGATATTTTGAGTTCTGTCATTCCGCATTTTTTATAATTTAGTAATCAAAATAATCACAACTGGAAAAGATTGAAAACAGTTTTCTCTTTTTCTGAAAAATTCAATTTTTTAAGTAATTTTTTAAAGTATAAAGAGAACGCTATTGTGACCTGAGATCGAAGATTTGAGAATAAGAATTATGGCTTTTTATCAAATGTTGAGTGATATAAAACTTTTATCAACTAATTCTTAGTCGAAAGGAACTACACTTTTGGGAAAAATAATTTGAAGCTTGTATACAATTTGTTTTCTTCTTCACTCTCTCTACGGGAATAAACTTTGAAAGATTTAACCTCGCGCGAGCTTGCGCCGGGAAGATTTATATAAGTTGCAGTTACGTGATGCTACAACAAATTTAGAACACGACTCACGTCGTGCTAAACGGCAATATATGACGAATATCGCAGCGCCCGCGGTGAAAGTTCAACGAGAACGCCGCGAGGTATAATTAGTTCCGGTTTCTCCACCCTCGCGAAGCTGTCGGATGTCAACGTCAATATGTCGAATCGGACCTCTAGGTCGACCTTTTCGAAAGTCCCCGGATAGATGACTAGCTTGAGAAAACGACATCGCACGAAGATTATCCACGATATCAGCATGACGTATTAATTCTCAATATCAGTGAAGCACGATGTATATCGCTGTTCGATCGTTAGAATAGATGGAAGTGATAGAGAAAAGAAACGTTAACACTGATTCGTATCTTCCATGTCTTAGACGTGACATGAAGTGACAGCCTTTGGAGATTCGATTGCTCTGTACATTGTTCCTTTTTAGATAACGGATTTCTTTGTACGGCTGAAGGTTTGAATGTCAGTAATAACGTAAATCGCACAAGATGAAAAGAGTCAAGAGGAGAATGTGTCAGAGCTAATTTATATTTGTCACGTATCAGCGTAGAATGACGGCCCGTCCAGATCATCGGGAAAGGAATTTTTATTAACTCTCGATTACCACAGAGAGATCGCAAGACTTATCCGAACGCGTATCATTATAAAGAGATGTTGAAAAATACAGTCTAGACTGCTGTCACGAAATCGTCAAGATAAATTATAATGCTGTATGCATTGATGAATTGAGATTTATCTGACCTGCAACAGTTATTTTATCCAAGCTTGTGATCGTCGCTGGTTTATATAGGGATTAAATTTAATTAGATTGTTACCCGGTGCCATGAATACGTGGATCTTTATTAACGCGCGAGCGGTTAAGTAAACAAGGCTCATCGAGATGTCTAGACTCTCTTTGCACCAAACGCAATCAAAGTTACCGACGGTCCCCATATGACGCGCGTTACATAAGGTGCATGTCTTTGTTCACTCTACGTGATTGATTAATGATAGCGAGCAAGGTCTGCTGTAATAAAGACGCGCGCGGCAGCTGTGTTTACAGCGATGTAATATCTTACAGTAATAGTCCAGCGACTTTCTATCGTAAATCAGTCCGACGTAATTGCGACGGCCGGCGTCTATTATATCCATGATCGAATACAGTATTCACTTTAAGTTCATCTTTAATCGCGCGATGGATCGTACATTCCGGAAACAACCGATTTAATGGCAAACGCGAGCACGTTGAAGGGCATCTTCGATCAAGAATTAATCCAATCAAGGATTAATTCAATCAAGGATTAATTTTGTTACGCGTGTGTTAGGGAAATGAATTAATTCTTGATTCGCAGAACGGAGATGGAGAGAGAGAGAGAGAGAGAGAGAAAGATGAATAAATACGCGCCACCACCAACCGCAAATTTGCCTCGCATCCTTCCTGTAATGTTCGCGAATCTAGAGCAGAATTTCGCGCACATTTTCGCGTGTTTCGCCGAGAGTATCAGGCTTATTAATAGCAACGTTTCTCCTAAGATGCAACGTTTATTCTTAATGCACCGTGACATAACTACAAGTCAGTTACAAAATCGTGGTACATATGTCTGTTTGAATATATATTAATACAATATAATATAATATATTAAAATACGCATGTGTAATAATATCGTGTACAATAAATATTTACAACAATTTGAACCAGAGTAGTCCGTGTTCTTTCGAGGGCGAGAACGACAACGCGGAGCGGCGGCAACACTCGTCGTCCGGCGTCACCGTAGGTTCATTATCGTGGATCGTCTTCCATTCTCGTAGCGGAATAATTACTCGTAGAGGTCGTGAGATCACATGCTGGACGGAGGCGCCGGTGTTTTACACCTGATTCTCATCTTCCTTAGACGGATGCGCCGCGTTCCACTCGAGAGCCTTCAGTATCAGCGGTGGGATTTCCGGCGTGGTGGGTAGATGAGCGCCCACCGGTTGGAAACCGTTCTTGTCGGCCACGTACGTCAAAGAAATCGCCTGGCCGTCGTCGCTCGAGTAGCTAAAGCCACCCTCTGCCTTCATCGCCTCGTTGTCGGTGCCAACTTCCTCCAGGTGACCTTCCTCTTGGGCTTTGATACCGTTACCGGTTTCGTAACTCCACTTGTACGACCCATCCGGGTTAGGACCCTCCTGATTTTGGCTGACGATCGGTATCGGCTCGTCGGCAGGCGCTGCCGCGGTGCAGGCTGCCAATGCGATCAAGATTACCTGATAAAACAAAAAAGTATTAATAAATAATCAATAATATAAAAATAAAACTATGGAAGTTAATGTAGTTATTGATACGACAATTTTTATACAATTATGTTTTATAATTAGGATGCATTTGGGGAGACGCTATTAGAGCTATTTGTCATTCTATCTTCATCATTAGACGTAAAACAAGAATAGAATGACACAAATAGCGGTAATAATGACTCCCTCGAACACACCCTAAGCGTCACACAGAAAAACTTAAGCAGTAAGAAACATATTGGATTTTCTACTGCTTACGTTATTGTCTTATGATGATTGATAGTGGATTACAGTGATTCTTTACTGTGATTGGTCAATCCGCTTACTGCTTACACTTTACTGATTAAGGGTCAGTTGTTTCATCTTTGGAAATTACGTGATAATTTATGTAATGGATAAACGAAAATGTAAAAAAGTAATAAGAGAATAAGAGAGTAAGAAGATAAGAGAGAGTGAGTTAAAATTTATCGAAAGATAGTACAATCCACCCTAAGTTTCTTTTTGTGCTATGACCCTTGAAATATATTCCTCGTAAACGGACGTTTCGAATTCGCTGTGAGCTATCTTCAGAGTAAATTAAATGACAGAAATCGATTGTCTTATCTTACATTTATAGTTCCATAGAGAAGCGAGTTCCTTTCAATTACATTATTCAAAAGTTCAAACTTAGGGAAATTTATGGAATAAAATTGGAAAGCTTAGATAGATATTATTATTCGGAAAACATTCAATCGTTAAAGAAAATGAATATAAAAAGAAATATAGGAATACAAATTGCCCATTGCATCGTTAATTGATACAAATTTTTCAGTATAAAAATTAAATTAGGTAAGTTAAAAAATATTAATTGAGTGGAAATAAATAATACATGTTTAATGCGGGAAAAATAATTTATGGGTGATCGAGCTACTCGCAATGACACATTTATTGTAGGTATGAATTTTAGTTGGAGAGTCACGTTTGATGTTAAATTTTTAATACAGAGAAGTATGCATTTAATTGTAAATTCAAATATTAAAGTCTAATTAATGTAATGTAATTATCCTGCTGACAGTGTAATATGGTATCGCAGTACTCTTGAACAAAATTAATTGCTTTTGTAAAATTACGAAAACTGATGAGATTAGTATTTATTTAATAGTCATTATTAAATCGTTAAAAACGTTCACTATCAATTTATCACTCGAAAATGCCGCGGTGACAGATTTACTGTCACGACTATCTTAATTAATCTTTTTTTCCCTAAACCATGTTTCATCCACGTGTTAACCTTCTATATTTAGCGTAACTTTCACATCTCCGCTTAGGACACACACGTTTTGACAGCTAAATACAAATGTGAATACACGAGTCTAATATTGATTGATTGAAATCGCTTGAATGTGACATTATGTTACGAAATTCCACGGTATCGGTCGTTGCATCAAAGTCGAGATTACGAGTAAAAGATCTAATACAAACGCTGAGATGAAAGTAAAAGTAATATTTATCCTTGGAGATTAAAGATATAACAATTAATTCCGTAGATTGACTTATCAAGTAGGATCTCGATCAAAGTGATGATTGCGCGAATAAGAACGCACCCGCGGCGAATAATTTAACAATGATGCGCAACGATAAAGTATCGAAGTCACGGTATTCGACAACAACGCCAGATCGCGGTGCAGAGAACTAAACAGCCTTAGTTAATCGCCACCGGTTATGTTTGCCAGTACGTAAACATCGTATGAATATTAGCCTTCTCGTTAGCTTCCCTGCTTGAGACTCACGTCATTACACAAGTGTTTATGCGGTATGTGCTAATAAACTATCGCTACTTAGATATTTTCGAGAATTTGCGCGACGTGGTAAAAACGAAATAATTGAGAGTAATTATGAATAATATGTCTGTAATCTCCAATATAATTGTATACTGTTAAGATATTAAATCTATATTAATATATAACATATTAATATCAAAATATTCGTATTATTGAAATATTAAAGTTTATTGAATTTTGCTGCTTTTATTTATTATACTATTGATTTAACTTTAACAACAACATTTGAAATTGCTAGGTCGGTCATGTTGCGATAGAGAAAGCTTTGCTTTGAACCAATGGAAACGGACGCCGCAGTAGTGATACCGTTTTGAGTCAGACACGACGGGGATCGCGGTAGTATCAGCGTTATTAGGTCAGACGCTGCACTTTGAATAACCTTCACGATGCTGACGATTCGTGTTATTAATATATACAACTCTACAATTTTCTGAATGATTATTTAGCACTACACATATGAGATAAAACATTATTTTGAATAATGAAACAGCAATGCAACAAAAAATTCTATAATAGATTATTATTGAGAACATCAATATTACCCTGAAATTATTCAGTAAAACTGATTTGAATTCAATATATTGATTATGTAGAGATTGTTGTACTAAATAAATTATACTAAATACGCTGCTTGTCGAAAACGGAAATGAACAGATATACACTATAATTTATGGAAATGTTGTTATAGTTGCTTAGCAACTCTTCGATTTTACTGTGTCGTGATTAATATTCATTCAGTTGAAACGCTGTTCACACTAAAATTATCGATGATAAAGGTATATCTATTTCTATTATTTATAAATATATGACATATTTTTTAAAAAAAGGATGAAAGAAGAAAAATAAGTTGATTAATTTAATAATTTACATATTACAACAAAAATCATGAAAAATCTCAGAAAATGTATAAATTGTTACAAATTTGACAAATTGGAAATCAGTCATTATTTACTTTAATAGAGTAGAACTATTTCTATAGCTAAAAATAGTGGAACCAGTTCTAGTTCAATAATAGAACTAGTTTATAAGTAGAACTAGTTAAAATACAAGTTCTACTATTAAAGTCGAAATGATTAATTTATATTTTTTATTTTAATTTGTAAATCTACTTCTGTTTTAACTAGAATTATTAAAGTCAACACTAAAACTACTAAGTACTAAACTACAGTTCTAATGTTGGCTTTAGTAATTCTAGTTAAAATAGAAATAGTAAAAATTGTAAAAATTTAAATTAAAAAATAGTTCTAGTGTTGATTTTAGTAGTTCTAGTTAAAATAAAGATAGTTCTAGTACGTGAAAGTAATTAAAGAACAAATACTGCTATCTCACATTTATTATTATGTCTCTGGTAAGATAAAATTTATCCATGACTCAGTATTTTCTAAGATAAAACTATCTCAGTTCTCAGTTAAAACATGTTGTATCATCTGTTATACGCATTCGTTACAACATAACGTATATTGTTTTACACGCGAACGCGGCAGATTTTGGGTGTATCCCGACGGTGTCGATCGATATCCTTACACCAACTATCCTCCGGGACACGCTACTTACCCTCCGATCCCGGCTCTCGCCCCACGTTTCTACCCACCGACATCCGAGTCCCCGGAGTCCTCGGAGTTTCCGGACTCGCTATACCGGATATAATCGAGAAGTGTCACTTAAACAACGTAACTCACAGAATGTCCCGATACGCGCACAGGAATCCCACCGCAGAGACCGGAAATGCACGTCAGATTCACACGACCCGGTTACGACTACCCGCGAATTGTCTCACGGCGGAAGTTGCCTTCCGGCATTCTTGCTTCCCAATCTCCCTTCCTCCCTTCCACCCCTCCCCCCGAGTTTTCTTTCCTCTTAATTAAACGCTTACCAATGACGTGTACATGCTGCGGCAGTAATCGCTGATGGGCAAGTGTTTATCAAGCCCCGCAGCGCTCGTCGTATATATACCCCTGGAGGCATTACCAACACCACCGACGGTCCAATGCACCGATAGCCACTACGTTACGATAGTACGTAGAATGCACATGGGGGCACACAGAGGGGCCGCATACGGGGACAGACAGGGGGGTTTACACGGATCCACGATTTAACACAGCATCGTTACGTGTGTGTGTAAGTGTTGCTGTCGCCGGTGAGCTAAGAAACAACACACTCCACATAGCATCGAGGAGAGACCATCTTCCCTGAGATCACCATGTCACACTGCGCTAAATGTCATCGGGTCCCCCGTTGGAGGATGCTTACTCAATTGTTGCAATTTCTTTAACGATCTGCGCGGGGATCCGTTTTTCTTTTCCATCGATTAGTCGGCCGGAAACTCGGACTCGGTGAGTTTGCGGTCAGTTGGTATTCTCTCCGACAGACTCGTCGGCACGTTCAAGTATTATATACGAATATGTATTCCCAATCGTTTCGAATTTATTCGGACTTTTTATTGTCGTTTTAAGAAAACGGAAAGATATACGCGTAATACTGTTATGTAACTTCTCTCGTTGCTTCTTTCGTGCCTGGGTTCCTCCGCTATTTTCTCTTACGGCAAGGTAAGACTCTCTTATGGTCAGTTCAAGGAAACTGCCGTTTCAGTAATGCTTCTAGACACGAGGCAGAAATCTGGAAAGTCTGGTAAATAAAAATAACGTTTCTGTTAGTGGCGTCTACCATATTTTCAATCATGCGTGTGTATTTGAGTACCGTTACCGTCAGATTAAAAGATCGAGAGCGAGTGCTCGAGAGACTGTTTCGCCGTGTCGCTGTCGCGTAGATTTATGTTGTGGATTTTTGTAAAAAGCTGTACCCTTCATAAAACAACGCATGTATGTGACACATATGGGAATAGCTTAAACTCGTATCTTCTATCGGATTTATTAATCAGACGCCGCCCATCGCTTTGGCATTTTCCTAGCAGTATACGAACACGGTAAAATTCAATTCTTTTTCCATTATTTTCCACTTCTTTTTCCAATCTTATCGCTTCATCGCTCACGCAAATGTTGCGTAATATTAATCGTCAGTGCTAACGCGCGTTTCTAATCAACAAATCACACCATTATTAAACAATCAGTTGGTCAAATGGCTATTTACCTCGACTTTTTTCTAATTCCAAAGTCTAAATTATTCACGATTTGGCGTAAAATCAAACTGAATATCTCGTGTAGTCTCTAGCCTGTGAATCGACTGACAAACGCACGACACGCGCAGTCGAATTGTCCACTCTCTAATCAATCGGAAACGGCCTGACAATCTCTCATTATCGACCGATAATTATGTGAAGCGCCGCGCTATATCGCATTTACCTCGTCACGGCTGAACTTTCCGTAGCTGTGAGAATAACGAGCTCGCGTTAAGCGTTTAATCGAGGCGATTGTAATCGAGGGGTTTCGTAAAAAAAATAAATAAATAAAGGAAAGGACGTGACGGCTTCGGTCCTTGGTGTAACGTAATTGTTTGTGAGAGAAACAACAACACGCCAAACTTTCTCGCTCGAAATGGGTTACGCGCGATTCTGAGAACATTCCCTCGCACGCGCGATAGTGAACATTTACAGATTAAGAAGATATTTTTTATTTTATTAAACTCAGAGTAATAATATTGGGTCTTTTTTCTCTTACGACATTATTATGTAATATAAAAATGCGCGACAGTACATGATGGAGTATTATATGGCTGATATAAAGCGATGCATGTGCCGGAAGATGCGGAATTATGCATGCACCTAACATGCGTATCTAATTAATAATCAATGCCATTCCATTGGGATGTTTGAGATTGTCAGTAAATATCGTCGATCAGATATGTTAATGTCTTCGCACGAGATAGAAGGGGTTATATTTGATTGGGAAATTCCGTGCTCGTAGGAACGTATTCGCGATTAATACGTTGCTTATTCAGAGAATTTTGTATGCCTTAACGTGTACGTCGTAGTAGAATTTTCATTATCGATAGTATATAGATAACCCGATAAAAAAGGTTTATATATATGCTCTAGTATAAATATACATAATTATATATTGTATAAAATACACTTATACATTTTTTCTCTTGCGTAATCTCCGTTTATGTATACAGGAAACATAATAAGAAGAATTGAAAAATAATTAGAAGGATAATTTTTGTATCACTTTTTTTTTAATAAAAAAGAAAAGGTTTGTGGAAATGGTAAAAAATTGCTCATATATAATTATATATAATCATATGTGTAATTATACATAAAATATTATATAATGTGATTGTAATTTTATTTTTTGTAAAGAAAAATAATACAAAAGTTATTTTCCCCTAACCATTTTCAATTGTTCTTATTATTTTTTATATACAGAGATTATACGAGAAAGAAAATATATGAGCACATTTTATATACAATTATATTTATTTATATTTAATTATGAACTTTTTTATCGGAAAAATATTGCATAATATAATTAATTTCATCATATAATATAGTTAAATTAGACTACACCCTTATGAGTATGAAATAATCCATCGTTATGTATTACATAACGGTATATATTACATTGTTATTTAATTATTTATATCATTTCAAATTTTATATTAGGTAACGTTATTTTTTACAAGTGTTTTGATTGTCAGTTACAAATAACTATCAAGGTGCTAATAAAGATTCAAACGCCGCGCCGGATTATTTACCATGACAGTTAAAGTGTTAAGGTACAGAAAAAACGATATGGGACAATACCTATACATACAATGAAAATATAAATTATAAATTATCAAGATCTTCCGTCAAATCGAAACATGAAAATATTGAATCATGGAATTAATTGAGATTAATTACGTTAATTAGTAGTAATTTAGCGACGTCGCAGTTCCTCTCTTTCGCTCTTCTTTGAGGAAACTTTGGGGAAGGCCGTACATTTTCCTACGTGCGATTATTGATCGTGGACATTACCGGCGAGGTACACCGATGTAACATTAGACAGGATCCGACGGGGGAACAGTGAATTATGCCTCGATAGGCATTAGTTTTCTTCTTTTACGGGAAATGTAAGGGGCACGTAGCACGACAATAAATTCTCGTGTGTCTCTAGGAATGCCAGCTGTTCGCTGCTGCGCAGCGCCATGTACCTGCGTGATTCATAAAGTCACGTCATCGATATATCCGAACAATTTTCTCGCAAGATCGCATTTACATTTTGCACTCGCGAGTCGCAATAGAATGGAAGAAAAGCCTGGGGGGGTTGGTTTAAAATAATCCGTTAATCGGAACTAGGAAGGGAACGCGAAGGGAAGAGAACTGAGAAGGCGAGCGTCTCTTGAAAGTCGAGGACGCTCGACATGATAAATGCTAAAATACGTCTCACAATTGCTCATTGAATATTTTAGCGCGCCGCGGATTATAACGAAACGTCAACTCGGTGTACGTACAGTAATTTATAGCATAATAATTTTGCGATAAGATAATATTTATATTATATAAAAACAAAAGCTCTATTCACAATATTTATACATCATTTGTGGTCTGATTTATATTTTAAGAAAAATTTACCATAAAAATCGATTTTTATATTTTTAAAAAAAATTATAAGTTCTCTATACTTTTATTTATATGTATAATGAAGTTCTTGAAAAGTTGGTGTCACTAAAAACAACAAAATTTTAATCGATAAAAATCTAAATAGATAATAAATTTAAAAAAATCTATCTTAAGATTCTTTTCAAAAATTTTCTCTAAAAAATTTTCGTTAAAAAGGTATATCGATTTTTCCAACTTTTGTAGGTCGTTATCGCGCAAATACACATTACTGAACTCGTGAAGAGACCTTCTGGAGAACATGGATTTTGGACAAGGAACATTAATCGAATGGAAGGGAACGAGATGAACAATTACTATCTGGTCGATCACGGGACGATCATCCGGTAAATATAAGGGAAAGTTTGCGCGGTATGTTTGGGGTTTTAATTAGCCATATATATTACGTAACGCGGCGCGTAGATATTTACAAAAGATATACGAATAAATATCAGCCGTGAAAGCGGCTAACATTCTACGTTCTTGTCTCGCGATTTTTACACTGTTTAGATATCAAAGGAGCAAATGTAACCCAATCCTTTGAGATAAATAACATTTTGCTTCTTTTCACTACATGTGTGTCAAAATATAAATGAAAACATTTCTGTAGTTAGTTTCAAAGTAAGGAACGTTCATGTTAATGTACGCACTTAGTAGGTAAATAACAAATTAAATTTTTGAATCAAATTTAGTATATTTTCTTGAGTTAAATCGTTTGACTTCATTCTTTAAGTTAAATTAACGACATATTGAGTAAGAGCAATGGCGACTTATAGAAATAATAAAAAATCATTAAATTGGATATATTATATAATAATTTGACATTATAAATTTAACAGCGTAAGAGCACATCTCTAAAGAAGGTGTCTCCCAAGGAGATCGGCCGTGATCATTACGTGCGATCGTTAATGCAATCGAAGTTCCTCTTCGTCGAACACACCGCGCTATACGCCGTGGATCATTAATTTCCCACATCACTAGGTAACATTTTCGCGGTTCTATCTGATCGTTTGTTAACACGACGAGTCTCTCGAGGCAGGTATCACCTGCGCTCTGGTTGTCACGTCGCTTTGCAAAAATTAGAAAGATGTTCCACGAAGTTTTATTGCATGTTCTTCTTGCCAGATTTAGGTTTATTATAAAAACAGTGAAACATATGTAGAAACCCGCAATCACGCTCACGAAGTGTACCACACGTCATACATTGATAATTTGCTTGTGTCCAATTTCTTCATCTCTAGATAACTTTATCCAGGAGATATCTCTCAGATCACAATGGAGATATCTCCTGGATAAAGTTATCCGCAACTTATCTGGAAGTGAAGAAATTGGGTATTAGACGATAAGCTATCAACCCTCATATTCAGCAAAATGTACTTGCTATTTAAACTCGCGGCTTTATTGGTCATTTTGCATTTTTATACGCGTACCTTGTAAGACGTCTCGTTACTCATTGCACACACGTACAACGTGAGATAGGGTGGGAGGGGGAGGAGGTAGCTTAAGGGCTACAATCGATAAAACCTGCAGCAACTGTGCAGCTCCGGGCAACGCGTCTCTCGCTGACCAACATCGCGGACGATGCACCTCGATGCACCTCATTTTTTATTCACTTGACAGATCGAACACCGTCCTGATACGGGTGTATTGCCACGCCGCCCACTTTTCTTTCTACCTTGCTTTCTATCTCACCGTATTTATGGTACGGTCGCCGTGTCTTCTCTGTTGCATACGACTATTGCGATGACGGGAAAGTTGTGGACTGTTTCGCTTTACTTTAGGAGGTATCTGTAATCGTCGTATCATGTCCCTGATTCTTGCGTATTGCAGCGATGCCGTAATCGACTGCATCTTTAAGATTGATATCTGGGATCGTATTATTCTTGAAAATTATCACATATGAAAATGTACGAAAATATACTTTACGTATATTATAGATTTTCCTATATATAAGTATTTTCGTATGCGATATTTTTTAAGGATAACGTTGGTTCTCCGCGAAATATTAGGTATGTTTTTTGTCGCTGCACTGAACTGCAGTAAAACTTCCTAAAACTTTTACTTTCGTTAAATTTCAAATGTGCAGATATCTATTTCATTTTACATACAACAAATGTACACTAGTTTAGTCATAAAAAACGAACCTCTGAATTTGCGACTTATAAGTAATATAAGGCTCGTCGTTCCGGACGACGCCCTCGCATTGACGTGAATGCAGGTCAATTTGA
Source organism: Mycetomoellerius zeteki (assembly GCF_001594055.1). Lineage (NCBI taxonomy): Eukaryota > Metazoa > Arthropoda > Insecta > Hymenoptera > Formicidae > Mycetomoellerius > Mycetomoellerius zeteki. The sequence continues at coordinate 2,120,743 of NW_017256957.1, read as the reverse complement.
GTATTTCTCTGTCTTCCATGCACACAAACGAATAGATCGAATATATCGGAACTCTATCATTTTATTTTATTTGAATAATGGATTAACCCCCTCCCATACAGCACCAAACTTCTAAAAACGTTCATAGAACATTTTAAGAATGTACCAATATTCTTAGAACGTTCATATACGTTCTATTAATATCATGTGTTATCTGGGCTCAGACCTGATTTTATTAAAACCACGTTAAAAAATTTTTTTTCTTCATTTCAAAGACATTTAATAAGTAATTCATATTAAACAATGAATTTTTCCGAAATTTTGACTATTATGCTAGCATACACATTATTATGTACATCTAATCTCAGATGATGTCGATGGAATTAAATAATTTTAATGAATAATGTTTTTAAATTTGATGTACATTACAATGTACACAGGGTCTGAAGGGGTTAAGAGAAATAATCCTATTTTCGGTCAAAGCGGATCTTAGTGCTTAAATATTTCAATGTAAATTTATATGCATATCCCGTTCTACAAACCGCGCGCTGAATAATGGAGAATTAATAAATCGGATATTTTCTAAAATTCTTTAATTTGTATCCCGAGGTAAAGAGAATTCTATGAATTATGTAAATATTGTGTTTTCATACTTAGAATTGAGGATTATATTTGGTTCGGGAGTTCTCAAGAAGATAATATCGTTTCTGTTGCAAAAAGAGGTAAGGAGGAGAGAAAGTTTTAACGAAAGAAATATGACCAAGAAGCATTACTTTTATTAGTCTTAAATTTATTCACATTTTATTGGATTACTTAATACAGTACGACTTTCATCTCTCTGTGACATTGAAATTTTTCCGTAATCTCGCATTGATATCAAAAGCTACAAAACCGAAGTGATTGTTATAACGACAGCACTCTCACCGAATATTTTAATTGGTGATTAAGAGGAGTTCGAGTCGTACACGTGTCTCGTTACTACGTGTAACACTTTTTCTCCTCGTTTTTGGTCTCGGACAAAAAATTGCCTGAGGATGTACCAAATTAAGCGTTGAACATTTTTTTTCAATATTTCATGAAGCACACTTTAATCAAATATAATTTGCACGAACATTTTCTCGGACCGTATTTAATTTTATCACCTAATTGATTATATTTCAGCAACTTTACGACGTTAATATTTATGAATTAAGAGAGAACGCTGTTCAGCAAGTTTAATTAAGAATTTTGTTAATTTCCAAATATTTTACTGAAATACCATTACTACATTTATTTTTTCAGACATATATTTTATAAAAAAGATTTTTAATATATTTTTTGTAAAATATATAAAAAGTAATAAATAATAAATTAAAATAACTATTTTAATTATAATAATTTTAACTGTATTGAAAATTTTGTTCTTAATTAGAGACACATTCCTTATAAAAATTTTCTAAACTTGCCATTGGAGTATTATAAATAACGTTAAGATGTTAAGTAATGTTATATGCTTTCGTACTCGTGTCAATCATTGAGCACGCAATAATATACTCCGTATGCTAAACTTGCGCAAGGATTTCATTAAATGATGCCTGAAATATCAAAATCTTGGCTATATGTGTGTACATCCGAAAGGTTATATGTACACGCGTATAAGCGGATAATACTTCAATATACGACGACGGTCACTGATGCAATCGTCTGAGCATTATCTTGTCTCTCGGCGAGAACGCAGATACAGGAACGTATAGAATGATCAAATATAATTGCATCACTATCGGCCATTTTACGCTCTTACCGCGCGTGCATGTATATATATATACTTAATCGATGAGAATTACAATCGCGTAGATGTTTTTCATGATCTTTTTGAACAATATAATTAAATTGGCATTAACTGCTTTTTTCCAACCAATCAGGAAGCTTAAATCCTCATCGCAAGCAATCTGTGTTCTCGCAATCGGGATTTACAAAGCGATCTACGGGTTCCAAGACGTTCGAGCTGTGTGAATCTGCAAGGCTAATTTTAAATGTTTCCTTTTTTCTATTTATACAAAACGAGTTGTTTTAAAGAAGTAGCGTACAATGATATTGGAAAGTTATAAAGACTATTTTACGTTTAATTTGCTTCGTGAGCGGTAACCGGGTTTGTCATGTGATTTCGCTTTATTAATCGAATATTCGCCTGTCGATTTCCGACGTCGCGTTTCTCGCACGAACAAGCCCGCCCGAATGGGTTCACGAAATGAACAACGGCGCACGAAGTTATTGATCATTAGTCGAAATGTCAGCGATAAACGCAGGCACTTCGGCACCAGGTACTTAGTTTCTTCTGCATCGATGTAAACGGATAATTTGTATTGCAGTTAAACGAATGTCGCTCGCACGCTGAAAGAGAAAAGTTTATAGATTGTTCGCGAAAAATCTCGGTTTCAATTTTAACGACGTTAGCAATTTGGATATATTAATTTGTTTCAGATTTAACAGTTTGAAGATTATTTAGACATCTAGATATTTATAATATTTAGATACTTTTTCTAAATGTAACTACATAATTTTTTAAAACATTTACGCTCATAGTAAAAAGTAAAAGGCATAGTAGTAGCAATTTATAAAAGTGTGTGTGTAACAACCATACCAGTTTTATATGTAGAATTAATGACAGTCTTAGCCAAAAATATTAGGCACCTTATTAACTATTATTTAAAATTTTAGCATAAAAATTGATTTATGGCATTTGCTGTAAATGGTGTAAATTATTCTTTGTTTCAAACACCCTTCAAACTTACGTGTAACCAGTAGAGAACAATGCAAGTAAAAGAATTCCAGATAAATAAAAAAATATAAATACCTAATATTTTTTACTAAGGCCAAAACACATGTACATAATTGAATAAACTTAGTTATTGAAATTATATAATAGGTTTTTTCAATATACATTAGAGCTATATTCTAAAACGACCTTTTCGAGGAAAATTTTGTTTGATATAATACAGTATATGTTACGTATATTACATATTTCGAGCAAAACTTTCTTCGGAATTTGACGTTTTGGAATATAGCCTACGGAAAAAAAAGATTAGCTGCCACAGCTAAAAATTAGGTATGGCATTTAAATTCAGTAGCATTATATAGACACCTAACGTCGTATCTGCGAGGTCTAATTTCCATTAGCTGTGAGGCCTAAATATCATTATGACAGACAAGGATTTTGCTATCAATGCATTATATGTCGATGTATTGATCATTGCAGCAAACGTTTTCTGTGTAACAGACAATTTGGTAGCAAGTACAATTTCAGCAAACCATATTTAACTGTGATAGAGATAATTTTCTTTTACATATCCGATAACTGCGACAACTAACTTCATATTGCTAAATAAATCGATCTGTAACAGCATGCATATTTTGCTATCACGTCCTTATATTAGCTAGAGCAGCAAATCCTTTGTATGTATTAGCAAATTCATAACTGTAGTAGCTAATGCAATTTCAGCTAATCAGAATTAACTGTAAATTAGAAATATTCTTCTTTCGTGTAATTCTACATAAAACTTGTATAGTTATCATTCACCTATATAATTGCTACCACTATGTTTTTTAATAAGTATAGAAATTATTTAAAAAATTACTTTAAAAAAATGTATAATGTTACAATTATATACAGCCAACATCGATTGTGGCTGGACAAGAGTCAAGTAGTCTGTATTTACTCACTAAATGTACGATACGAGAGTGGGCGATGGGGGGTTTCATGTTCCGTTTTACCCATTCGAAACCGATCGGTTATGCATGACTTCTTGTACATACATACGTTTGCCTTGTCCATTCACGCAGTCGTACGACTCCATATGGTCGCATACTGCGCTCGTCCTCTCCTCGCTCTTCATTCTGCCAATTTCTGTCTTTCTCCCTTTCTCGCGAACGTCTTTCGTAGCCGACTTCCATTCAAGCGCGCATTCCTCAGGACAGAGCTGGTAGGCGCATCCGCGTGCAACCTTTCCTTTTCGACGCGGCCTTAGGAACAGCCGGCGTGAAGACGTGCCTCTGTATTGCGACAACTATCCAACATCGTACTTATAAGGCCGCAGCTTAGCAATGCGCGTCTCTACCAGATGATATTTCGACTCGTGTCGAGTCTCTCGTGCGATGCATTACCGCGCATCTCCTTACGTTCGAGCGGATCCTTCACCCTTTGTCCACCGCTATCTAGGTCTGTTAACGCAGACGGCAGCTTCGTTTGTTTCTACAACTTGTTTTCTATGTAATACATAATATTATAATACGCGATCCCGCAAGTCAATGAATTTAGATGCTAAATAAATGTTTGCTGTACTTATAAAATATCGTAAAGATTTATCAAATTGTTTTTTTAAATTGGTCTTTTAATTGATTGCTTAAATATCTTTTCAAAATTGATGCTATCTGTATATCTTTTCAAAGTTGATGCCAAAGTTCATTTAGTGGATCTATCAGACGAGATTTAGATTTTATAATTATAATCTACGGTATTATATAAATTTCTAATAATTTTTTAATTTTTTATATCAGTAGATCTGTTAAACTTGAAAAAAAAACTATTACTGTGTCTTTTATCAACTATTTTTAACAAGAATCTTTAGAATTTTACGCAATAATTAATATTCTCTCTTTCGATTTTTACAATCACAAAACGACGTTTTATTATTATTTAAATTAATAAGAAAAGCAATATATTGTCTGACGTCGATCTAACTATTATGGATAAGCTCTTGCAATTTTCTTCAGAGTTTGATTAATTTTTAATGAGTCTTTGGAAGTTAAGAAATTTTCATCAGTGGTAATCAAAGTGTCTATATATTTTTAGATTTTTATTTTGAACGCATCGAGATTATTGACAATTTATTAGTTTGATGTGCACATTCGTAAAATAAATAAATAAGTTAGTTATTAATGTTATACGTGTCGTTGTTATCGATTTTCGGTTTTTATTACAATTCATATATCTTTTTCATGCCGCGTTCCGATTTTCCGATTTAAATCTAGCTTTTTAAAATATTGCCAGTGACGGGTAAACTTAAACATAAAATACACGTTTATGTTAACCACTTCGTAAATACGCTCGTGGTTACTACATCGTCATGAATGATTAATGAATTTTCCTACAACGTGGTATTTCTACCTTAACCCAAGATGAACCGATACTTGAAGATCTTGGCCGTTTTATTTTTTTTTATCTGTAAACTAATGGCTGTTCGAAGCTGCGGCTTAAAAATGTTGTTTCGATGATTCATTGCTTGGTTAACATATCTGCGTCGGCGATGATGCCTGTAATAATTATTGTGTGGTTATTAATGGTAATATGTGCGCTCATTATTCCGTTATATCAAAATTACATGTACGATTTGTTCAACATTTTTAATGTTCCCTTACTGAGAAAATTGCATAACTTGTGAAAAACATTTTATACTTGTGTTAGACAAGACTTCATTAACATTTCTTTGAATTTTTATTTAACCTAAATATTAATTTAACATAATTATATGATTGTCATTTGAATATTTTATGTTAAATTAATGATTAATATTTTTTAAAGTTAAAATAACAATTTATAAATAAGTAAACAAATAAATAATGTAGTTTTAAAACGTATATTTAATTAAGATAAATGAATAAAGAATAAATATGTGTGTTAATTTAAAATTATAAATATTAATTTTACTGTGACAAAATACGCTTCCACAATTTGTTTTTGAATTGTATTCAAGCATTACATTTTTGTGTCAATTTTTTCATATAATGCTTTTGTTATTGTCTAACATATTCATCTTGTGTTAAATTAACACCAAACTTGGATAGATGAATCATTTGGGACACGTAAACCGTGTAAATTTAACACAAATTTTTGTCAACTGTGTGGGACTTTTAGATTTTTCTACAACAAAGGATGTCATTCCTCGGAATATGCATGATTTCTTTATCTAACTAAAGCACGGGCATGTCTGGGATAGTCGCGGCTATTTGTGTCGGCACATTGAGCGTTGCCGAGGAAGAACGACGTTGTCTCACGGATACCAAGCCGATCGTCGAACAGGAATTTTAAATGTCGCGCAAGCGAATGCGGGAGGGAACAGCTGCGTTTTCGCGTTAATCAAGCACCTTAAAAGTCGGTCGCACGGCGTCCCACCTTTCACGAATTGTCAAAGTAATTTTCGCAGCATATCCGAGAGGAGCGTTCCGCTCTCGCGCGGGATGAAAGTAAAATTGAATTCGGCGCGCGAGTTACGTCTTCTCGCCTGCGGCCAGGCGCTCTCTTAGGATCGTTCATGGTGGGTACTTATATGTCAAGGTCGCTTTCCACATACACGTGCCTTATACCTCCGCCGTCGTCTTACATTTCGCTCGGAATAAGTTCGCATGCTCATTATCGAGGGATTGCGGTATATTTGCGGAATATTCGCGCCTGATGTAATCATTATCATTCAGTCGATTTCGAATTCAGATTCTGTCATCGAAATTAAATTAAATTTATTTATTCAGCTAAAAGGAATAATCAATACATGTTCTTTACATATATACTGGTTATTGCAATAAATATTACCGTACACTTCAGTGGTCGAATTGGTAAGACACTAAATGTAGGAGATCCAAGTTTAATAGGGTCATATTTGTCGCAATAAATTTTTTACAGTATTTTAAGAAGCTCATTAGCATCAGTATTATTAAATTGTTTGTCAACATAATTGGTGATATTATTTCAACTTCAATTTAGGACTGTGTTTCAAGATCGATAAATAATCGGCGAATAGTTTGCTCGAACTGGAAATTGTAACGTTCATGCAAAAATATTATTATACACCAACATCTGCTTTGACCGAATATTCCTTCTTTGTTTATTTAAATTAAAACTATTAAAATAAAAATCAGCAACTTTGAAGTATGTTGCAAATGTCTAATTGTGACATTATCTTTTCGTATTTGGAATTCTTTTTTTGGGACACACAAAATTTGTGTTAAATTTACACGTTTTACGTGTCCCAAACAAAAATTTGCAGTTTCTTGTTGTTTTAATGACTGAATAATTCATGATCCATGACTCATAGAGTCGTATAATCATGATCTATGATCTATGACATTATGTTGCAAGAGGGGCGCGTTGAGAATCGTCTCGTCTAATTGCGTCGAGGCAAAACTCTAACTGAAAAAAAATCTCATAGTTCTTTATGAGATGCATTACGTCCTCGTGTTTATAATGTTTTCAGCGAAAACACATAACGACTGCGGAACGGAAAATTTATCAACTGCATAAAACAACCAAAATGTCATCGCAATCGGTTGAAGTAATTAGCCGAAGTTTTCTCGATTACAACCATAAATTAAAAGAAATTATTTAAAAAAACTTTTATCTACATTGGGAAAAATCTGATTACATAAATTGAAAAAGATTTAACTATATGTTTGTTGAAAAATAAACGAATCAAATTTCTTTTTTTAATTATCAAATGAATGATTCACTCTTTATTATTAAATATATTGGTATATATTGGAATTTCTTGATAATAATTTATTCTTGATAATAATTTATTCATCTATTGAATAATTCATTCAATAGGTGAGTATAACTTTTTACTGAAAGAAACATCCAATGAATGTAAAAGTATAAACGCTCAAAGCTTTTAATAAATGATAAAATAAACAGACGAAAAATATAAAAATTTCTTTTCCATTAAATTTTTCATATTTTACATTAAATATTTATTAACTCAAATTAATATTTTCTGTACATTTAATTGATCGTTGATTTGATTATATAGCATCTTGAATTTGTAAAAAACTTATTACGAAAAATATTACCTCAGCCGGGATTCGAACCTGGGACTTCGATCCTAGTTGTAGCATCGACAATCAATTAAAAATTTGTGATTATTATTATTATTTCCGTTGATTGTGTTCAAATCCGAAAGTTATCGGCGCGTAGTCATATATCCGAAATAAATGTATTTAAAGTAAAGTAGACCGAGGAAAATTGGATCACAGGGCGAATCGGATCAATGTACTTTGAAATAATTAGTTGACATTTGTGGTTAATTTTATTACTTTTTTGTTTCAGAAACTGCTTATTTGAAACAAAAATTAATAAAATTGATAACAAATATCGACTAACTGTCTTATCAAAATTACATTGATCCAATTCGCCCTGTGATCCGATTCGCCTCAGTCGAAATATTACTCCAACATCTATCTGTTGGCGCTTCTCTTACTTATTGTGTTAGTCGATTTATTTATATAGTGATTTTGTTCTAACTTATTGTTTAAAATATAGTATTTGAACTCTCAGAATTTGCACCACAATGAACTAACGCTAAGCAGTGTTTATTTGACCACTAACTGTCTCTTGTTTTTGTAAATTGCGATTGTTTCTTCTATTCTTCTATACAAAACTAACAATTGTAGAATAGAATAGAATACATTATTTTTTTTTGTACAATTTTTAACCTTGATTAAATATTTGTTTACTCTATCCGTTTTGAATTACCTTATTTTTTCTTTGCTTCGTTGTACTAAATTAAAATATAGAACGTCAATATTTTTCTTTGGTTAAAATATAAAAAAGATCAATACCCCCCAAGATAAATGCATTTGGCAAGCAATTATTTTACGTTTTTTCTGTAAATAACAGCATTTATTGAAACTTTTGAGCGATACTATAACTAGAAGTTTTATAGATTCAACCTAAAATACTAACAATTGAAATCCTTATATAATTAAAGTCTATTAAACATTTTAACTGTATAATGTCGAGAAATCATGATAATCAGAATTCTGTTTGATTTCATTAAAATATATTCTATTATATTTCATATTTTGTTAATATAATCAAAACATTTTTCTCAGTGTGTGTAATATATAAATTGCAGAAGCTACGATTATAAAATCCGGATTGCAAAGCTGAATTATAAAATCAAGAATATTTGAGATAAATATGAGTGTTTTCGAAAACTCAGTAATTAGCAATGAAGCAACGCGGTATATTGGCGCCTTTACTTCGCTTATATTATTTTTCGTTTCTTAAGCGCGCGATCGTGACTTCGTGATCACGTTGACCGATATGAGAATCAATCGGATCGTCGAAAAATCTATAACTGGTATCTAAGAAGTTCGCGGGCCGACATCGTGACGAGGAAGACTTTCTCTCCTCGGCGGAGGCGCGTGCAATGAAGTGACCTGCATACCTGGGAGGAACCGATAGAGTAATCGAATAACCTGGTGGTCTAGTTATAGTTGCATAACCGCGTTGTCTGACTTAGCGATGTCTTTAACAAGTATCGGAACTCTTTCGTTTGTTAAACAGACGTACACTGTTAAATTTATAATGTCAAATTATATTCAATTTGAGTTATTTTTATTCATTTCTATAGGTCACTGTTCTTATTCAATATGTCGTTAATTTAATTAAAACAATGGAGGTAACCAATTTAACCCAGAAAATATATTTGGCTCTTTAGTTAATACGAATGTTGTTTATTTTGAAACTAATTAAGCAATTCAACCATAGAAATGAATTTATTTACATTTGGCACGTACATATAAGTTCAAAATAATGAAATGTCATTTACCTATTTAAGAGATTGGGTTACCATTGCTGCTTTGACATCTAACAATGTAATATACAACTAATTAAACAAAGTAAGCTAATTTTTTGGGAATTATGAAATTATTTCTTACGTTTAGGTGACTGCTAGAAGAATAATAAATAAAAATTATAAATAAATATTATCAGAAGACTTGATCTGTTTATTATCCGTAACAAATGAAAAGCATTTAACTGCAAAGAAAATTGCTATGTCCTTTACAATGCTCCCACAATCTCGGAGTCTGCTACTCCGAGAGTCTGTTAATTTGTTTGTAGAAAATTAACTCGAAAATCCCGGTGGGACCTTTGAAACATTCCGTCCGTGCAACGATTCGATCTCCAGGTCGCGTCAGTTGCAACGAAAGAAGAGGAACTCACGAGTGTAAGATCGGGATCAGATCAGATCCTTCGAGCGTGCAACCAGCTATTATATTCGCCACCCACGGAGGCGGATCACAGATCTATGTAGAGATATTTCGCGCGAGGCGGTTTCGCACATTTAATTGATAGTGCTCGACGACTAAAGGACGGACCTTACGAAAATACTATATATACGATGTAGTTGAAATGACGACATCTCCGCACGAGCAATGATTGTTAGAGAACGATTGTTACCTTGTTCTATTGTTTGTCATCGTGTTTTACATGAAAGGAAGAGATTAGATCCAGCGACAAAATTCAAAATTTGTAAATAATATTTAAGTTTTAATTCCTTCGTTATTCTGGGCTGACTGTTCCATAGCAAAATGCCTTACTCGCTTCCGTGAAGCAATTACCTCGTGTCGGGGACCACCCATGGCGGTTAATCACGACGGAATTTTTCAAATAACTACAGGGTGTCTGAAGCATCGCTGTCGGCGTATCTAGAACTGTCAATCGCAGTAATTCGGGGCTGTGATCTACGTGATGGCAGAACGTGAGAGATCTACGGTGATCGAGTCGGCGATTAGATATTTCGAGGTGCATCCAATCGTTGCATCCGCTGATTGCGAGACTCATATGCAGATTCCAGCGCGGATACTATGAGGTACAGGGCTTGTCGAGATGTAGGGGACTTCGATTGACCAGTATACACAAGGTAAGGGATATGAGGCAAGAATTAATAGGAATTTAACGAGATTCAAAACAACGAATGATTATTATAATGATGTTCTTGCAAACTAATAAATATTAATCACCCGCCGTAAAGTTTCAGATGTATTTTTATATATATAAAGCTGCATACACGGAAAAAACGGTTTTGCTAAATTATCTAAAAATTTGCTAAAATACAGATCTGAAAATATTTTTGTTGGACCATCAATATAATATTATGTAGAATGTTTAAACGTTGTCGACAACGCTGCAAAATATTTTGACATAGCAATCAGTTTGTGCGTCCTATATAATTATTTTGACCAAACAAAATTATTTTCAAATCTATATTTAGTTAAATTTTTAGATATTTCGGCAAAATTGTTCTTTCAGTGTAATGTTTAAGCTATGATCGTAGGCGTCTTCGATTACTGTTTAAAAATCAATGATGTATGTGATGTAGATAAATGAAAATTAAAGAATACATAAGAAATAGGTTGAAGGAAATATCATCTTCTTTCCACCGTCTCCTAAAACACGCTTCCGAAGTAAAGTGATTTACGGGGGGAAAGATGTGCCACTCCGAGATTGAAGAGGCTTGCTTGTCTTACCGCGAAAAATATTTTCAATTTAACGTGCGAGAGACAAAGAGAAACACGAGAGCGTTTCCTCGCCGCGCAATTTCGTACTATTATCCACGATATTCCTTGGAAGCTCAGCATCAGCAACAAACCAGTGATTTAATCGTTCTGATCACAAGTATTCACGTTGTGTGTGTATGTGTGCGTTTGTGTGTATTTGTATGTGTGAATATGGAAAATACCTTAGGAATAAATTAATTTCAAGGATCGCCTCCTCCTGAACAGCTCGTAATCGAGCGATTCTCGTTCGGTTGGCACGTTTCGTCATATTTTACGTCTCTATTAATGCATATGTGCGTAAAAGGATCCGTGTGAAGGATCATCGGCATAAACAATTTTGTCTGGCGTAAGTATTAGTTCTTTAATCCACATAGACGTTTCTTCTTTTTCGACACCGGACGCCGCGCATTGTCCACGAATAGCAAGCGTATCCTGTACGTAACGGACGTCGGACACAGGCTAATGCGATGTCGTAATTCTCGTTTTTATACCCGCAGCACGTCCCGCCGTAAGACGCGAGCATTTATCTTATTTAAATCGCACGCTTTTGTGTATCCGCGAGGATACGTGCCACGCGAGGATCGTGTCGCTCGTTTTGGATTAACGCGCGCGTTCCGTTCCTGCCGAGAGAGATTGCTCTCCCAGTTTCTCAGCTGGAATTGCGAAAATCTACCTTCCTGGGGGATATTTCTGGGCAAAGAATTGTAACTCACGTGGCGATTCTATGAGAATGCGACGCGTAAATTTTGACAAACTTTCGTGGAGTTTTTTATCGCAGAATTCAATCAATTGCTCTGAAAAAGTATAAGAAATATAAAGTAAAACTGCGTCTAATATGTCTGCGATTCAATATGGCCTACACCGAAAGAAATATTCGCAAGCAAATAGCTGCCTTTAGCAGAGAAAGCAGCTTTGCAATTGTTGTAAAATTCTTTGAAATGATCAGATTGTATATATTTAGATTCAGCAAGAGACTAAAGGCAAGACCAATCGTATTAAAGAATCTTACAACAGTTGCAAAGCTGCTTTATCTGATGAAAACAGCCAATGTGCGATGTTTTCTTAGATATTCATCGGTTATAAAAAAAATTTGATTATGATGACGAAATATACATTTTTATAAATTATATAATTGTAAAAAAATAGAATAGATGGTTTATTTGCTATAAGAATAAAATTTTATTTTACCATATTTATAAATAAAGATTTATTTTAGTGAAATAAATATCATCTCCTACAAATAAATTTTTAAGTATCTTTTTTTCATTAATAGTGTACTTGCTGTTTGTAGTTTACATGGATAGTTAAATCTTACAGCCATGTAAATATTCAAAATGTCTCATATTTTTAATTAGTATTCAGAAATATATAATTTCCTATTTTGAATCTAACCACCAGTTTTCAATGTTAGACTCAATAAAAATCGCTTAGGTAGATCACATATTAGGTAAATATATATAAAAAACGGCGTTATGATTAAATCAATTATAAATTAAAAGGAGCTGTTAATGTGAAACAATTTTAACGTAAGAACTAGTGCAGGCATATATGCTCCTTTTAATATTATATATTTACAATTAATATTAGGTTAGTTTATATTAGAAAGATATAAAAAATATATAATTATATACATTAAAAAATTACGTGATGCGAAATTTCGCGGACCGAAATCTATATATTCGACAACATTGCTAATTTTGTCAAAATCTCTTGCTATTTCGTCACATTTGACGATCACATTATTGCGTCACCTATTCGGCTTGCCATTAAATATCACTTCGTGTTTATTTATAGGTATAATTACGAACTAGCCAGTATCGGGCTCAATCGCGATCATCGACGTATTCAAATTACAAGCGATCTGATACGTTTTAATGAGCGGAATAGTGATGAGATAAATTTCAGAGGGAAAAAAGTATGAGAGTCAATGTTCAAACACGTTTATTTTGACGGTTAACAGAAACAACGTTTAATATAAACGTTGCGGTTGTGGTTTTGTATACACAGTATGTACGCTACGTGACTCGATCCTTAATTAATACAGCAGGTGCTAATTGACTGCACTAATTCAATCGTGGGACAACGCTCTCGCCAAAGGAAATTTGCTAAATTATGTGAATGTGCTAGAATTATAAATACAGCTAAAGATTTAAAACCCAAAGATCGTGATAGACATTACACGTAATTTTGATACGTTTAATTTTCAATGAAATCTTTAACTTATTGTATTTATATATATAATGATATTGAATTAATATTTGATTGTTAATATATCTATAATACTAATTAGAGCACGAGAAATGAGACTATATATTGTGAAATAGATAAGAGAAAAATATCATCCTAATTTAGCAATTTGTCCCTCTCTTGATTCGAATTCTTCGTCTAAATAAGTGTATACTTCACTCCTCGCGTATTCTTATATCAACAGTAGGAGATACACATAATTTTGCACGTGATATTAACAATTATAAGATCGAAGGATCACTGGTAAAATTTCAGTCTAAATGGTCTGTACGTTACTACAATGCTTCTACAGGTTGTCTTCCTCGGGATGCTGGGCATTGTACTCCAAGGATCTTAGGATAGCAGCGGGGATCGGAGGTGCGACTGGCAGATGCTCGCCCTGAGGATGGAAACCAGTTTCATCGGCGCTGTAGCTCAGGCTGATGGGATTGCCGTTGTCATCAGTATAACTGAAAGATCCCTGAACGCGAATAGCGTCCTCGTTTTTGGCGATATTGAAAAGCTGACCCTGTTCCTGCGCCTGGATGCCATTTCCGGTCTGATAGTTGTAGGTGTATGAACCGTCAGGATTTGGTCCGTCCAGCTGCGAAGCTACGATGGGGATGAAAGTATCTTGCAAAGAATTCGGAGGTGCAGCAAATGCAGCCACTACGAGCACGCAGAGAAGTGTGACGGTCTGAAAAAAAATTTGTTTCTTTTTTTCTAATTGATTCAAAACGAAGAAGTATAGAATTTTGAATAAAATGGATTACATAATATTCTTTAATTAAAATATGACTGATTTCAGATTTTATTATACGCTCGTGTTATTATAACCGACATGAACATTTGTAATTCTTGACAGTAGCTAATTTAAAACAGATTTATCTGTGTGAACAATATTTGGTATTTGACAATCTTGCGTTTCACGGGTTTTCTCCGTGTTCAGATCCATTCTTGGAATGCCAACGTTTCGTACTAGTATCAGGCTGCTCCTCATCCTGATGAAGTGGACTGCAAGGTTCACGAAACGTTGGCATTTCAAGAATGGATCTCAACACGGAGAAAATCCGCGAAATGCAAGATTGTCATATAGGAAACACCCGTGGAAGGCTCAAGAATAATATTTGATATTTTTTAAAAATTGTACGATAAAAACAAAAAATGAATGATAGCATGAATTAATTCTTTATTAATTTTGTTAAGACTTACCAGAGCCTTCATGATGATGATCACGACTGTATATCCCGTTATAAAATCGAAATTGAGGAGATGCCTTTTATATAGTATTGCCAGAAACCTGCTAGATACGAAGATCTCCCTCTTATTGATAAATTTCTGACTGGTATGTTGACAAATATGCATGTTACATCATTTCTCGATGAAACTAATAGTGGGGCGTGAGGCCACAAAAAAAAGATGACCACAAAAATAGCAATATAGTGCCTCTCAAACGATATTCGTGTTTATCAAATGTCCATCGAATTTTACACGAAAGTCGAATATAATTTGGAAATCACATCGAAGACCACATTCGAAAATTCTTTCGCCTCCAATTTTCAAACTATTTTTTTTATTTAAACTTCTATAATGAAAGAATTTGTTCAGACAGAAAAATCCATACTGTATTTAATTTAAATATTAATTTCTTATAAATACTTGAAATACTTTATAAGTTTATATGTATATCCATTCATAAATCTATTATGAAAGTTCATCACAAGTATCAATTCACTTATATAAGGTAGAGCTTCTTCGACAGAATTTTATAGAAATTAATATTCTAGAAAAAAATTCTTGTTTTGAGTATTGGATAATGAGTTTTTCTAAAATTTGTAATATATCTATTTTAAAACTATTATCAAGAAAATTATCTTTATTAAAAATAATTATTTAAAAAAAATAAATTAAATAATTATTATTCTTAGCAGTAAAATGATATATTTTTTATATTCAATAATAATAATAATTAATTCATAAACGTAAGAAATATTTTAAAAATATAGATTTCTTTTAATTTCTAATGCTTAAAAATTATTATTTTATGCCTAAAACATATTTCAGTTTATAATTATTTATAAATAAAAATAAAAATTTTGTTTACAGAAACAATTTTATTATATAAAATAAATAAATTTAAACATAAAATGAATAAATTAAGATATGGGTAAAATTGAATTCTAGTACTTAAGTATGCGAACACTTATGGATTAATAATGAATATAGCTAATAAAAATTCTTAATATGCACTTTGAGTTTGCGAAAGTAAATTCGTATATCCTTAGCAAGTCTACCTTCAGAGATCACAAAGTAAACATGTGTGGCATGCGCTTACCTGAGGCTGTCAAAACCCGAGATCAGTTTAACCAAAATAGTTACGTGTTTGTAGATAAACTAAATAGCCTTTTTGAAAATTAATTAGAAATTATTTTAAAACTGTTAGATAAATTGCTTTATTGCTAGTACAGAAAATTTACAACAAAGTTCAAGATCCGACACTTGTGCGCGTTTGAAAGGTAACTTCATCACGCTGTAAAATATTAAAAGACGACAAGGTAAATCTTGTGAAGCAAACACGCCAGCAACAAAGGATTATCCTTCGTGTGGGCGCAGGGAGAAAGATAAAATTTTCCTTCGCTAAGTCGATCATAAATTTTTCTTTCGGCGAAGAAGTGCGGGACCACTTAATACGACGTGAGTTTCGCCACATTCCATTGACTCAGTGATGTAGTTGTAGAATTTTCGTTACTTCGCACACCGTTGTAAATTCAGCCAACGTGTAACAAATCCGTGGATCCTTGACGAGTGCAGCGTAAGCCGAATACCCAAGTTCGGTTATCATTTATCATGATCGTGCGACAGGATGATTGCGCTACTGTTCCTTGGCTATTTTCTCGAAAATGAAGATTATGTGGACGATAGTATTTTAACCAAAATAATCAGAAAATGAAATGTTAAAAAAATCTTATCATTTCACAAAACAGATATTTATTACCTTGCTTTGTTTCATTAATGAATATAACGAAAAAAAAAATGTTCTAATTTAAATAAGAATTCTGATTGTACTCACGTATTTTGTCTGATAAAATAAAATATTTCTGTTTTACGAGAAACTTTGTAATTAAATACTTCAAATATTTTATCATAAAATAATTTTATAATAAATACCTATGATGTAAAGTAAATGTATCAAATATAATTTATATATACATAAAAGGAATTGCTAATTGTAGAGAAATGGAATGCGCGCGATTTGTTTCATCAGTAGGTATAGTCTCTTTTCGGATACTGCGAATTTCTAATATTGTATCTAATGAATTTAGCGCATTGTTGATTTTCTGAGGGAGAAAAAAAGGTCACAAATTAAAGGACTCGTGCCAGCACGAACATATCCTTTCAGCCACGCCTTCTCTTCAGATAAAAGTAGACTTTTTATACACTTAAAAACAAAAGTCTTTGATAGAACTGAGTCGCACACGAGCGCAAGCGAAACAATTGGAAGACACGAATTTTATTAATAGAGGTCAATGCCTGATCTCCAATGATGCATCCTGGAATGCAGTTATGTTACCTGCTATGTTGCACCTATCGTTGCTCATAAAAGAACATTCAAATATTTGCAAAAAATATACGCTACAAAAGAATATACATGTATATGCTAAATAACGTATATATTTCTTATATTTCTTATCGAATGTTCGAGAAACTTTATCTTGAAATTAAATAGACATCATAATTTTTTTCAAATCACAAGTTCTAACATTAAATTGTCTTACTGATTAATGTTTCACCAAACTTTTACCGGAATGGACTCTATTTAAAATTAATTAAAATAGAGAAAATAAGCATTTTTATATCCTTGAAGTTAAATTTATTAAGAATTTCAAGGTTTTAATTGTTTATGATTCAGGAATTGTTGGCAAGAATGTACATTAATTGAGTGTCATCTCTTCAGAAGAATCTATGGGCGGAATCCATAGACGTTGCTCAAGATTCGACATGGTCTTAAGTTAGTGCTTGAGATGTCATGAACCAATCAGAGAGCCATATTAGTATCTTGAGACACACATTGCTTGAGATAGTCTTGAGATTAAAAACAGACTATGGATACCGGCTCATGAATTGATTAAAGAGTCGAAAATCTTCGCTGAAAATTTTTCTATATGCTGTTGCAGTTTGAAAACATAAGAATTATACGATCAAATTGACGATGTTTTTTTCAAAATTATTATAACATCTTTGAGATGTTGTTACGCCAGAAGCAATTGGAAATATAATATTAGTGCATTTAATATCGTATTAAAAATCATCTTGAAAGGAACGCAAAAACAGATCTAAACTGTTTCTGTATGTTAATGTCAAATATTTTTGGAGCTCGAACTAATCCTTAAAAGGAATTTGTGCGTTAATTATGTTCGAGTCTTGTCATCATTTTAATTTCGCGCACAAAATCTGCAACGAAAACATCAATTTGAGTCCTCTATCTACTTCTTGTAGGATTTCTTGCTGATTTCTGCCGATAAAGAAGGATTGTGATTCAAATGATCTTCTCATAACTTGAATGAAAAGTATGTTATAGTAAAAACGAATGAAATCGAATACGCCATATTATTGAAAGGATCTACAAGTCTTCCCTTTCTCTTTAGAAATTGAGTATTAACGATATTAATATAGCAATCATGATTGTATATTCGTCATTTCTGAGGCCGACTGGATGTTAATGATCATAAGAAAACTCAAAGAGTGAGTGAAAGGTACCATAGATCGCGCCACGAATAAAAACATCACGATTCACATATAATAAGTCTGCATATTTTGCAAATAAAATCGTAGAAAAATGGAAGTTACAATTTATCTAAAATACGTATTATAAAATATTTATATTTTGACAAAGATATAATTGAACAATAAATGCACCAAAACGTTTCCTATATAGTAGATCCTATTAATTTTTATTCTTCTCTTTAGGATTTCATAAACTATTAGAATAGAATTAGGTAATTCTACACGTTAAATTAGGAAAATCGAACTTTATCACTGTTCCAATTTAAAAGCAGATTTCTTCTTTCTCCTCTCTCTCTCTCTCTTTCTCCCGTTCACTTATTTCCTCTCTCTTTCTATTTCTCTCTCTTTTTCATTTCTGATTATAACATCTTTTATTATTGTTGTTTTATTTTATTTTTATTTATTTCCATTGTTATCTTTTCATTTATATTATTTTTCTTACTTTACATTATTTTTTTCTTTGAACGGTTTCATTCAATTATCTGCGCGTGCGCGGTTAAAAGATATCACGGGATCGGAGTATTTAGATAATAATGGATCTTCAAGATTATGCCGAAACATTTCGATGAAGGAGGATCTTCTCGTGTCGAACTGATTCGTTCGGCAGGCGCCCTGCAAAATGCGGCTTTATGTCCTGCGTATCGGTAATTTCGCGAGGTATCATTTTTCATCGTGGTCCTCTCGCCGCGTGGATGCACAGGCTGAACACGCACGCCGGACATGTCTATCTGCCGTGAAGTATCAGGTGATAAATTGTTATCGGGCCCGCCGTTCGCGGCTCTTTAATCATCCGACTGCGTAACAGTCCGTTGAAGCAACTCAAGTGAGTTTGGCTCATCTGCCGCGCCGTGAAAGTAAAAATGTTGTGCTGTAGTATTTGGGTTAGCGGAATGGCCTCTCCGCGATCCGCAGTATACAATAATGGCGTGTCTTACTCCATTACGAGGAGTAAAACATAGGCGAAACGAAACCTCCGAGCGTCGGCCAATCACGATTAATTTGCCGCATCTCTTTTTTTGCATTATTCGAAATAATGATGATACTGATAATTATTAACATCCCTGTGTCCAGCGTAATACATGTTATATTAAAAAATATAACGTATTACACAATTGTTATCGTTATCTCATGTGTACAGAGCTATATTAATATATTAATAATTTATAATGAATATTGTAATATATATTGAATATTAATAATATATATATGATAATTATATTAATTTTTGTAAGTTCGCAAATGTCATTATTGCAACCAATTATTCTCAGAAGTGACTTGATCGTTAATTTGAATCTGCTTTCCTCAGAGGTAAAAATGTTAATTACTTGTTTAATTATTATTATTTGAAAATAATTGAATTTTATGTAAAATTTATAACTAGTGTATAATGAAGCTTATTCTGGCTTATAAAGTTTATCATGGCTCTTATAAAGGAAAAATATTCATATGTAATTACTATTAAATGTTGAGTTGCGTATTCTTACTCGATTTCATACGTATTCTTATAGATGCCTTATTAAATAAGAATACGCACATTTGCAAATTTTTATTTACTTTTCTTAATATAAATTTTTCTATTATAGTATACATTATTACATATTATTGCTATTATTATACTCGCAAGATAATGGATTCGTTTTATATGTAAGAAATTATTATTTTATTTAATAAATTTTTGTTTTCTCTCAGCAAAATTTATGAAGTGCGTATTCTTTATCCGCCTGTCTTCTATATATTCTTTTGATTACCTACAATTATTCTTCGGAGATGACTTGTCCGTTAACTTCAATTTGCTCTCCTCGCGGTTCAACATTGAATGATTTGTCTGCGCGAAGGACAGCGTATGTGCAGGCTGTTGTTTATTTGATGATCTTGAAATGCGGTGAGCAATCAATGCTGAAGTATATTAAGATAGTTGCTCATCTCGTCGTTCATTTGCATCACAATTTGCGGAGCCGCTGGAATGATTACGAATACGGTGGCTTAATTTAACGAGCATATGTATCCGCATCTTGAAATTTGGCAAAGAGAAGACTAACGAGGATGCAAAAGCGGATACTGGCGCGCAATTAATTTGGAAATTAGAAATTCATGTGTACGCACGTTTAATTTCATTGCGAAACACATTGTGAGGCGCAAGGGAAGGAAGAGGAGAGGAGAAGAAGATGGGGATAAAGACGTCGCAGCGGATCTATCGAGATTCTATTATAATATCTAACATCTTCGGCTTGAAATGATGACCTTCGGCCATTTGGCGGCTTTTGTATGTTTCAGAATTAAATAAAAATTACGTGATCGTAATTGTAAAAGCCGTCAGATTAGAGCTTGAGATTGAGATTGGATTGGAATTTAACCAATCAAAAGAAAGAAAACCAACCTCAAGTTTAGTGAACTTTGCTTTGATTTGAATATTAATGTACTCTCAATCTCTAGTCTGACGGTTTTACATAACTAAATCTCTCGACGATTTGGATATGGAATAAATATCCATCAACACCGTGCGTGACGATTTTGACATTAAATAATATAGTGATTAAAAATGTTAGATAAACTTGCTGGAATACAAATCCTTTACCAATTTAGTTTAGTAATTTGTCTAGTTGTAGAGTACGAGGTTCCATTGTCCTTCAATTCAATAGTCTTTCTCTCTCTTTTTATTTTTTAATACAGTGAATACAAAAAGTGTTCGTACTAGAGAGAAATATTCCAACAACTTCATCATTAAAAGATTTTATTAATTTATAATAAATTAATTATAAATAATACTTAATCATTTAATAATTAATTAATATCATTAATTATTTAATGATAATTTAATAAAAATAAGTTAATTATTTACAGGTCAATTCTAATGAATTGACTATCAGAATTATAATGCTTATAACATGTTCTCGTAAGATTTATAAGAACTGACAAATGTTTTTATGCAATATCTTTACAGCTGCTTGCTAGCCGTAAGATTTACGAGAAATCGTAAATATTTACAAATGATCGTACGTCTTATGATACATACGAATAGAATTACAACATCAACCATAATAAGTTCTTACAAGTTTTACAAGAATAAGTTGCGAGTCTTACGATTCTGTTTAAAAAATTGATCCATTAATTTTAAAAAGACTTCTCCATCTGTAATGTGAATCTCTTTTTAAATAAAATTTTTCTCTCAAATTTTAATTTTTTATTAAATATAAGTTTTTAACATTTAAGTTACAATACTATTTGGTAATTTAATAGAGATGTTGAAAAGTGTAACTCTGAAATTTTTCACATTTCTTTTTAAATCTAAAAGAGAGTAAAGAAACTTTGGCTGGAAAAAAAGATTCATATCGTAAATGGAGGAACAAAAAATATAATTACAGACGAAGGCTTAATTAGCAATTTCTTAACAAAGAAATCAATTATATATTTCTAAAAATTATTTTACCAAACAAGATATGTAATAATTAAAATATATTATTTTAATAATAATTTTAATAAAATGAAAAATTGTATTATTTGGACACAAAAATTACTTATTTATACAATTGAAAAATTTACTTTTAAAATCACAAACACAATTATTTTTACGAAGCTTTTTTGTTTATATTAGAACAGGATGTACTCGTTGTTAATAAAATATTAATTAAATTCATGTTTATTCTCTATAAATAATAGGTTTTTCTAAATAAAAATCTACTTTGTATGAATACTTTTTACATTCACTGTATATATATACTTTCACATGTTTCTCATGAAACAAGAATGACGCTTTTTTTCTTTTCAAACACTGGGGCGCGTATGCTTTATACCATGTACTTGTAGTATTCGTGATGACCATGATGCCCGCTTGATAATAATGACATCGTTCAATAATTCTCACGGCAACACTCGTATTCACACGTATCCGAAGGCCATGCGGTAGCTGCGGGCGGTGTTACTCAAAACCGAAAGTTACCATCGCTAAATAATATTATTAAGTTTACGATACCATCGGTATGTTTGTTGTAAATCTCCCGAGAAGAGTGTGTTAATGTGTCCACAGATAACTTAGCTGGATCTTCCCAAATAATTTCTCTCAAACAATTACTGCGCGAATGCCCATTAAATACGGACGAAGAAACGTTCTCTATCCCGTCGCTATTTTATTCTACCTTCTATTTCTTTTTTTCCTCCATTTTTCCATCTTCAAATTGTGTACTTTTCGTTGATTTACTTTTATCACACATTTGCGTAGCGCGTAAGCTTAATTTATTACAAGAATATTCTCACTTTTCTTCTTTCTTTTTGCACACATAATATAATTTATGTGTGATAATTTTTTAAATATTAAACTACTAGCTAATTTTATTATTATATATGCATTTTTACATATTAAATAATCCTTTGAATAGTTTGAATAATGATTCGTAATAGTAATAATATATAACAGTAACGCAAATATAACTGGAAATGATCTGGAAATTCGATACAAGATATCAATAAGAGATATTATATATTTTCCAGAGAAAAATGTTAATAAACATACAAACGTTGAAAATATTTTTTGTATTACACGATTATTTCGAGCGATAAAATATATGCATTTGACACATATACACATGCCATTTGCATTCAATAAGTTGTCATTTCTCACTAGGCCGGCTAACTCACCGAACCACTCGGTCATAAATTCAGCCGCCGGAATAAACGCCTACAATAATACCACTTGACACAAATGATTTATAAATTTTAAATAGTATACTACCAGGCCAATTCGTGTCGTTATGAACGGTTAGCAACGGTGATTTAATAAATCTAATTTTTTACTTAAACGTTCTTTTACTTGAATCGCAAGGTTAATATGTATTAATAGGCTAATATGCAAGGTTGGGAAAGTTACTTTATAAATTAGTTATAAGTTATTTTTTACTAGGGATTCGCTGAATACCTGGCATTATCTGATACTTTTTCTACTATCCGGTTGGATAGTCGGATATAATTAGTATCCAGCAATATATTCGACTGAAGTTTTATATTGAAAGTTTGCGTTATTATGATGCAGAATTCTATTCTTTTCAATTTCTTGCACAGTTTATGGTTTTGCACAACTGTGATGGTTTATGTCGATAATCGAAATAGATTGTTATTGGAAAATGCTGAAATGTTAATGTCCATCATAATACATTTATTAATATTATACTTTGATTACTAAGCAATGTTGAAACTGTATTCGCAAACGATCCTGTTTCACAGCCGGTCAATAATTATCGTAATTTTTTCTTTGCTTTTTATTTTCTTTTTAATATGGGGAATTTGTATCCGAAAAATATCCGGTATTCGATTTGATAATTGCCTTACCACATATCCGGTATCCGATAATTTTATGATCCGGTGCATCAGTATATTTTATTGTAGAAATTGAGTACAATATAAAGTGTATTTTATTTTTTATATTATATTTAATCATTTGCTCTAATTTTGTATTATTTTTTGTACTCAATTTCTGTAACAAACACATATAAAGTGATCTAAAAAGTAACTTACAAGTAATTTATAAAATAACTTTTCAACCCTGCTAATAGGTATGTACCTACTTACGCGAGAAAATTAGCGGCACTTACGTATACGACGACAGACAAAGATGATTCGTAAAACACTAATCGTATACTTTCAGAATTTCTGGTTTTGAAGTTTCAGGCAATTGGAATCGCGAGACGATTTGTTAATATTATTTTGAGAGAAATATTGTGAAAGATATAGAGAATAATTCTTGTAACTAAATTTGAATGTGACAATTTACATTGCAATTGATATCTCACCGCGCTATTTTTACATATATGAATACGTGGATCTTTCGATGGTCACGAGTCCTTTAGCATAGATGAATATCAGTCCTTTTTTTATATTCCAATGACGCATTCATCATTGACAGTTGCATTTTATTGAACAAGAAGAAACTTTATTATGACTTCATCTACTTTTAATAGCAGTTATCTTTTTTGTATCTTTTTGTATTTTTATCCATTTTTAAATATGCCATGTATGAATAAAAAACATATTTTTTTTAGATCAAATGCATTTCCAGAAGTACCAGATCACATTTTATTAATCATGATTGAACCAATAACAGTTATGCCAGTCAAAGGATTATTTATAAAAAAAAATCACATATAGTACTGTGTAAAGTTTTTATTTTAAATGGGTGTGTGTATATGTGCGTGAGAAAATTTCTTACTTTAAATATACTATAGAATACAATACAGAAATACTCTCACAAATATCGTTAGAGCTTTTAAAAAAAAATTATTACGAAGTTCTATTTTGATATTAATTAAAAATAAGCGGAAAATGATTCATGGACATTTTCTTCTAATATATCCTAAAATTAGAAATTAAAATTATATCTAATTTTGGGTTATATTGGGACTGAGTTAAAATCATTTTTGCTAGAGAATTTTAGAAATAAATAATAATAATAGTTATAATAATTATTAAAGGACTTCTTCTATATGTATAATGCTAGAAGCTCTTTGTGATTTTTTTTTGGGTGAATGCGGTTTCATTTCTCGACCAGAAAAAGTCAGATATATCTATTTAAAAAAGTCAAATATATCTAACTATTAAAATTATACATGAATCATACCATACATATTTGTCCAAAAAATGCTTTCATAAGATAGAGATATATTGGCAATATATATATAGATACATAAAAATTTCCAAACAAAGAATATCTATATGTGTACATATACATGAATAATTTTATGAAGAAGGAAATATAATGTATTCATTTTTTAAAGTATAATAGAAAATATAAAAATACTCAACATACATTGTACGTTTTCAAAAAATACGACTAACACATAAAAATAAAGTCAAGTTATAGGATTTGATTGCTATCTTTTTTTATAGAATGAATCTTTTAACAAATCTGTTTTATACTGTTTCATTTTGACATTTTTTAAAATTTATATATATCATGATACTTTGTGTGATACTGCTCGTATTGATCGTTCTTTATTATTACACATTTAGAATGGCAATTTATGGGGCAATTTAAGCGAGTTTCAACCATAATTTTTAGCTTGAACCTGATAAAGTGTGCGCTATTTTTTTCCATAATAACAGGATTATTGAGTTTCTATCCTAAGCGAGTCCATCTTTTTTACTAAATCGAGACGACCTTTTGCGATTTTAGGAATACGTATGACTTCAAGTTTATAAAGTCTTCCCGAGAAGACCAGATCTTTCACAAAAGTGTGTGTGCGTGCGTGCGTGCGCGCGCGCGCTCGACTCATCCGCAAAATTTGGATGTATGCTACATATTCAAGTGGGGGAACGAACAAGGGGAACCGGGGATAGAGGGGGCTAAATAAGATATTACCAGAAAGTCCCCGAATGTTCGGATGGATATATAAAGCGGAAGATGTGCAAAAGATGTTAAGTCAGTGCATGACAAGCTTCCGAGTGACAGCTGGAAAATATCTTTCTTCCAATATGAATCTATTGGTGAGTTTGAGTTTTTGTGAGAATAAAATACGTTGCGTAACACAGTGGTACGATTATTTATAGACGTAATTTCAAATTTGGAATATTTTTCTAATTTGAGTGTTTTTGAAAATCACTAAAACGTTTATTTCGGTTAATCAGTGCAATTATCAGTGTATTCTTTTAATTTAAATTTGCAATCGAGGATCTTTGTTATATTAAACTATTTAATTTTTATTACTCACAAGCAATATAGTTTAAATTTTTCAATTAAGTAGTAAATAAGCATAAGCGTTTATAATAAATGTTACAGCATTATAATTAATATAATAAATTTAGCCTATAATATCTATTTATTTTCTATATTTTTACTTTATAAAATGTTCGTTTCTCTTCTAAGATAAAATGGTATTAAAATTGTGTATACTAATTGTGATGTCAATTTTATTGATAGATTTTACGGATATTATAAACTATAATATTTAGATAGAGATAAGTACTTTTTATACTAAATCGTGCACTATTTAAAATAAAAGTAGATAAAAGATAAAAGTATCATTAAAGATAAAAGACAAAAGTATTGGGGTAATATTTTTGCTCTTTCAATACTCTTTTTAGATAAAATCTTTATTCTAACGCAAAAATGAAGTTGAAATGTATAATACATCCTTATGGAAGAGTATTATAATCGGATTAATGAAAATATTATTAGAACGAATAGTGTACAATATTCGATTTGAATGATTTTCTAATTATTTCCAATTATTTTTTTTTTTTAATCCAATAATATTCTTCCATAACGGCAGACTCAAAGGATTGCATGATTCTTTGTCCTTTTAGGTAATCGCTTTGTGTGCCCTCGTGGCAGTGGCAATCGCCGCCCCCGTTGACAACACCAGCCCAATCCCTATTGTCAAGCAAGCCTTGGACGGGCCGAACCCCGATGGATCTTACAATTACAACTACGAGACTGGTAACGGTATTCATGTCCAGGAGGAGGGTCATCTTAACAATGTTGGTACCGACAACGAGGCCCTGGAGGCACACGGCAGCTTTAGCTTTACTGACGCCGATGGTCAAACCTACCAAATCTCGTACGTAGCCAATGAGAATGGGTTCCAACCAGAAGGTGCTCACTTGCCGACCGTGCCCCCGGTGCCACCTCAAATTCTAAAAGCTCTTCAGTACATCGCCGAACACCCCGAGGAGAACCAGGAGAAGCATTAAAGGACTCCGAAAAAGGCCCTATGACGGAAGAAGGATAAAATCAAAGGCTAATTTCGAGGAGACGAGATGATCAGAAGAAATCTGGTGTGAAACCGAATCGTGATTGTAACGAGGATTGACAGGTATTCGATCCCGATATAGACTGTCAACAGACTCGGCTCTTCGCGTCGTGATTATTTTTGTATTTATATGCGTATGTATAATTAAAACAAATTTTTTTTGTACAAAATTTGTATATGAACATAATCCTGATGATATGCTGTAAATAAATTTCGTCACTGTGCAAGTCTTGTTGGTATTTATCGGAGGAGAGATGAACGGTGCTCGGTTCATTAATCACATTAACGATACTTTTAACAATCACATTAACAATATTTTTAAGAATATTTTTAACAAGAGGAGCGTTAGTAAAACGCTGGGACGTTTACAAAGTTATGAAAAGTGAAGAGCAGTGCGGAAATTTCTTTATGCAGGTGCATTGTAATTCTTTTCAAGAACTTCTTTTATGATCCATTGCTTTATGGGGATACAACGCAAAACAACAGTCTCTCGTTAATGAATAGTGATAATAATTAACGTCTCTATCATGAATATTAATTACATCCTTTGACATTTAAAGTTTCGCGTTACGTCAAAATAAAAATTTTAAGTACAATACCATAGATAAGATGCCAATAAGTTAATTTACACGATGCAAGTCGTTTCATTATTTAAATGATCAAGGACAAAATTTACATAACTGAATTATGATAATGCGTGTATAAAAAATAAATGAATGCAATCCATTTATTATTTTCGTTGAATAACTTAGGAATAATGTATATGGTTGCAGACTAAAAAAACTTCGCTATTTTATATATAGATTCGAGCCCCTCAGAGATGAGTAATACGCCAGATTATAGAGCATAAAGTGTAAATTAAAACTGCATAAGTACCAACTGCTACAACAAAGTTGGAAATCAGTGTTACAACCTTATCTCTTGATGTAACATATGAGATACATTATTTTACTATTTATACTTGCAGAATGCTTTCAATCAACTGATGGTTTTTATTATATAATTAAAAATACTTCTAGATCCTTTTTTCTATCCATATCCCTTTATCCTACAAGATTTATTTTTGTATCTAGAGTACATCCTCGTGGCGGTTGCGATAAGAAACTACAGATCTTTCGATGCTGGGATATAATCTAGACATACAAATAAAACACGATATCACGTTTATATTGTAAGAGTAACGGTGAAAGAAAAGACACTGTCAGAGAATAGTACTGCACACGTAAATATGCCCGTATTGTAAATTGCTGTCCTCACATCATTCATTTGATATCTAGAATATGCCAAATATTTTGTTGAAGACATATGAATATCTTCCAAAAATGTTATTCATATATATTCGTTAGTCTTGACAACTTTGATGAATAACCGGGCAATTAAATCTTTAAAATTTTAAATATCAAAATTGCTTTCGGGTTTGAGGATCTAAAATTATTTAATTTTTAATACTTCTATTATTATTATTATCTACAAACTGAAATATAATTCGCAAGAAGTCCAAAATGGGTGAAGTTCTTTGTTCATCGAAACTTAATACTTTCAGAAGAGGCAGGTACGTGTAAAAAAATGAAGCGCATTTATCGAGTAATCTCAGTGTATACTCACTTATTTATGCCATTTTGTTTACACACGCTTGAATGTTACATCTCGGATGTAGATCATTCACTTCAGTTTTAGATGACAACGGCAAAAGCAAATGTGCTTATATGGTATGTATAACAAAAAGAAGAGATTCGTCTCTATATATTAAAACGTTTTACCATCTGATTATGAGATCATGCGCAAACTATGAGAAAGCGTACGAGAATCACTATTATTGATAGAACCGCCCCTCGACTAACATGGGAATGCAGGAAGGATAAACTCTTGTATGTGCCAAAATCTATCTCCACTAACAACATAAGCCTTGAAAATTTCTATAAAAGTACAAATTTTTATTAAAAGCGTGTTATCTATGTGAAGCGACAGGAAGGACAGGCAATTTTGGACGAACTTAACGGTACTTTGTGTGACGCATTCAGTTTCGTTTATTTGACGATAATCGAAATTGGCGAATGTCGCTGCGGGGGACCGCGTTCTGCGTCGGATTGTTCTTCTCGATCGGTTCCGGGGTCGTGGGCTGCTTAGCGATCCACTCAAGGGCACGCTGAATCGCCGGCGGGATCGGTGGCGGGGTGGGGATGTGGGTGCCGGACACCTGGGTGCCGAACTCGTCGGCGGTCCAGCTCATGGCGATGGGGGTACCGTCCGGCGCGTTGTACTGCACGGAGCCCTGAATGAGTTGCGTCTCGTCGGAAGTGCCGGCATACTTGCGGCTGCCACTCTCTCGTTGATGTATGCCGCCCTCAGTCTCGTAAGAGAATGAATAATGACCGCGGGTGTCACCGAGATCATGCGAGTAGCTCACGATCTTTTTCGGTTCCTGGAAGTATTGGCCTTGAACGAGCCCGAAAAGGGCCGCTACCAACTGAAACAAAGAAACGGATTATTATCTGTTCTTGTTATACTAATACTTTTGAGAGACTGTTTACAATAGTTTACATTAACTCTTATTTCATTAATTCCATTATTTTCCTTTTCTACACACGATGCTTCGTTCGT
This sequence comes from Mycetomoellerius zeteki, assembly GCF_001594055.1. Taxonomy (NCBI): domain Eukaryota; kingdom Metazoa; phylum Arthropoda; class Insecta; order Hymenoptera; family Formicidae; genus Mycetomoellerius; species Mycetomoellerius zeteki. Next base: position 2,091,107 of record NW_017256957.1, on the reverse strand, counting down.
ATCTGGACTAATTTTCGTCACTTTTACAAAAATTATATATATATATTAAGTGATTTTTATATATACTTTAACGTCTTTAGAAAATATTTATAAGGTTGGGTATTAAAAAAAAGAAAGGAATAATCAGTGAAAGCTAGTGTTATGAATATAATACTAATTCTTAAATTTTAAATTAAGAATTCGATTTTAAATTAAAAATTACGAAACGTTCGGACATTAATATCTCAGATCGATTGTGGTTAATGTCCAAACGTTTCGGCGCACAGTCACATCTGAGATAATTAAATTTAAAATTTAAGAATTTGTATTATATTCATAACATCTAACTTTGACCGATTATTGGCGTTTTTTATATTTATGTATAGCATTTAAGCGGTCATACTTATTCTTTAAAGGAATAATCATTATTTAGTCAGGTGCTCTTAGTATTTCAAAGGAAAGAAATACAATATCCCCCAATCGTATGCTACAGTTAAGTAATTATTTATTAAAAGTAATTATTTACCCAATTTTATTTACCCAAAATTATCCAGTAAAAATATATTTTAATTTAGCCCTAATATAACCCAAAATTAAAGATAATTTAATTTCTATTTTTGAGATGGTAAGTGTATTTTTGCGAATTTTAAAATTGCAACATCAATTACTTTTGTTAAAATTTATGATGTCTGAAGACTAGCTCGTAAAATAAGAGATTAATTTGCATATTATGCATTCAATGGCTTTTTGCGGTTTTTTGCACGGTAAATTTATTTCTTAAATCATTTATTGTAAAAGTAGAATAAATTTATTTTCAAAAATTTTTTTTAACTTGTGTATCAGTTTATATCCGCCTCATTCTGTAAAATTCACGATATTTCAAAAATAAGATTCGCACAATTCAAAAACTATGAAGCTTGTCCGCGAAAATGATGATTCGAGTTGATTAATGATTCCTCGAAAGTTATAAGTATTATTGCTAAGTTAATTACATCATCCTTGTAAATGAATAACGGATATAGCGTTGTTTTCAGAATGAAGCGATACCGGGCGTCCTTCTCGGCAAAGGACTCGTCACTGTCGAGTGATAAACACACTGACTTTCCGTGACGAGCATTTATGATCACATTAAATTCACTTTTATATTATAGACTTTTCTTGAAAATATAAAGGCTGCATAAAATAATTGATGAAAATGGCTTGCGTTATTTTGCAAACATTTTAATGAGCAAATTCGTGCATTAATCGAAATGATTTCATTTGAGCTAAACAGCGCGATCAAGAAAGATCGGGAAAGATGCTGTGTCCATCTCGAGGAGATATTTGTGGTGTTGGTGTACCGCGGGAGTGTGGAGTATCAATGCGCGTCTACACATAAGGTGCTTTAATCCTCGTCATGTTTGTAAAGCCATCGAAGATACCTTTCCCCGCGAAAGGTCAGGACAAGATGAATGTATTGGTAGGTAGGTCACGATTGCGATCGGTAAGGGGAACAAGAGGGTACCTTGTGTGCTAATGATGTCGTATTACGTTACCCACGATCAAACGTGGCTTTTTCCCATAGTCGCAGTCTTCGATTAACATCCGGTGACCGAGACCGATTCGTTTAGTGCCGGTTTAGACATTTAGACGATGCGTTCCCGTCATATAACTACCATTCACTGTGCAACGTGAACAATCGCGTTCAATGTAAATGAATACATTCCTTTGATACTCATAATCCTATAATATTAATATTATTAATAATATATTAATTATTATCAATATTAATAATGTTATAAATTAATAATTATAATTTAAATTTAATTAAAAATCATCAATGACAATAAGATATTACCTTAAAGTCTTTGTTATGTAAACATTTTTTAAATATTAAAAAAATTTCTTAGATCATATTTTAATATTTTGCACTTTTGACATTCTATCGCAACTTTCATTTATTCAAGACCCTTTTTTATACATTGATATAATCAATTCATATAGAAAATTGACAAGATTTATAATGACGCATCATATATCAACAATAATATCGCACGCAGATATCGAACAGATGTCTCGGATTAGTTAGCCAACTTGTGCTTTCTACAGAGAAAGTGGATAATTAGAAAATACGTAAGTATATGCAAATTAACGGCTCATTCGTCATGGTCTGCGTTAGTCATCATCGATGCAAGACGCGCGCGACAATATCGCCATGTGAGCTTTACAGATTTAATGAGTTATGTAATTTAAATAGATTATGCAACATCGTAATGGATGTTTCGCGCTGTGTAACTTTCGTATGATGATGAATAACCCTACCATACGCACGTAACGTTAAATCACGCATGGCTGTTCATAAATATGTACGGGCGATCAACTTCGACTTCGATTTAGAGAATTCAATGATTGGACGTGTTTATTATTATGGAAATTAAATGCATGGAGTGTGACTAATGCGAAAATATATGTATGTGAAAATTGAATGTGTTCTCCATTTTTTCTGCGAAAGACTGTCGCAAGGAGAAATTATTGCGCGCATTTTTATCCATGCGTTTTTTTAATCGGAAAATTTATCGTAGCTGTACGGTAAAATAACAAAAATAGACCGACATAAATAAACGACTTTTAAACAATAAATAAAATGCATTGTTTAATAGTACCAATTTGAAACGTATAGATTAGTGATGGCAAAATGAATACGAGGTAATCCATGTCAAAGTTTAATGTAACGATTAATGTTATATATATATATATATATAAACACGAAGGATTAAATATGGAATATTGTATGTATATATATATTCTAAATCTATATGTAATTTATGTGTATTTTCCCGTGACCTAGATATGTAAAATCTCGTAAAATTACAAAAATGCAATGGCACATCATACTTTATCTGTGTTACACATAAAAGCTTTTCCTTCTAAACAGAGTCCCAGTAAAATTACAACTTACATTCATACATATATTACGTTAGTTTCATGCATTCGTTAGGCAAAAACATTATTATATCTTTCTTTCGGTTTCGTTCATGGTTACGACCACAAACTATATCATTCATATTTGGCAGAGAGAAGAAACAAATATTAACTTTTCTCTTTATTTTTTAATATTGACTTTTTTTTAAATATTGAATACTTTTTATTGATTTTTCTGTTTATTTTTTGCCTTTTTCATATATATTTTTATTATACGCTATGTTTATTGCAAATTGAATAAACTGCATTATGGTAAAATCCAAAATTTAGTTGTTGGAAACGAATTACGCGAGATTTGTCGCGTTTTAACCTAAATTATAATTATTAACATATAATATTATTAATATTAATAATAATTATTGTATTATTAATATTATTAATATTAATATTATGAGATTATCACATCAAGGGATAGTCAGAATCTGTTTCATGCAAGATCCCAGAAAGCCTTCAAAGAGGAGCAGACTTACCAGGATACGCATGCTGTCTGCTCGACGATGATCGCGCGTTTATACGATTGCAGTACGCGTGGTCGCAAAAAAAGAACGAGAAGCGTTCTGAGCCTTCACTCAATGAGTGTAGCGCGTTTAGGCGGAATATGACAAAAGAAGATAATCGAGCACCACGAGCAAGCGGTCACATGTAGAGCTCGCCTCTCCTGATGGTTGCCGGCGTGAAGTTCGCGAGCAACTCTTGGACCGTTGGGGGCAGAGCCGACCTTTATACTGGCGCAGTCCACGATGCGGAGACGCCAGCTTTTACATAACCCGGGAAAGTTTATTTCGGCTCGACCGTCCGCGTTGCTCCCTCTAAGAATTCATAGAATCGAGAGCACACCGTACGACTGTGACACCCTCTCGGATGCACGGATGTCACCGCCGTGGCACGGCGTGTGGTCACCCACCTGCGCACACCTGCGGGAGACCTGCGGAGGGACCACCCGCGGGCACCAGCGCGGCATGACGCGAGTCTGTCTATATATACGCGCGCAATTACGCTCCGACCTGGAGATTTTCCTCCTTGGCCGCAACGACAGTTCGGTGATGCGACGGTCCATACGGCTTGCAGTTTTCGCCCTTACGTAATGATACATGAGGCGACCGCCTTGCGCAACCTACGGACTCGAACTCGAGAACTCAGCGACTTCTCCTTTTCGATTGCCGCCAGCGGCTCGATACAATCTCGCGGAACCATCGCTTGAAGGAGACAGAAAAAAAGGGGTAAAAAAAGAATGAACGAACGAAGTCGAGAGAAAAAGAGAGAGAAAAATAAGATGTTTATTACTGTTCTAGATACTCTATATATGTTCTAGAGCAAGCTTTCCAAAAACAATACAGAGGTAATTGAGAGAAAATGTACAAAGAAAAATAATATAGAATATATAAGGAAAATAATAATATAAATAAAGTAATAAAGAAAATAAACAAAAATAAAATAAAAAAACGACAATAAAAGATATGAGATAGAAACAGAAAAAAAAATAAAGAGCGTAATCAAAGAAACAAGACACCGAAAGAGGAAATGATTGATTGATTGATTGAACTTTTATTCTAGTTGTAGGGTAAACCCTTTAAGAACTGTAGGTACAAATTAATTTAGTGACTACGTGGAATTACAATGCAGTTTGAACACAGTAGTAAAAGTGAATGCCGAACTAGCTAATCATAAAAAAATAATATAACAAAATTTTAATGGTAACAAAATAAAAGTAAAATAAAATGAAGATAAAATATAATCAAAAATAAAATAAAATAGAAATAATACAAAGAATAAAGGAAATAATAAACAATAATAATAAAGGTAATGAATTAATACAAAGAATAGTAAAAATAATAAATAAAAAGAAAAATAAGAAAGAGAAAGAGAGGGGGAGGCAGAGAGAGAGAGAGAGAGAGAGAGAGAAAGAGAGAGAAATTAATCGATTATCTTCTCAGAGAAATGATCTGGTCCAATTTTGCGACGTCCAATATTATACGCTTCTCGCGCAACATTTCGATACAGAAGATGCAAGCCGGTACATTTGCGAGTTGAGTATTAGATAATGCAAATGCGCGTAAACGTTTTGTTTGTTCCTGATAAGAGAAGATTAATTAATGTCTGTCAGATAAAGCCAAATGCACAATTGAAAAGTACAGGCAATAGGAATAACAGATTTCAATCTATCAGTGTACACCAGAATAAGTTGAAATTTGTTATTCTTTCTTGCCTTTATTTTTTAATTATGCATTAAACTTAACTGACATATGTACCGATGCTGTGATGATTGTACAGATCAGTGAATGATTTAACGAAGGATTCCTTAACTGTTTTATTTATTAAATTTGAGACAGCCATATATACTCTCTAAATTATTTCAAGTACATGGAATCTCTTAAAGAGTGAAAATTGAACCAACTTTAAAAAAGAATGGTTCAATTTTCAATCTTTAAAAGTGAGATTTTATTCTTCAGATTGACAATTCACTTTAAATATTTTAGAAACTAGAATTGTGACAGGTCGAAGAACCATTCGTATCGTTTTTTGCTATGTCTATAGATTTCGCGGAAAAGATCTCCATGAAGCAATTGGAAAACATAGCACGTTGAAACACGAAAAAAAGTGTTTTTTTTATGTTATATGACGTAAGTATTGTGTTGCGCCTCACAGAAATGTTGAGACAATCTTTATTATCACATAAATGAGATGTAAAATCGGTCTTGGAATAGAAATCTCTATTTTTCGATAAATCGCGGCGTCAGAGAGATGGGAGCGTTCACGAGCCTAGACAATGACTACAGGAATTATTCGACAGGAAATTACAGAAATATTCCACGTGGGCTTTAATGTCAGATGCAAACGAACGCGAGCGGTGTTCCATCGTAAAAGACACTGGACTTTTTGTGTGCTGCAATCCAAAAATTTGAACTGGTCTTCAGATTTTTAATGTATACAAATTGAGTAAAGCGAATACCGCAATTTCATTTTTCACTCCACCGTTTAAAATTTCTTAACCCTTCCATGCCATATTGAGAATGACACACTTAAGTATAGCATATCCAACTAATTTGATTGCTTGTAACTTTTATTATAAAACTGAACATATTGAAAAAAATTTTTTTATTAAAATGTTAAACGTTAAAGAATATAGCAGTATCGAGTAAATATATGTATGTTAATTAATAAAAAAGCTATACCCATAAACAAAAAAATATTAGAAAGTATTGGAAAGAAAAACCATTGCAGGTCTACCATATCCAAAGTGACATTGAAAGGTTTAAGAATTTCCAGCGACATTACAGCGAGAGTTTTGTTATGCAATGGACGATTATGTTGTCGTGATTGACAGACGCAAATTCAATCGCGGTAAATCACTGAAATTCCAATCGCGCAGTTCGTTTTCCGAGCGCGCGAATATTTTCTCTCTTCAGGTGCGAAGAAGGTAAAGGTTACGCTCAATTGTATCTATCACTTAACCTTAGGGTAATGACACCGGCGTCTCAAGCACCCGTTACCCGGTCTTCCGTGGGAATTGAATCCACAGACAACCGCCAGGCTGGTCCTTGGCCCAATGATCCCAGCAGCGTAAGGTAGCGTGTGCGGCTGCAAGTGTACATGTAGACAAGGGTATTATGCGATAATCAATGTTTATCGCGTAAAAGGAATTGCAGTGAAAGGAAATGAAACCTTCGTTAACTGGGGTGTGAGCCGAATGAGAAAACCACCTAAGACAGATCCGTCGGAATTTCGTTATTTTTTTTTAATACACGGCTTTGTAACTCATATAGATTTTTATGAGCTATCGGATAACTTTTGTTAGTCTTGTCAAACAATAAAAATTATTTGTACAAGATATTGTCTATTCTACAAATGCATTGTTGTTAATACACAGAGAGAATTTTTTCTTAGAGTTTACCCTGAAAATATGATAGTCGTGGCACAACATTGTATTTCGAAGAATTTTCATGTAAGTCTCTCTCATTCCTTAATGAAACTACAATAAAGTATAAAATAAGTTTGATCAATTTTACTGAAGTGCATGGTAAAAATCTTTAAAGTATTGTATTGTACCGCAACTATCATATTTTTAGGGTAAATTTTAAAAGAGAATTCTTTCCGTGTATATAATTATTATAAATAAATAATTGTCTTAGATTTACAAAATAAATAAATTGCATAGAAAATTTTATAATTGAATGTTTACTGTTAAATTCATATAGTGTCAAATTATATCCAATTTTAATTATTTTTAGTTATTTGTATAAGTCATCACTGCTCCTATCCAACATGTCGTCAATTTGACTAAAACAACAGCGTTAAACAATTTAATTAAAAAAATAATATATTAAATTATTAAAATTTAATTTATTATTTATACCAAATGCATAAAGTAATATAGATGATATCTATATATACTAAACAATTAAAATAATTAAAAACTAACCACAGAAATAGATTGATTTATATTTTGACACATATGAAAGTTAAAAATAACAAAATACTATTTACCATTACTTTTTTGATATTTAACAGTGTTGAAGCAAAAAAATCACTTTATCTTTAACTTTTTTTTCTCGAAAGTCTAAAGTATATTATAACTCTTTTATTTTAAAATTTTCTTTTATATCTTCTTTAAACATTATTTTGAAAAGATCCTATTTATAAGAACAAATCAGAGATAACGTACTATTGTTTAATAATATAAATAATAGATAAACTAATCTAATAGTTTAATAATTTTTACAAATTTTAAAAAAGTTTTTATTATTGCTTCTTGTAAAGATTATTAGAATAGAATTAAAATAACATTTTTTAATAAAATATTAAAAAGTAATTAAAATATAAACAATACAATTTCATGGCTTGTCGCCATGTCTGCGTATTGAGTAAAATAGAAGTTCACGCTCGCTTTGTGCAAACTTAAAGTCACCGCAGTAGATACGGTTGCTACTGAACAGGCGAAAGCTAGTGTTTCACTTGTTTATATATAAGATGAAACTAATAACATTATAAACTCTGATTATTATACTATACATATACATACATATATACTATATACATATATACAACAATAATTTATCGGTAAGTGTAAGCGAAGTATTTAATTTTTAATAATAATTTGAGAAAAATCCTATGTTTAGTAATCAAGTTCTCACATAGTCGTATTAGAAACATTCGTTGCCTAATCAGCATCTAAAAATTCTATGTATATATTATATTATATATATAAATAATAGAATCTCTTTCAACTATACTTTCTTCCAGATTTATAGACCGATAAACAGATATCAATGCTACTTTAACGATGGTAAACCGCGTCGAAACTTTAGACTTGAGAAAGCGACCTTGTGTCGAGAAGAAAATGCGAGGCTATCAACCGCCTACATTAAAAGTTGGTCAGTTATTGGTGTTAACAGTGATGCGATATCATTCTCAATCAAATATACAAAGTGCAAAATTCTAGATATTCTAGGTTTTTATCCTGTTTTATTTGTAACAGAAAACCGTAAAATAAAATCTCAACTTAATTATGCAAGAATAGAAAAGTAAAACTTTCTAATTAATTTACGAATGTCTTACAAGTACTTCTCTCTTAAGCAAAATGAAAAAAAGTTTTTTTAAATTAAAAATTTTTCTATGTTGTACTTCAAAGTAACACAAAAAATTTGAGCTGCGATTTAGAATCTGAATAAAAAATTATTTCAATAAGAAGTGGATGTTCTTAAAAAGTAATTAGAATCAAATTAAAAAAAAAATTGTCATTTAAGTTATAAAATTGTATTGTTAAATATAAATATTGAATCATTTCATACGTTTATAACATTCATTCTTATACGGAAAATATGAATAAATTTCCAATTTCAATCACTTTTTGCAGTCACTTTTTGTAGAGACTATACACCTGATTACTTAAATCCTGACATCGATAACAATGAATGTTTGCACACTGTTCCATTTACCAACTTGAAATTTGAATATCAATCTTTTTTCTCTCCGCAGTTGTTATCGCGTCTTTCCTATTCCGCGATCGTTTCTCTAATAAGTCGAACTTTGATCCTAGAAACTGAAAAAATTGAATCATTCACAACTCGATCTATCTATTCATCTTCCTCTCGGATGGCATGACCGAGCATACGTTGATACCTCCCCCTACATGACCCCGCTAAATAGTCGTCGAGGCGCTGACCATGAGAGAGGTGGGCACGCATCCAGAGGAGGATATCAGCGGTCCCCCCCCAGAACCGGCCGAGTAGTTGTACGCGAGTCATACGATTCGGACTCGAGTCTCTCAACTATGCACGCGTCGCGAATCACGCACGTACAACGGCGCTGACGTCGCGGTGTGAGTTTCACACAGTGTTTGGTGTGTGCGCGTGTGTGCACGCGTATATACGTGCGTGCTGTGCACGCGTGTATGTATGTGTGTCACGAATCGCGGACAATCGCGACGCACGGGCGTACACATGAACCCGGATCGCCGTGAAACGCGGGTTCACGGCGGTGTTGTCGCTTCGTAGCCCGAAAGCGGTCGCTCCGAAGCGATTGTGCGATTTTGATCGTGCGAATTTTGTTCCGAGAAAAAGAAACGGGGAAAAAAAAGAAGTGAACGAAGAACGAACACGCGCTATACCGCGCGGATGAGAGTACACGTGATACGTTCGAGAAACACGCGCTCGCGCGTGCGTATGTGTGTGCGCGCGTACAATGGATGTAGTCTCGTTATCACTCGAGTGATACGCGGATGACTTTTGCTCGTCTCGTCGAGACGCATCCGATCAGGATTTTGAGGCACGCTGCAATCTGACAGGTAACGCACTTCGCGTGACATGTGACGCGCGTGGAAGTATCATCGAATGATGCTTACCTGTGACAACTCGCTCCCTCCAAAAAGCGCGCGCTCTCCGATCTCGATTTCTCGCAGCGTAACGCACGAGAATTGTTTTTCCTTGTTAGTGAAAGTGCAGTTTCGTTTTTACATAATAATGCTTCGTAATTTTCAAATATATTCCCAAATTTTTTAAGTGTGATTTATGATTTTGTTTTTGTCGTACAAAATACCGAAAAATTATTATATGTACGTGGGTGATTCAAGTCAAACCGGGACTTTTAATGTGCAGTCACAATAGAAGGAATAAGGAATTAGGAATAAAGATTTCAACCTATCAGATATCGGATACATCGGAATACACGGTTTCTTATAGGTTGAAATCTTTATTTCTTATTCCTAATTCCTTATTCCTTCTATTGTGACTGCTCCTTTATTTTCATGAGCATAAGAATAAAAATCCAGTTTGACTTGAACCACCCACGTATATCTAACATATTCCACATGTCAGGAGTTTCACCTAAAACTAAATTACTTAGGCTTTTTTAAATGATCATCATGAAAAGTATAAAAAATAAATATTATATACCTTGCATTCAAGATATTGGAAGTAGTCGTTTTAAGAAATTTTTCTTTTTTTACATTTGTATTATAATTAAAATTACAAAATATATAGTTTTTATGGACATAAATTTTTTAGAATTTTTTATTATTTTTACGTAATAACGATAATTTTAGTGAAAAAAATATAATAGTATAAAATATCAATTTTTTAGTTTTGAATAAATAAAAAAAAAATGAGAAATTATATCCACTTTTAAAAATCTGAAACAATTTTCAAAAATATTCTAATAAAATGTAAAATATGATACCATAAATAAATTTTAGGATCACAATGGAATTCACAACAAATATTTTTTGCAAAACAAAATTGAAATTTTAACCTAATCACTATAAAACAAAGATATTTTAAGGTACTTTCTTTTACATTTAATTTTTCAATATGTTATTGCTCAATTATTTGTTGACAATCGTAAAAAATTTAACATTTAAATATTAACTTAACATGCTCTTGATCGATTTTAAATTTAATTCTGTAAAATTAGGGGGATAAAAAATTTTTGCAATGTTTCTTTGTCGAATTTCAACGTTGATTGTAGGAAATGCAGGTTTAGCTTTAAAGTTAATTTGACTAAGAAAATTTTTAAAGAAAGTTTTATAGGTAAAACTATACTTTTTTGTAAAAGTACTAAACTTTTGGAGAAAGAATTGTTTATCAAATTAAAGTGTTAAAAATGTACGTAATTTTAAGAAATAATATGGTCTTCATGAAAATTCAGAATTATAAAGATAAAAATTTTTTGAAAAACAACCAAAGCATGTCAGTACATATTTCAAGATTTTAAATGCTTTTTTACCTTTACTTGTGATGATTTTTCATGATCGAGTTTTGATGATCCGAAAATTGTGCAATTTTGAGTATTTTGAAAGTGTTCCCTATTTTTTGTTGAGTAGTGTATATACGTATATATAGCAACGTCCATATTAATGTATAAACTTAATTAATAATAGACTAAATTTGAGTCAAATTTAGTTTATTATTTATTAAATTCATATGTTAATGAACGTTGTTTAATTTAAAACTAATTATAAAAATGAATTGTTTTACATTTTAACATATATGGAAGTTAAAAATAATAACATGTTTATATATTTAACTCATAATAATTACTATTGTTTGATTACTATTGTTTCTTTAAAATTTAATAGTATGGATATATATATGTGTAAAATATTATTCTCTATAATTATCGCCTTTCTAACTTTTCGTTATTTGTCGATATTTCAAAAAACTAGTTTGCTTGAATAATTAAAAAAAATTATAATTAGTGCGATATATATATTATCATTCCACAGCGATCGTTTGATGTAACGGCTGTCCACGTGGAAATTGTTTGAGTATCGTAAGACATTCGTAAATATTGTTGAGCGCAAGAATTTTGTAACAAATCATATTAGATTGATAGCTGTACGCACCTGTGATGACACTATCTCTAGCTATCAGAAACGTCGTAAAGAGTCGCGCAACATAGTCAGTCGTATCTGCAAGGAGTACGCGCGCAGTCACGTGGCTGTTTCTCATCGTTATGTCAAGACGAAAGAAAGTTGTTTTATCAGATTTAAGTTTTAAAATGGAAACAATAAAAAAATCGAATTTGAACAGTTAAATAAAATAGAATTGAATAATATATATATATATATATTAATATTAAAAATCTAAAGTCAAGGTACTTAAGACAAGCTAAAACAAATCGAAAAATTTAAGTTTTTGAACTTATGAGAATGTTAATGTTAAAGATTTTTTATTATTAAAAATTCTTTACAATTTTTAATAAAGAATCTTAACGTTTGCTGCTTTCATGTGTTGCGGTATATTTTAATTGTTTTATTAGAAAAACGATTTTTGAATGATAATATCTTCTTTATGTTTAATGATATTAACAGTAGAATAATAATTTACGTACATATATTTTTATTATTTAATTACATAAATTTAAATATATTTATCGATGGAAAAAGATAAAGGAGAAAGTAAATTGGTTAATTTAATTATTTACATATTGCAACAAAAGTCGTGAAAAATCTCAGTAAATGAACCATAATAAATTTGATAAAAAATTAGTGAGTACCAGTGAGTACAAATCAATCACTTTGATTGTTTTCATAGTTTTAATATTAATAAACATAATAAATATTTATGTTATGTAAATATTTAAAGTTTCCTAAAATAACTTAATTTCTATTAGTGATATAATGAATCGTTCATCAGTAAATAATTTAAATCGTCGGTTGTACAAATTTCTCGAATTGATATTCGTCGCGAGATGGCATCTAATATATTTGACAATTTATGTTAATCGTGTGAACTACCTCAGAGAGAAATACTCCTCGCGCCACTCAAAGCTTGTTCGCACCGGTAACCATGTTATGGATGATACAATTCGCGGATGTATGTGTCAAATTGAATATTTCATTGAAAACGTCCCAGAGAATATTCGCAGAATATAATTACTCGCAAAATATAGATCAAACATTTAAAAAATTTCATGAAAATCTTTGTAAGAGAAACATCTCTGCAAAAAAAGAAAGAAAAATAGGAAAGATAAATGCATAAAAAATATGAAAATACATTTTTATAAACAATAATAAATGGAAAAATTTTTATAAAAAGTTTTTATATACATGTACATACAAAGGTACACACAAAAAATGTATACAAAAAAATTTTTATATACATATATATACAAATATGAATATTTTAAAATTAAGTTTCTAAATATTTTTTTAAAACACATGATCAGTTTTGCGAACACACCATATTTTAACGACATGTTACATGTCATTAAGGTCAGTCACACTCAATCCGTGTTATAGGTCAGTTACAGACTATCAATTCGAACTTTAATCACGCTGTTTGATACGATGCAACGTATTCTTCTCATTTGAATTCTACAAGTATTTCATCGCCTCACTGGCCACTACTACCTTCAATAAAATCGGCGGCAGTCCAAACAATGGTTTGATGTCTCTCGTCATCGTTTATTTATAAGTTTCTTTCTGGAATCAAGATTGTCAAAAGTCTTCCATCTTCTAAATTTTACAGTAAATCTGTGGAGCCAACCTCTCCTTCGAAAATGCGACGGATGTGTGCGTATGTGTTTGCGGTTATTTAATAATTTCTGTATCTTGTTTCTTTTCTTCGCATGTCTTTCGAAGAATTGTATGTGTGTTATTTATACACTAGACCAGTTATCAATTTTGTGATTTGCGATTTTGCATTACACGATGCGCCTAAAAAGGTTTAATTAAAATTTATCCTTCTAACTTATTAGTATCAATATTATTAAATTGCTTGTCAGATACTATTAAATTGCTTGTCAGATATTATTAAATTGCTTGCCAATTTAATAATATGTGATATTACTATTCTAGTTTATGATTGCGCTTTAATATTGAAAAAGATTTTGACGCGTGGTTTGCAGAATTGGATATATATTAAATTTGTACTGAAATATTTAAGTACTAAGATCCGCTTTAAAAATAGAATTACTTCTCTTAATTAAAAAAATTTAATTGATTCAAGATTCAAACTAATTTATTCGACATTTAATCGTAATTTATCATCGATTTTTTCATATCATTAAATTTTAATTTATCATTAGAATACTATCGTATTGCGCTTTCTGTTTTTATTTTAAAGCGTAAAGTTTTACTTTATTGCCAGAAAAAAGTTGATCGGTTATAACTACCAATTTTCCTAAGACACTAATAGAGGCCTTTTTCCCCTCCCTCAATATACATGTATATATATATCTCTCTCTGTCTGTAGAAGTGGTCATGCGATTATGGACACCGAGAGCGG